>NC_053152.1:1312843-1613739 GCF_016808335.1 Panicum virgatum
AATAAATAAGAAAGAAAGCGTGAAAACTAAGTTTTTTTTTCAAATTACACAGTACAACTCAGACACTCACAACGCACATATAATCACCCTTATGAACACACACGCAAATCCTACCTCTATAAGCATCTTCGAAGACTGAGCCGACAAATCATCTAGATTGACGAAGTCACCACAGCCGCCTCGCGGTTGACGGAAACGTCGCCTACCACTGAACGCACAATGCCGTTAAATCCTAAAATATTCACTCACACGAGGAGTCGAATCCAGGACCTGAGATGCCACTGTTGCTCCTGTAACCACTAGGCTCAGATCCTTTCGCGCGTAAAAGACTAAGCTCTGAACTTCTTCTATGTCCTTCCTTTAACCTTGGCCTGGTCCTCATGTAGAAATAAAAATCTCACATCAACAATCTACTTAGAAACTCTTGATGTAAAAAATCATTGATGGTCCTGTGCCGTCCAGTCAGCTTGTGATCTAGAAACCGCACTGAGTCAGTTTCTTCAATGTAAACAGATTAGGCACCACTATTGCTCCAAGCTAACAAAGGTGTCACCATTAAGGACTCCAATATGATACCGCAAGAGGAGAGCACCATCAGGATGTTGCCGCTGCCTGAACCAGTGCGTTGGTTCTTCGGTTTTCACCTGAATCTATCCTTGTATAGATTGAGATCCTCACGATAACACCTTCAAGAAGGAAACGATACCCATGTCACCATCATCACCGGCAGTGGAGGACCAAACTAAGTTTTCATCCAAAAACGTGCACACCAAGGAGTAATGCAATGCACGATGACCGGCGACCCCTAGCAGCTCCACAGCATGCTCAAATGGTGCCTAACAGATCCCAGACGCCACGGCAAGATTAGGATGCAAGCCCTCCACGGCGACGGCCAACAGCGGTGAAAGTTGTCCTGCGCTTGGAGCTCAGCCTAGTTGGTTCCGCTCGCGCCATCGCCGCCAAAAGCCGTCGAAGCTGCCGGCGCTGGTGACGCGCAGGGGGTGGTGCCGCCGGACCTCCACAACCCCGACACGCCACGCTGTCGGCTGCCGGTTGTCGAGCCCTGCCACGAGGGCTGCTCCAGGTTGCAAGCCGCCAAGCACCGCCGAGGGGCCGCACTAGGCCGCCAGACCCCACCACCGGAGCCGCCACCCGGCGCAACCGACGCCCACGCCGCCGCCACCCACAAAACCCAATCTAGATCTATAGGCTTGTATGGAGTGAACCTGCCTCGCCGCCACCATCCTTACCACCGTACAGACTTCCAGCAGCCAGCTCTGGTGGCGGCATGGACGAGAAGAGGGTAGAGGGGCTTGGACGGCGTACGGCAGCCTGGTTCCTCCCATGTCGCCCGAGAGGGTGACGCGAGGGAGGCGAAGCGGCTGCAGTTGATGTGCTCCACCAGATTATCGATTCCATCGCCAATACTAAAATATTTTTGGTGATCGCAAAAACACGCCTTCCTCTTGCTCAAATGTAGGGATTCCTCCCTCTACACTATGCATTGAGTAATCTGACATAGCATTAGCTATGAAAAATATGAAATATTATTGATGATAGAGAGAGAAAAATATATACAATATAAAACATGAGTAATTTACTGGAGATGCTCTTATATCTATCCTTCAATTTTGCTTGATGTGAGAAGCGATTGCTCCTCGTCCTTTGTTTCTCCTCATCAATAATTGAGCGAGTCATCCGAGGAGGAAAAGTTGAAAACGAACTTGCATTCTTCTTGTTCATGTTTTTTCCAGGAAGAACTTGCTTGCTGCTTCTGGTTATTTGCAGCACTAGTTCGTGTACTAGTCTATCAACAGCAAGGAAAGAGACAAGCTTGCCTCTAGCAAGACATAGTCAAATTTAATTCATTTTTGAAGAACTTGTATTGATAAAGTAAACCATAATAAAAAAAAGTGATATTTTGCATAACTTTTTAATAAGACGAGTGATCGAATTTGAAATAAAAAAAATTAAACGACCTATAATTTGGAACGAAGGGAGTACTTGCATACTTCCATCTGGTCATTATCTCCACATGTTTATTTCTGGCACCAGGTCGCGTGCTAGTCATATATATCAACATCAAAGAGCCTAGCTCGCCTCCAACAAACTTTGATGCTCACGAGCATTTAGTAATTTGGTTCACGAAATAAATTAAAAGTGACAGCGATACATGTCTTCGTCGTGTTCTTGGTGTTTGTATTTATATATATGATCCTTCGCAGATTCCTTATGTTTCTCCTACGTAGTTCACTACTAGTCAATACGTTCCCATCGTACTCATTTGCTTACTGAAGATATATATGCAGCCTAATCAAACGCTAGACTACCTGGTCATTGTCATGCATCTTGATCCGTATGTAAAATCATACCATACCACTGCTAATACCAGCAGAAGAGCGTACTGTTACTAATTAATAACCATAAATTTAATGCCTGACCATGTGCTTTGATAGAATGAGAGAGTAGGACGAGCGGGCCGGTATTGATTATCAAGAAGACAATGACAAAATACACCCACTACTAGAAAACTAGAAGTGTATATAAGGAGGAGGGCAAGGACAGCAAGTGGACTTTTGGCAAAACTTTATTTTGGCTAGCACTATATATCCTACTCATCCTTGTTCAGGCCACAAGGAATATACAAACCACACTTGTGTGACATCCGGCCCAATTTTGATATGGCTCGATAGTGGTCATGAGTGTTGTGTGCACATGTTTAGTACCACATTACTAGTTAAGCAAGGGTAAAGAGCTAACTTATAAGCACCTTCGGGTTAACGCTTTTACGCGAAACGAGAATGAAAGCATAAGTCAGGTGCTACGTGTAAGTAGGCTCGCCCCTCGAAAGGGTTGGATTGTGTGGCGTTGGGGGGCAGGGGTTACAAGAGCCGACCCTCGCTGTTGCGCGTATAAGTCAGTTTGCGGGCATATGGCACATGATGCTCGTGTGCCCAGTTAGGGACACACGACATGGCATATGGCGTCGACACTGCTAAAGGGGAACATTCGTGGACATTTGCCCAGTGTGGGTGAGTTGGACTGACGAGGATGTCGAGTTCTTTGAGGGAGTGTGTGACATCCGGCCCAATTTGAATATGGCCCAACAGTAGCCCATGAGTGCTGTGTGCACATATTTAGTACCACATTGCTAGTTGAGTAAGGGTGGAGCCAACTTATAAACCCTTTGACTTTCAACCATAGCACCTTCGGGCAGGGGCGGAGCTACGTTAATGGTAGGGGGTGCCCAGGCACCCACATCGAAATGAAAACTCAGTGTTAATCATCAAATTTCCACCTTATAAATTAGAAAGCTAACAGCAGAACCATGAACAGGGCACCCCCCTCGATTCAGCTCTAGCTTCACCGTAAGCGGGCTCGCCCCACGGAAGGCCCTAAATGCCCTTCTCAGTGGGCATCTATATCCTCGGGCTGGGCCATCTCTTCCCATAGTAAACATTTAGGCCTAGTGTGAGGCACCCTGGGATCATATTCCCCACTAATTACCCTCATGAACACCTCTAATCCATGCTTCCCTCTCCCATGTCTTGCATTTTCAAGTTTCAAACCCTTAAAATTGTTGGTGAAATCTGGATCTTTTTCACTAGATCTTCTTGGAAATTTAACCGGTTACCATGTGTTGAAGGGATATAATATGGCTAAAATTGTTGAAGAGAATATTTTCCAATAGATTGATTTACATTTAGATTTGAGTTGTTTATACCAGATAAAGAAGAAGAACATAAAACATTGCTAATTTCATATCTAAGAAATAGATATATGAAGCGTTTGATTGGGAAACATTTACGAACTATATGTTTTACTATATGAATATTCCAAAGTACGGTTAACCTACTAAGGTGCAGGGGGAGCGAAGAGAGAGAAGCGCAAGGAGTGAAATGAATGCTAGTCCATCGTGGGAATGGATGTTAGTGAGTTGATCGGGGGGGGGGATATTCCATTTAACTAGTTATTGAGAAAGATTTATTTGGAACGGCCGGAGATGCTCTTAGTCTACATCTAAACCACTGTGTACTCTATTAAACAACCAACGAGGTTTAATGCAAAAGAAAATCCATTGCAGTATGCTCTTCATCTTATAGTAAAATCTATTTAGGAATCAATTGGATCACTTCTTTGATTAGTTCTCCTTGTTTCCATTTTATTCTCTTAACATATTTTATTAGTACAAACAAGCATGTTGCATAAGAGAACTCTCTTGGATCTATATGATAGAAATAATTCAACAACAATGAATCTCTTGGATCCACAACATCATCCTTATGGAAAAAAGTCTCTGCATTTGTTTCATTTGCATATCATTTTGTCAAAGGCTTGATCCAAGCATCTCTTAAGCTTAGTATTTAAATTAGGTCATAAAGTGATTTCTTAATTAGTAAAAAGTATTACAATATTTTCGTATATAAACATGTTACACGGGTATGCATCCAAGATACCATGTACATTCAACATATAAATAAGCTGTTCAACAAAAAAAATCACCATATAATTATATATAATACAACTAGCAATGTTCTTGGTAGCTTTCAGAATGGCATCTATATGGATGATTGTAGATACGAGATGTCACAATAAAACAGGATCACAACTTCTTAATGGCACGAACTAGAAGAAGATTCCTTTGCCATTGCTAGAAATGGCTTGAATGTCCATATAAATTCCAAAAATACGACCATGGCTAAAAGGAAGAACAATATTTGGTCACCTGAAATACCAAGTAATGCACTCAGATGATCGAATAGATACAAGAAGCTCATAGGTTAGGGTAAGTTATTAATAGCCTTATATTTATATTATAAGGGGATGAACAACACTAGGCATATATAGGCATGGAATTTGGAATAAAATTGGTTCTTTTTATTGCACTGATTGGAAGGTAGTAGATGTAGCATATGTGAGTTTCTAACACATCAAAAAAATTACTTGTCATGGTGGACAAACAAGATAGGGTTCTTAGTAGAAAGGGCTACCCAACAATCCCTTATGCCCATGCAAGTAATTTTTTCGAACCCTATGTTGTTTGTCCACCATGATTGTTGAGTAGCATAATTATGGATCTGTTCAGTCGCATAATTAAACCACTTAAGTCATTTATTAATTAGGGTAGATCCACAATTATTGAGACTAGACAGGACAGATAAGAATTACTCAACCTCATGGTACAATATTTGTTGTTGGGTTCGACCAGTTGGGGCGCCGAATCAATTTGGTTCAAATACTATGACTAAGTGACAAACAAAATATATATTGGTGGCAGAAATCCTTCCCTCCCGAGACAAGGGCGTGGGTTAAGACCCCAATTGACCACACTTTCATGTTTCTTTTTCTTCTGTGGATTAATGTAGGAAATCACCTGATTCAGTAGTAAAACTAGGGTTTTTACTAGTTTTAATTGGTTCCTTTGCTAGCCATATTCTACTAATAAGTAGAGAAGGTGTTGGTTCATGGTAATTTATGCTGGACCAGCGGTTTGCTCCACTCCTAATAATTGTCGATAGATTTTATGATAATTTATTAGATGCCAAAAGAATTTAACAATTTGATCTTAATAGTTTATTTACACATTTACCTGGAAACAAGAAAGCATGTTGGTGTTTTTGCGCCCATGAGAACCTACATTAACAGATCAAGGTGATATGTCAACAAGATATATGAGTTAACCACTACATGTGTGATAGTAACATAATTAGTTTAAGAAACATTCTTAATTAATAAAACACCATGTATTTGCGAAGTAATGAAGTTCTTGTTATTAATAAGTGTATGTAGCTCATCTTATGATGACAATATGAACATAATGATTTTACATAAATTTACTCATTTAGTAGCTTTTATGTAAAATATTTTAGTATTAACTTCTTATATAACACTAAATAATGGATGATGTTATATGGGAAAATATGAGCATGTCAACTATTCCTATAAAACTGGAAAATGTAAGATTATGTATAACTGTTGTACTTTATGTAATTTAGGTTTTGATTTAACCAAATGGCTAATATGTAATACTATTTTCTACAAAATAGGATTTTGAAATGGTTCATTAATGACATTGCTAAAATAACAAATAGAAAGATTTCGTCTATGTGTGAAACTTAAAATTCAAGGTTTTATTCCTTGCAAAGTTAGCAACTAAATTTGTACTTACATGATACCAGCTCCTGCTGGAGCAAATGTCTTCGACAAGGACATTAAAGTTGTTGATATTCCATTTGCAGTTGCTCTTTGATCTTGAGGCTGTAAGTTAAACAAGATCTATAAATTTTGCCTGGGACGGTCGGATTAATGAAAATATGCTGTAAATGCACATACCACAGAGTTATTCTGAAGAATGAAGGAGCATGTTACAATAGTAACCTAATAAATAGGAGGATGATGTTAATATGGAACTGACAAACATATACTTACTAACAACAGCCACTTATACTAATATTGCGAGAAACTTGAAGGCAATACTCTTACTCAGATGTTTCCTATAAAATTAAAATAAATACATTACATTTTTTGCTTGTGTGTTACATATAAAATACCTACTTTTTTATAAATAAGCTATATATATATATATTGTAGAAAACTTTAGGTCCATAGCCAGTATCTCATCAAATTTTACTCTTGTGCTCCCTCCATTTTTATTCACATGTCGTATTAGGTTTGTCTTAAGTCCTAGGCAGTGGGACTACTCATAAGGCTTAGAATATTCTAAAATAAGAGATGGGGCATTGCCCATACCTTACATCTGTTGTAGCTACTTGAACATGAGTAAAACTAGTCGGAACAGAAGGAAACTACCCAAGTAGTAAGTGGGTAGGACTCGTAAGCTAGTTTATGGTTAGGATTTCCATGTAACCCTGCCCCCCACACCCCCGGCCGCCCCCTAGACTATATAAGGGTGAGCAGGGACGCCCTCCAAACAATCCACATCTAAGGCAATACAAACCACCACATAGGACGTAGGGTATTACGTATACTAGGGCCCGAACCTATCTAAAGTTTCGTGTTCCTTGCACTTTCAAGTTCCTGATCTCGGCGGCATCCTACCTACAACCTACCACCTCGAGGGTATCCTTCGTGGGCTTGGCGGTAGAACACCGACAATTGGTGTGCCAGGTTGGGGGTGTTCATTGAAGATCCACTGGCACACTCGATGGCACATTTCAAGTTCACCAGCGCCATGCCCAACAAGGGCACAACTTTCATCTTCGGCTCCTCGGTCTGCGTCGCCAACAACCCGGGTGGCTTCAACAGCCATCTAGCCAGGACTAGGGAACCGGAGGCATCAGCAGCAGACCGACGTGGTGATCTCGACAAGTTTGTCAACAATCTCAGCGAGATGCTAGTTCCCGACCTTGCTAGGGAGATCGAGGAGGAGTCAGCTTTCGATGCGACTTCAACTCGTGCAGCACCTAGACTTCACAGATCAAATCTAATCTGGTCCGAGGAGGATCGTACCCGACTCCCATTCAGGTTACGCAATGCAGCCACTGTTTACTAGGAGGCCACACATTTTGAGTTACTCTCCTCATTGGAGGAGGACTTGGATCACCTTCTCAGGATCGGAGAAGGGGATGCCACCACATGCTAGGAGGCTCCCATCTTCGACAATTACTCGAACTCGGATAACCACTTCGAACCCTTATCAAGTAGTCATTTGTGTCTGATGATAGCTACAATGGCGCAAGGCCGGTTCGTGTATTGGAAGGGTATAGAGCCTTCCGAGCTACGCGACGGTTCCCGCCTCGTGGCCTACATCCAAGACATACCTTATCAAGAAGGCAGACCCCTCTCTCCCATTGCAGATGAAGGACCTAGAGACACCGTGCTGGTCGACTACAACACTAGCCATGATGAACACTTGACAAAACAACACTCTTCATGGCTACCATCAGAGATGTCGACAAAGACTAGTACGCTAGCGAACTACTTGACAACATCTCCACTGACGAGCTCACAGCAAACACCCCTCAAGATGAAGATGAGGAGTGCAGAAGGATGCGGAGGCGAGGAATGCCAAACGCACTCAATGCAGGCAGAATGTCGCGGCCTGTGCTTGACATCTCGAACCCCATAACCTCCAAGGAACTTTCACAGCAACTGACGCCCGTGAGTACGCCACTTTCATGGGGAACATCGCTGAAGCCTCCATCCTGCTATCACGACTACCCTAGAACCCAGAGACTCAAAGGGCAATGGAGCTAGCTCAAGACACGCTCATTCAGCTAGACCAGCCAGAGCCTTTGCCATTGGTGCATCGCAACCACTAGAGGACCGCAAGCACGCCCCCTCGGGCTAGTCGAACACTGGGAGGCAGGCCCAATCCCCAACAATATAATAACCACAAGGGCAACAACGACGTCTGGTGGCTCTTCCATCTACCGACGGCCGAGACAACGAGGAAGTGCAACCGCCTCCACGCGGATGAAGCCACCAACAAGTCGCAGGTGGGGACCAGTCTACGGGCAGCCAAGGCCACCACAAACCTCATCGAGACTTGCCCACAAGTGACTTGATGGAGTACTATCCAACATATGCATTATCAACTATACTTCATGAGGGATTCAATTAAATAAATTTTGTATTATAAATATTATTATTTCTTTGCATAAGTTTGGTCAAAGTTTGCCAAGTTTGACTTAGAACAAATCTAATACGGTATGTAAATAAAACAAAGGGAGGTGTACTACAACAAACAACTCTTCCATTTTAATTGGAGGTTTTCTTGTTTTATGTGAAGAAAATAAGAAAATGAGAATATTGGAATATCAATAAAAGTTTCAAAGGTACTTACAATACAATTGTTTTTTAGTAGTGATGCAATATTCACTGCACAATACAACCATGATCTTGAAAAATTTGCCATAGATGGATAAGTAAGAAGAAGCACCATAGACAGAATCTGCACAGTTGATTGTCATGTTTAAATAACAAAGTTTCGAAACTAACATTTAAAAATAATGGTAATTTATACTCACAGCTGCAACACGACAAGTACTGATTAGTCCAAGAACTTTTATAATACGAGGATAAACAAATGTTTGATACAAAAGTATGCTAGAACCTGTAAAATAATAAATTAAATCATATTATAATCATTATGATAAATTATAAAAGAATGAGGTTAAAGATAGGTTTCAAATCAAAATAAAGTTAACCTCCATTAATTTCCTTTTATTTATATTATAGTGATGCCATTTCAAATTGTCTTGACCTTATGTCATGACCCAATTCTATCCTTATTCTTGCATTAGACTAAAAATTTCCATATTAGTAGCATACGCAACATATGCAGAAGACTTGATAGTTCAATATTTTTTGTGCACACATGAAGGTCCACAACAAACTCTTGTCTCTTTCACTATCAAAAAAGATATGTAGTGAGGCATGTTAAAGGCCACAAATCTTGAACATGCTGGGAAATAGCATCTCACCTTGGTCATAGGCCACAAGAATAGCAATACAGTTGATAAATTAGTTTGGTGGAATGAGAAGTTGATACCTGTCACCACAAATATGCTACCAACATCCTTAGTTGAGAAGCTTAGTCCTCCATATTTTTTGTTGCTTTCAGCCCATAAAGGAAACATCTAATAGGCAATTTGATATATCAAAAGTTAACTTAGATATAGGCGCTAATATCTAGAAAAATGGATAAATTTATCATCGTAGAAACTAAAATAGATTGAGATTTGCATAATGTATTTTTCCTCGATCATAGAAAATTGTGACAAAAATGAAATTATCAAATGCAACCATGATGATTAAACAATTGCTATTGTGCTTTCTGTCAGCTTAATCTTCTCATCTAGTAAGGATTACTATTTCGTAAAATAAACTATATGTATCTTATTTTTTAAGTTGCACTAAATAAAATAATATCAAAATTTCAATTAGAAAAATATTTGTATTTAATAAATTCTCTAATTTAAATAAATAAATTATTAAACTCTCTTTTAGTCATTTAGTGGTGCAATAAGGGACTTTAAAATTCAATAGGCACATAAGGAATTTATGCTTCCAAAGAAACAAAAAATGATGCAAAAATGTCTATGTTCACTAAATTTGATTGGGATGGATTAAAATAATACTTTATTCTGTCAAATAATGAATAGACAGTATGGCGACATGATAGGATTTTGTTTCATACAAATTTTGATTGATAGGAAGGGTAGATCTTGTATATATTGTTTTGATTAGTCAACCATCAATAAGTAAGGGAAATGACCAATAATTTAAAAAGTATGAAACGTACCTCTGTATAAGCCATATCATCAAAGCATGCAATACAAAAGAGAACAATAGATGACATCAGTGGCCAATTTTTAAATAAGCTCCAAGTTGATGTAATATGTTGCTTAACCGAATCTTCAGAATTAGATAAATATGCAATTGGAGAATCAGCTGGTTGATCTTCCCTTTTTTCAAGTTTGTGCATATGTAGTGTCTCCTAAAATATTTATACAAACAAACTTTCCATAAGAAAATTCAGTTTAGTGAGAATAAATCAATGAAAGATTCATCAACAATTAATTAGCAGACATTCTATTTATGCTATAGTTTTATTTATGCTTTTCTACTACTACGAATTGGGGTTCATATGTTACACATAAATTGACGTGCAACTTCCTTGATTTGTTCCTAAGCATTTACGGCAATATGTATGTGAAAGAGTCAGACCATCATCAACCATATCTTAACATTCTCCACTCTATTATATAGCACATGCATGCAAAATTTGTTTATAACACTCAAGATGGGTCCACATATGCATATAACCTTGATAACACTTTGTTCCTAATTTCATATCGAAAGTATTAACACAGGATATTATGCTTGAAATGCCTTTATACCATCGGCAACACTTCTTGTCCAGACATGATTATAGCCTATCATGCATGCATAACACAACTAATACACTTTTGTGCTCAATTTATGAAAAATGTTTAATCAAATAAAGTGATATAATATGGCCCCAAGCTATATAAACTCAATTATTAGGGACAATATAAGCTCATCACCCCAATGCCTTTGCAATCTTTTTTCCAAAACCATACTATTTGGGTCATCAAAATCTTCTATAAGCCATATGAGAGTTGAGTGCATTAATTACTCAGATAATATACTGATATTTGATTCTTGTTGTAAATAAACTATATATAAATTATGTTCTTGTTATAAATTACAATATATACATGAATAAATATAATGGTAAGAGTAACGTTGATCAATTGTACATACCGGGAGCCATATGCTGCTTATGAGAATAACAAAGTAGAAGACCGACAAACATAAACTAGGTAAGAAATATGGGAACCTATTGGAAATAGTAAAAAAAAAAGTTAGTAAGTTCAAGAGATGATTTTAATTAATGCACTCTTAGGTGCATATAAAACATATACAATACCTTCCAAATAATGAGTTCATTGGAAACCACTTTGGATATTTCTCTGCTGGCTATCAAAGGAAAGAAAACTATAATAATAACATTAATGCACTAATAGAAAAGATAGCAGAACTAGAAGTTCCATGAATACCTGTGCAAGATATCCACCAATGGCTGGTCCAATAATAAGAGCTACCGCCCATGATGTGCTAACCTAGTTAATAGTCATTCACAAAAAAAATAAGTATATATAAGAATTTAAACACTTGTGCTAAAGAATTGAGAAACCACATTGTGGTAAGTTCTATAGTTTTACAAGTGATAGTGCAATAGCATGATGCTCAGGTCGACATACTTCAACAGCATAAGCCTGTAATAAGGATCAATTGCCACATTACTAACTATAGTGGGCTTGAATAATTCACAGTACTTTAGATTACTTAGTCATCATACTCTTATTGTGCCAAGTGAACCATGTAAAAAACCAAGAAAAAATCTGGTAGCTATCGCCATCCAGTAGTGCACGCTGAGTCCAAATAGGGTGTTGAACACAAGCCTGAAATACAAAAATGAAAAGGCAGATAAACTACAAGTCGCATTGGTTGCTTAATTCAATATGGTGTTGATATGGAACCTACTAACATGGAGCAAATTGTAATCACAATTACTGGCTTCCGTCCAATGCGATCCGCCAAAATTCCCCAAATTATTGAAGTCAAAGTTCTACCCAGCATATATGAAGCGCCTAGAAAATTTAAGAAAATGGTATTAATCAAATTTTCCAATATAAAGATGTTATAAATAAAAGTTGTAACTAGTTGAAAGGTTCGTACCTACAAAACCAGCATAGAATCCAATATCTTCTACTCTTTTTGCAATGTGAAAATCCCTTATCTGTTGTTATGAAGCATATCACACAATATTTTAGGACCATGTATTTAGAAAAAAAGATCTACGATAAACCCATACAGTATGGAACTACTAACATCCACCAATATGACGCCACCTAACTAGATAATTAGCTAATAGCATAGTATTCTTGGAAATGTTAGTCTTATGAAATTAGATCACCATACCATGAAATATAAGTACGGGAACAATGACGATAATGGCATACCTAAAATAAAGAACACAAAATGTTAGAGAAGACCTTGTATATAATAATAAAATGAGTAAATTGCATCCTAGATCCCCAAATTTGTTCTGAAGTTTCACCTAGCTCCCTAAACTCTCAAATCGTTCATCTGGACCCCTAAACTGTGTTAAAGGATCCATCCGAGATCCCAAACGTGCCATGCAAGCACCCAAAGCTGACGTGACATACGACGTGGTACCACGCTGGCAAATATTTGCAAACCCCCCTGCATAGTCTTATCTTTTCCTATTTACTCTTTCTCCCTCA
This sequence comes from Panicum virgatum, assembly GCF_016808335.1. Taxonomy (NCBI): domain Eukaryota; kingdom Viridiplantae; phylum Streptophyta; class Magnoliopsida; order Poales; family Poaceae; genus Panicum; species Panicum virgatum. The sequence goes on from NC_053152.1 coordinate 1,325,644, forward strand.
GTCTCCAATCTCGGCGCAGTCGGAGGAGCCACCTTCACGAGTGGAGCTGCCCAGCGCGGCTGTGGTAGAGCAAGGCAATGTGACCAGTTCATGAGCGTCACTGGTGGGGACCAAACAAGGCAACGTGACATTGGACCTAGAAATCGACCGAGAACTGCAACACAGTATGTAGCGCGACGAGAGGCCAATGCGTTATGCATCCAAATAGCGCTAGTGGCACACGTATGACCTGTAAGTTCCAGTCGATGGCAAATAAGGAATGGAAAGTTTTTCAGTGGCACATAAGGATGCACTCTAAGTTCTTTATTAAGTCAATTCATCCTATTTCTGCAAGTGACATTTATTTTCGCTAGCCTGATGAACGTGTACTAGCAGAGCTCAAATGAACGAGTATACTAGCAGAACACAAATTCCCTGCGGGCATCACATAACCACCTTATTTATGAGAAAGACCTGAAACCAGGCTCTGAATGCAGAGTAGGAAGAGCACTTACAGGTAACAAGGTTGATGATCCACATATGGAAGAACAGGACGTACGGGATCCCCGGGTTCTCCGCCTTCCTGCGGTCCATGGCGCAGCCAGGGCAGCCATCGAAGTACACCTCAGGCTTCTTCTCCAGCAATGGCACCGCTGCCTTGCCCTCGCCGCCGGCCATACCTTCCTCTATCTTTCTTAGCTTGTGCAACTGCTGGTTCAGTGCCGAGCTATTTATGTATGCTAAAATAATGCTCAGCTTCTGGATCGATTGGGATGCTAACCCAAAAGTCAGAAGGGAGAACTATATATATTTGCTCGTGCAATACGTGATCATGTGTTGGATGGAATCATGGAATAAATCTCTGCTTGGTGAGGCTGACTCTATTACTCTAAGTGAGAGTCTCCCTAATCCTGCAATAAGCACGCACGCTGAAATTAATTAAGTATCTAGAGAATCTAAGACTGCGATGGATCGGATCGGAGTAGACTTTTTTTTGTCTTAAACTATCCGTCGTAAGGAGGACTCGGGATCTTGCACTGCACGTTTGTACGGAATTGGCCCGGGGACTAACATATTATGCAACTATAACCTCACATCTCTTATTCAGAACTCAAGCTTTTGTCATCACAATCTGCGTGATGCATGTGGCTTCTTAATGCTCGCACGCGTCTTTGTCAATTTGTGATCTGAGCTGATCAAGCTAGAGTTGGGTGTTGCTGCACGCCAAAGCTGCAAGCTGGGGTGGGGGGGGGGGTGGATCACGCTAAGGTCCCATTTGGGAGGGCTCCCGCCGGCTCCGGCTCTGGCACTGTAACGCCACTTAGCGCGGAGCCGGTGGAGCCACCCAAACTGGGCTCTGGTGGTTTCGTTGAACAGTAGCGATGTCAGTGAAAGAGGAGGGAAGGGAGGGAATGAAGCCGCTTCAATAAATAGTGATGCTACAGTGTTACGCGTAGTGGAGCCGGAGCCGCTAGGAGCCGTCCCAAACGGGGCCTAACACAGTATAGACAAAATGTGGAAGTCACTTGTGTCGATAGATATAGGTGTTACTGAAAACAAAAGGATCGGTGCACACCTTAAATATACTAGCAAACAACCGCATAATTAACTCAAAAAATTAGGACACAAACCACAAGAATGCCGCCATCGCGCACATGCAAACCACGTCACCACACCCACTAGCAGACTAGCTTAATTAATTACTACATCAAATTTATCAAATGAGTGACGATACTTGACCTGACTAGTATAATAGTTCTTTCGATTGAGGCAAACAGATCAAAATACAAACTAATTATAATATATCATAACCTAGATTCTCAGATTTTTGTGATATATACTCTAATCTAATACCAATAATCAGTATCAACTTTTGGCGGCTACGCCCAACAAACATAGAAACAATATAATTTGACTGGATTATTCCTTTGTGATACAAATATAAGCACTTGATTATCCACCATCTGTTGTTGATGAATAACCCAGCCATCGACTAGTAAACAACACTCAATAATAATCCCTTCCACATTGTTCCGGTATGGCCATAAAGGGTTTGAATGTAAGTATAAGTCCAAGAAACTCGACGACATTTAGCAGAAGGAACACCATCTGATCACCTGTATATATAATGAGAAGAAACATTACACGAGAAGTAACAAAATTAATTTATCTTCCATGGCCTCTAGTAATTTATAAAAATTCAAGTAGTTAAAAAAGTTCAAAAATTGCGAATAGAAAAATAGGTGTCTTTGCCTTATATGCTCAAGATTTATAAATTTCCAGTTCGGATGCAACCAAAATGAGAGACTTTATATAGTTCCACTTATTTCCATCATTCTGATTGATAACCTAGTTAGGAGAATGACTATGTCCACCAGTCCAAAATAGAGGCAATGTATATCCGAATGAAAAAAAAGAAATTGCGTAGGCAAAGATAAATAAAACCATAATAGCATATGAATCCTTTCAAAAAAGAATAACACATGAATGTATGGTGGTATTTATCAAAAAGATAAAAATTGACCTGGAAAGAAGAAAGCGTGCTGGCGCTTTTGTGCCCAAGAAAACCTGCATTTGTAAATGATTAGCAAGTCTTGAGGAACCCCATAATGCTTAGAACTTTGGTGCAATAGTTTTTTAGTTACATGGAAGTAGTGATTAACTACTATAAATCCAACTTAGAATACACATGACACACACTGATCTCTATGCAGAATCTTGAAGCTTCAGACACATTTATAATATAGTAGTAAAACTAGAAATTGGAATTGTAAGTTTATTTTAACTCAAAGCTCATGAAGTCTCACACAATGCCTGCCCCAGCAGGAGCAACTGATTTGAATAAGGACATTACTGTCATGGGCAGTCCATTTGCAGCTCCTCTTTGGTCTTGATGCTATTAATAATTGCATGTTCATCAGTGAATTGCAGACTTTGCATGAGACATTGCATAAAATGTTTCTTAAATTATAATTTTATAGGGACATACCACGGCATTATTTTGGAGGATGAAACTGCTCGTAATGATTGTAACCTGACACAATATCATCATTTAAAATATTAACATGAAGTGTACAAATCTTAAGTGGCCTCAAGTTTACATAGGAACAATAAGTCTATTATAAAGCAACCACTCATGGTAACAGCATATATATGGAGAGAATTTGTTATGAAGATCAAGGTAATTGGAAAAGAAAATACTCACACCAAGATTATTTTTTAACACCGATGCAATATTCAGAATGATCGATAGTCCAGTTCCTGATAGATATGTCATATAGGGATAGGCAAATAGAATGGGTATGCACAGAATCTACAAGATTAGGGAACCACTTAGATATTTAGCAAAATGAGAAAGCATATCAGCAATTAAACATTAATTTTTACTCACAGCTGCAATTCGAGAAGAATTGAGAGGTCCAAGAATCTTATTAATATGAGGATATACAAAGAGTTGATATACAAGAAGACTGACACCTGGAAATGCAAGAGGGAAAATATACTGCCATTTTCAATATTGATATAACAAATAAATGAAAAAAATTCAAGTGTAAATAGCATTTAGTAGAAAATATAGTTAGATTAAGGCAAGACTTTGAATACTCTATCTAGCTTCCGAGGTAAAATTTAACAGTTCATTTCCACTTTGTCATTGATCATGACCATATACAATCATTAAAATTTGTAGTAGCGTAGATTTTAAAGTGCTTTTAGGAAATTAATAAGCGATGATAGCTATTTTCTACAAAGTTAAGTGTGACAGAATGGACAGTGCATACACTGCACTAGCAACAACGCCGATGACAATACTAAAAGAGGTCTTACCTGTAACTGAAAGCACTTGACCTACATCCTCAGATGATAAACTAAGCCCACCATACTTCTTGTCACTTTCAGCCCATAAAGAGAACACCTGATGTTGATTTCAAATGTGTTAGTACATAATCAAGTACTGACAAAACCTAAAGCTTGCTTATAATAGATAGTGTACATTAACATAGTAGATTTTATCACTGGATACCGTAATTTGAGTTTTCTTATTGCTACCATAAGTATTTGAGGTAATATCTTGTGTTGTGACATGTAGCAGTTGTATATTAGGACATATATTCTCTATTATCTAAAAATTGTTTCCTACTAATATCTAGATTGCTTATTTCTTATATTGCAAGTAATACATATTATGTTCCATTTTGTGTTGAAAACATCGTATTACATATCTGCCAAAACATAAAAGATTCAAGAGTTCAATTAATACGTATAAGATTCAAGAGTTCAATTAATTCTAGAATCATCCAGAGAACTATTTATATCCACAAGGATAGTAGCAATCCAATAATAGTTGTACTATTATGAGGATATTATATTCTCTGTCCATCCCTATCTCTATCAGGTAAGTTTATAGGTTGTATCAAAATTGCATACTAATTATAATTCCATAATAAACTGCATGTTTGGTAAAATGCATAATTAGGCATCATATCTGAGTATTCCAAAACAATAAGAAATTGGATATCATACCTCTGTATAAGCCATATCATGAAAGGAGAATACACAATACAGAATTATGGATGACATTAAAGTCCAATTCTTGAATAAATTCTTCTTGTCATCAAAACTAGAAATTTGTTCAACCTTCTCTTTGCAGAATTTAGGTGGGCCTCCAAAGCTTCAATATTTTTATTTTCATTTTCGCGTACATTATGCATGTGTAGTGTCTCCTAAAATGCATTTCAATATACATTACTATAGAATGAGGAGGAGTAAATATGAGGGAGCAAAGGTTTGAACATCTTACAAATGAAATAATTTAAAATATGAACATCTTCGACACAATGTACCTTTTATTAAATAAAGGTTATATCGAGTCTGACATCTTCCACACAATGTGACTGTGAGGGTGGGGAACGAAATTTCTAGGCACCATTATCCTTCCAAGAAGATTAATTTGGGCACTCAAGACCTTTTATGTAAGTAAAAAGAGACATCCCATCTCAGGGTTACAGAGATCAAAGTTTATGCTTAGCCTTGACATTGCATAAAGGAGGTTCAAATACTTACATAATTGTATTTGTTCTGTTCGGCTGGTCTAGAAGCCGGCTGGTTTTGGCTAATTCAATAGTATTCTGTGTGAGAGGGAATAAGCCGAAAGAAGCTGGCTAGCGTGCTACTGCTGGCCAGCCGAACATGATAGTTATCATTAAACTCCCTCAACTACAATATGTGAAGCATGGGTACAACTGTGGCATATTAAGGCAATGCAAAGATCAATTCTGAGTTGTGAATGAATGGTGCATGAATTTCTCAAAAGTGCTTCATTTTATAAAGATTGCCAAATGAATTTACCAAAGAAGTACAAATTTTAACTAGATAGATTGATCATTATTTAAGAACATACAAAATTTTATTTATTTACAACATCAGAAGATTTTACAACAAAATTCAAGAAAGATGGAAAAGTATCTCCTCAACAGCCAACTTTGTTTCAAGCTTTGTGCAATATAGTTTCTAGAGAAGCAAATAAAGGAGCATACCAAAGCTTTTTGCAAGTATAATCTAACACTGATGCAATCTCACGTACCGGCATCCATATGCAGCTCACAAGAACAACAGCAGCAAAGAGGGATGAGCATAAGCACGGCAACAAATATGGGAACCTATAAGGGTTCCATCCAATGTAAATATTCTAGAAATTATGTATCTTAAATAATCTAAATTTAATTATAGAATACCTTCCAAAGAATGAGTCAGGTGAAAATACATTTGGAAATTTTTCTGCAGGCTGGTATAAGAGAATTAGGCTACCATTTCCAATTAATTCTAGCCTAAAAATGTTGGATGTCTACTGTACCAGTGCAAGATAGCCACCAAGAGCAGGACCAATGATCAAACTTATTCCCCAAGCTGTACTGACCTAGAGTTACAGAAATTGAAGTTTAGAATAAAAATAACCAGAACAAGAAATTAAAGTTAAGATTTGATCAATGTGGTATTTTTAATTTTACCAGTGATAGGCCCAGAGCTTCGTGTTCAGTTCGGCAAACTTCGATAGCATAAGCCTGCAAAATTTACACATAAAGCATGAGCCATACTACTTTTTTTTTCTTCGAATGCGCGGGAGAACTGCACATCAGTATATTAAGGGGGTGATTGGTTTCCCTAGCCTAGCTTGTATCTAGGAGCCAGGCTCCTACTAGCCAGGCTCTGCAGATACAATAATAGTTTGTTCGGTTACCTATATTTTATCCGATCACCATGAGTAGATATTGTTTGGTTCCCCACATAAGACATGTCGTACGAGATAAAATATTATAGGCAAGTATCATTGTAATTTTATTTAGTATGGCTATATTTTGATAGTTCATATTTATATTATTATTAAACATTAATGATCTTTTAACAACACTAATATTAGTTAATCTATACTAATCACCTACTTAATACCATCAATAGACAGTGGGCACCTGCATCCAGGGAGCTTGGCCTGTGGGAAACAGGCTTCATTCTCTTTTCCCATGAGCCAGGCTCGTGTTCTTGCATGTGTTGGGCCAGGATCAACTCAATCTCCAAGGAACTAAACACCTACAGGCTGCATCTGGAGAGCCTATTTGAGCCTGATGAACCAATTAATTAGACCGTAAGAAGAAGAAAAGAGGGGTAATGAGCCCCTAGTACACAAAAGGTTACAGGTTTAAAGGGTCTCTAACATACCCTAGAATCACTCTAAGATGTCTCTCCTTAAACACAAAATCAGGACCAGAAATACAAGACTAGACTAAGTGGTATTCGGAGCTAGGGCACGAAGATAAGAAACTCCTCGAGCCGAAGCTACAAGACCATTGTTGTGGTTCTTCTCTGGAATCCAAGACAACCCTGGTTAGGCTAGGAGTACCGCCATCGAAGACACAATGATTACGGTGCTTCCAAAGGTGCTATACTACTACATATTGCATTGAACAACATCCAAATTCACTATACCTTAATTGGCCCAAGCAAACCATTTAGAGCGCCAAGAAGAAATCTTGTAGCTATTGCCATCCAATAACTAGTACTAAGCCCAAACAAAGTATTAAATATGACCCTGAGATATTAGCAACAATTAAGTTAGAGATTACCTTATAAATAAATAAATAAATAAATCCAAAACATGAATAAATAAAATAATGATTTAATTAATATTGGTGGAAGAAAAAATATTACTAACACGGAGAAAATGCCAAACATGACAATTGGTTTTCTCCCAATACGATCTGCTGCTATTCCCCAAACAGTTGAAGTCAAGCATCTACCAAGCATAAATGAAGCGCCTGAAAATATCAAACAAAAAGTAGAAAACATCGTATTCAACCACCTCAAATGTGTGAATCAAAAATTTAGAGGACTAACCCACAAATCCGGCATAGAACCCTATATCTTCTGTTCTTTTTGCAACATGCAAGTCTCTTATCTGAGCAATAAGAGATAATTGTTAGCTAAAGGTGTTTCAAATATGCACGTGCACTAAAAAGGAGATGAACTGAATCTTCAAAAATTATGAGTCCTATTTCTATTTATTGATAATTTTTATGGAGCAAAAAAAAAAGATATTCTCAGTAATCAGGGTAGAGGAACCAAAGACATACATACCATGAAATACAAATATGGGAATAGTGATGACACCGGTAAAGCTGAAAAGGGTAGGAGAATAATAAAAGTACAAATAAGTGTACAATGGAATTTATGAAAAAGGAGCACGGAAAAATATGTGTTTTCATAATATTCTAAACTGCCAATAATTTTTAAAATCAGCATATGCGGATGTTTATTTAATTTAGTAATGATAATTCAGGACAAGTAGAAAGATATTTAATAGTCATCATTCATCAGCAAAATCAGAAAAAAAATGAAAAATCCGGCAATGACATGTAGAAGATGCTAATGAGGGATGGTAAACAACCATTACAATAGCATATTTGGTGTGGAATCAAACTAATTTAGAAATAGTATTATCTATATTTTTGGTATTTGAGTGTTTCTCGGACTTCAAAGTGTTTGTACATGATTCTCTAGAAATAGTACCCATGATACCATGTAGACATTTACGCTCCACTGCTGTAACAAAAAAATTGAAAAAGACTATTGGTAGAACAAAAGTAATGTATACCACCACTCAGGAAAAACACAAAGGGTGGGGTGATTCCTTGATTAAAAAATGATGAGGGAACAAGTCAAAAACCAGTTATATCTCTGGAGATATCACTCATTTTGTTGTAGTTACTGGTATGGAGATGTGCTGTTCTGGTGGAAGACTTGATTAATTCCTTATGCTATAGTGAAATTTTGACTTGTGAAAAGAATGGATAATAGATTAAACAAAATCATCCGCTTGATAAATGTTTGATCACCTACATCGTATCTTAAAGCAATCCAATCGAGCAGTGGCTAAGATTTATGATTAGGATAGCTAGTGAAGTACTACATAAAGTTGGGCCAATGAATTGACCCAATTTGGAGATCTTTTATAGAAGCTTGAATATGAAGAATTACAGCAATCATATAGCATCATGTCTGTACTCTAGAGTCTTGGACAGGATGTCGTCACAGCTAATTCTAAGAAAATTTATGCTAGTCTCCTTTCAGTTTCAGTACACTGACTTATATCGGCAAGTTTAAGGACTATGATAACCTTCTCTTGATATATTATCTAAATATATATCTAACCACCCAAATTCCTCAGAAGTTAAGAGGACATGCAAAAGAGAAAATAAAATCTCTTCTTCTATATTAATATATGCCCGGTAAAGCCCTTGCAGGTTGCTTTTTAAAAGAAAGAAAAAATAAAATCTTTCCTATAATATATATCAAGATATATACAAAGGTTGGGAGGGTAGAATTCATACATACCAGTAGTAAGGCAGATCATCCAGATATACAAAAACTCCTTGTAAGGAAGACCCTCCTGGAGGTCCTTCTTTCGGTCATAAGCACAACCAGGGCAGCCAGGGTGGTACTCCTTCTGCAGCAACGGCAGAGTGCTCTGCTCCTCCATTCCCCCAAGCTGTCACAGGGGTTTGGTAGACCCTAAAAGCTCAGAGAACAATAAGAGAAGCAGAGCTCCAAAGGTGAGAATGAACCACCTTTTTAGTTGTTGGTCCGGATCAAGGAAGACCAGGGGCCAAGAATCCAAGATGCTCAAAATTGGGCTGCTCGGCAGCGTTTTCCTTTAATAAAACAAAAGTGTCCCTGGCGTTTAAGTTGTCTCATCTCATATAGAACAACTAAGCCATGTCAAGAAGGCCAAGAGGAAGAAGACGAGGACTTGTCTGCACGCCGCACCAGAGCAAATCCATCACGCCTTGCGTCATCACAACCAACAGAGAAATGGACAAATCGAGCATGGATGGCTGGAATTTTTGCAGGCGATGCAGCAGTAGTTTTTGCTTTTGCTGTTGTTTCATCTGCAAATAAAATAAATGCCACAGTACTAGCTATAGTGTAGTCAAGAAGAAAACTGACAAGTGAAGATGAAAATATAAACACAAGTTTTTCAATTTTCTCAAATCAGGTTGTTTTGAGAAAATTGAAAAACTTGTGTTTATATTTTCCTCTTCACTTGATAGACATAGCCGTGTATCATATTTTCCTATATTTTCCTTTTGTTGCTTCAATTCAACTATTTTGTTTCTAATGATATCATAGCCGTGTCATCGCTTGGGTTTCAAGTTTCAACTATTCAGTTTGGACCCGATAGATTTTAACCGTTGCTCTTTATGTTGAGCTTAAGCAACATGATTGATTTATATTAATCATCGGACAAATATCAACCAAGGAGGTGGTGAGGGGGAAAAAAGATAGTAGCGGCACCGTTGTTGTTCCGTGAAAAAAGAAATCAGTACCTGGGAGTACTTGATAATGTGGCAAACATTTATTTTTCTTGCGGGGATTTAATCTTTGGGAACAGTTGGAGGAGGAGTTTTTTTCACTCCCAATAACTTTTGGCAAGTCCAATAACTTTTTTTTTGGAAGGGGGTGACTAGGTAACAATCGAGTAAATTTCATTTGTGTATCACTCGAATCTTGAACTAATAGAAAAAAATGCCACGTAGCGAGGATAGGACATGAAAATTGGGTGACAACACAAAGAAAATCAATCGATTCTCCAACCAATAAGTAACATACAAAAATTGATTGAAAATACGTATCACAACAATCGAAATAGTGCCGGACGCGCCACATAAAAATCCAAAATGCAACCTCCATAGAAACACAAACGGCACACAGACAACAATGGTTGGACGAGGAGGCAAATGCTAAGGCCATTGCCATCACCCTTATCTCTCCGCATTATGGTCGTGACGAGTAGTTTCTCTGTTCGATGTTAGTAAAATGGGCAGTTGTTGCGTTGGTCAGGCAGGTGCTGGTCTCATTGGAATTCGCCACCAGAATCGCATGCCACGGCGGTGCTGCATGCAGGCTTGATCTTGTGTTTGGTCAATCCTCGCGGCGTGACAGCTAGAGGAATCCATCAAACCAGACTTACGGCGCGGATAAAACGGCCCAAGAGCTCACAACTGCGGACAAAAGAATCGACTGATGACGGGAAAAGAAAAACACTCGAGTGATAGTTAGGAATCCTGTTCCTGTTTTTTTAGGCACTCTTGGAGATGCTTTTTTTTTTTTTTTGAGGAGGTTGGAGATGCTTTAATGGATGAAAACAAGTAGCCCGCTGGAACAACTTGGCTGTACTTGAATTTGGCCCAGGCCCGCGACTCCAATCATCTGCCCGTTTCTCCACGCGGGCCTTCCATGTGGGCTTGGAAGCCCACAGAAATCGGCCATGTCGGTGCCATCAGATCCATGGGGTAGGGGACGGTGAGCGGGGTGCGGCGGTGGCTCGTCGACGTCACCCGCTGGCGCCCGTCGCCGGCGGAATTCGACGCGGCGGCCACCCTCCCTCCGTCTCATGCTGCCCCCTGTTCTTTCCACCTACTGGGTACTGGCCACTGCGTGCGGCGGCGGTACGGTAACTGATGTGTGGCCCAAGGTTTTTCTTACCGGTAAGGGAAAAAAAACCGGAGGTGAGCGAGAAACGCGTTTATCGGATTTCTCGAAAAATTATCGGATTTGCCGTTTTAATTTCGGACGAAATTTAAAAAAAAAATCCCCAGTTTATGCAAGAAGTAACCTAGATTATTTCCAAACAACTTAATAGTAAAAATAAGATGCAACAATACATATAAATATGACTTTCTTGCCACAACAAACAGTCTATTTAATATGGTCACCGCTACCGTCATGGCTTCCTATAAAGTCGTTGAGGGACCGAGAGAGATAGGGAATGGAATATGAATAAGATTTAGTGTTACGAGGCAGCGGGGTGGCTTCATATTTGGCTGCACCAATTTGGTTTGAACGAAGATTCAAAAGGGGCAAAAATTTCGGGCGATAAGTAAAAAAACCGGACTCCGCCGAGAAACAGAATTTTCGGTTTTCTCGGAAAATTCTCGGCACAAGTCGGATTGGGAACCCGACTCTTGGTCACACGGAACGCGGAACGACCCGGCGTTGCGTGTTCCGGGAACTTCGTTCCCAAACGAGGAACGGGGACGATGCGGAACGTCTGCTGGAACGCGCGAGGAACGGAGCTTGGAACATCGTCCCGGATGCAGTGCAGTGGGAACAAGTATGACTCACCTGGAGGAACGCCGGCGCATCATCAGCTCGGCGGCCGGCGGCCGACTACCCCTCCCGCCAGCGCACCGGCTCTGCTTCGGTTCTTCCCCGTCCGCCCGTCCGGACTGCGGACTCCAGCCGCCGCCCTCCCTGAAGCCGGCCGTCCTCAAGGTGGCGTCCCCACGGCGGCGGACGCGACGCACGGGCGCTTGGCCGGCTGCCGGCGGCCGCATGCACAAGTCATGGTGGCGGCGGCGCGCAAGCCATAGGTGGCGCATTGGAAGGCGAAGGCGAAGAGAAGCGCGACTGAAGGCAGAGCTCCGGAGGTGACTCGCCCAGAATGGCGGCCAGCAGTCTGCACTCCGCTCGCGTCCACCATCCAGGAAGGTGACTCTGCAGCCGCCGGCGGCTGGCAGAGGACGATGACTGAATGGTCCTGGAGGGGGGCTTTTTTTTTTTAGCTGGGCTTAGGGCAACAGCCCATCAAGTATGCACCTGGGCCATGCAATGGAATAAGTATTCTTGTAGTATAAAAAATGTGTATAATTTTTTTAACAGGATTATGTGAGACCTAAAAACATATTATGTAAAAAAAAGACATTATGTGATCCTCGTTCCGATCGTATCGTTCCGGAATATCGTTCCAAATTAATTTGGAACACGTTCCACATTCCAAAATCACCGTTGGGCGTCCTTGGGCCCATGCGGGCTGTGCGACCGCACAGGGCCCCCAAATTTGAAGGGCTCCCAAAATATAAAGTATATTTTATTATATAGTAGTATAGGAGACTTCAATTCCATGAGTTTGCACCCCATTCCGTAGAAAACGAGGCCCAAATTAATAGAAGTTTAACTGATCGGTGGCCCTCCAATTCTATCGTGCACGCACCAAGTGAAACCCCAACTTACGTAGTGACGCTTTAGCTTCTCGGCCATCGCCATCGCTTCTCGGCCATCGCCATCGCGGCAGGCATCGCCCGGCAGGCGGCCCATCGGCCATCGTCCTTGCGTGTACGTCGCGCCTCGTGGACGGCGAGCATCACGCCTCGCGGACGGCAGACTCGTCCAAAGCTCCAAGTAGCATGAGCATCGCGGCCGGCGGCGTTGGCGAGTAGGACTCGTGCCAGAGCCCAGACCGCCCATCTGCAATTCTGCATCCAATTCCATCGCAGGTCTGTTCCATCGTGATCGTCACTTGCATTTGCAATTGGCTGCAGAGGCACTCGCTAAGGCGGAAGGCCAGGCGAAGAGTAAGATTTAATTCCGTGTTATTTTCTTCTTTCCTCATTTGATTATGTTGATGTCTTGATGATAATAATACGTCTATTAATTTTATTTTTTCCACTACAAATGCAAGTCATGTCGTGAGTAAAACAACATATAGAAAAATATGATAGCTATTAAAGTCCTACTTGTGTTCTACAATGACACAAGGAAGGCTCAACGATTTGGCTATGATAGCACTTGAGAGTGACAGCCGGAGAAGATTAATTATGAGTGCATCATTGAAGATTTTATTTCAAAAAATACCCAAAGAATAAAGTTCTTCAAGTGAAAAATAGGTACAATAATTCTTGAAATATCTCATTTATATGTAACTTGTTACTATTGTTTGATACTTTGATTTTATTAGACCATTAGAGCCTCATCTTAGCATTTCGCACTGGGCCTCCGATTTGGTCGGGACGCCCCTGTTCATAGAAGTATACCCCCATCGTTCCATAGTTTTCAAAATCATCGAACCACCTCCCCTTTCCCGTCCCGTTCCCCGTTCTCATCGTCCCGGGAACTTGGTGACTAAATTCCGACTGACTGCTGGTCGGAATCCTCTCTAGAGTCGATCGGACGTAGCATCATCAAGCACACGTGCATGTGGCGTCACCGTGCGAGGGGCACGGCCTGCGCGAGCGGCGTGGCGACGGGGGAGTCGCGGCACACCGGGCGGGTGGCGCTCACACGGAGCACGCGTGCAGGCGGTGCCCGCACCCGGGGCCGCGCCGCAGAGCGTCGCCGCGCGCGAAGTCGCCGAGGCAGATGGCGCACGGGCCGCCGCTATCGTCACCGGTGCCGGCGACGTGCGGGTACTTGGGGTACAGCGCGTCGATGGCGGCGACGTCGAGGCCCGGCACGGCGGCTGAGGATGGCGGGGCTGCTGTGTCGGCGGCGGCGAGGAGCGTGGCGGCGTGCGCGGCGGCGCCGGCCTTGGTGAGGACGCAGAGGTAGGATACGAGCATGATGGTGGAGACGAGGACGAGGACGCCCACCGCGATGGCGATGCCGTAGCCGAGGCCCACCCTGCCAGCTACGGCGGCGACGGAGACGGCGGCGGGAGCGAGGGCGGGCGCAGTGCCGGTGGCCGAGGCGCGTAGATACGCGCGCATTTGGGCGTGAGCTGCTATGGCGCGAGCGATGAAGTGCTAGTTGGTACACTGAGGAAGTGAGGAATAAGACTGAGGTGATGGTCCGTCAATGGCGGAGAAGGAGCGCGGGAGGGAGAAGAGTTTGCTGCACTGCATCATTTCGTGCATCGTGTGTTGGATCGAGAACAAAAACTTTAAATTTTGTGAAATCTAGAATTTTATTTCCAGAGTGAAGGCAACGATCGGGGTTTGCATCATCGCTTTGGGCGGCTACTTGCCGGTGTAGGACTCGATCGGTTCTTGCGCCATGAACCACGTGGTGTGGTGGCATCCCATGCATGCCTCTTGACAATTATAAAACCAATTCCAGAATTCTTGCCCTAGGAACCCTGAAGAATCTAATGAGGTCTGAAGAATTTAATTAGAGAATGGTTATTGTAGTATCACTATAGCCAATCATCGATTAATTACCGTCATTAGATTCGTCGCAAAAAGTTACACACATCTCTGAAAAAGTTTTGCAAATAGACTTCATTCTAGATTTCATGCATGAAAGATTTTTTTCTCGGCTTACGTGCGCTAGGAATAGTGTGCTTGAACCAAACAAGGCCAGCTATTTCCTTGTTGGCATGGACACTACATCCATCTCCATGCCCAGGGAGAAATAAACTGCACCGACTACATCAGCAACTTCTCTTCGTCGTACCTCAGAGACCATGAGTGGAGCCGTATTGTTCAAGTCCCAGTCAAGTGGTAACGGAGTTACAATATACATGATGGACACATTTAGAATCAGCAGTTCTGTTGTAGCATGCTGCATCAATTTCTGTTCAAAGTCGAAACTTTTATGGGTATATATATGTGAGAAGAAATGCCAAAGCATTATGAGTGTGTACCGTAGTTTTTTTCACTGACGTTCATCAGCAGCTTGAATTCTTGAGTTTTGATAATGCCGGGAATAATCGGCATGATACCGATACCGACCAAGCATCTGTATGTCCAGAATGACTACATAATTGTCCACAAATTTACCCTGAAATTTGCCAATAATGCACGCCTGTCACACAGCTTCTCATTCAGTTGTTTAAGTTACATCTGAAAAGCTGAAGGGTAATGTGTTCTTCTGCTAAGTATGTCATCATTTTATGAAATGTGAATCAGTGGTTTCAATGCTATCTCTGCTAAGCTTGATGCAGTTCTGTTTTTTTGGCTCGGATTATTAACTTGTGAAGTTGAAATTATGTCAATGTTCAGTTTTGCTCTATTTCTTTTGTAGGTAATAATGGTGTCTTGAAGAATCATTTGTTAAAGCCATATATAGGTGCTGACGTTGGATTTGATTTGCATTGGAACTACAACACTAAAACTGTACTAATATTTCTATCCGTATCAATGGTACGTTGCCTAGGAGGTGGAGATTTTGGCTTTTCTAGCTTCATGAAATGCAATTGTTATCAGTATCATCTACCTTTTATAAACACACGAGTATAGTTCAGTTCTGGTTATGATAGTTTATTTATTTACCATCACCAACACCAATAATGGAAATTGCAGGCATCTATAGCAAGAGGGCATATCCAGAGGATGCTGTAAACAGCAACAGCAACAAGAAAACATTGTCCATTGTGGCCGCTGTTGTTGCGGAGAAACAATTTCAAGCTACTACACTGGAGATCCCAGAGAAGAGGCTTCCACTTTGTGGACAGTGGAACAACTTACACAACTACAAAGCCATTCTCGAAATTAGCATTGTAATTTGTACAGCATTCCTGATAATAAGTTTACTTGATCAATATAAATATGTATGCAATGTATAATTAAGAATGGCAGCAAATTAAGGTTTTTTGTCAGTTCAGTTACTGACTTGAGTAAGACGTACTAGATCTTTATCTTTTTCCGATAAACTGACTGATTTAAGATACCTTTCACACGACCAGGTGCAGAGTTTGAGCTGTGCCCCGTAACGACCATATATAGCACTCCTATGTGTAGTACAATTTCTCATGCAATCTCTACCGAATCCAAAATTAAACAATCTCTGAAGAAACTATCCTAACAAAACCTTAAACCTTGTCAAACAAACGGGCCGGGAGAGCCCACCCATACGAAAAAAATCCTTGCACAATGGGCAGCCTAGCTACTGTTGAGCACCGGCGGCCGAGAAATCCGGTCGTGCCGGAGCACTGTTGCTCCAATAATGGCGCCTGCGCTTTCGGGCTGATGTCGATGCCAAAGAGACGCACTACTACTCTACCAGCTCCGGCCGGCGCGGTCGACGGCGCCTCCTCCGTCTTGATCGACAGGGCGAGCGAAAGGGCCGCTGGTGGCGGCGCCGCAATAACGTCTTCCACGGCCAACCGCGCGAGACCCTGCTTGTTCCTGTTCTTCTTCCTGGCCGGCACGATGGGCGGGCCGGTGTAGTGCACCCTCATGTGGCCGCCGAGCGCGACCCCCGTTGAGCGCCACCGCGACGCGGTCGGGCTCCGCCGCCCCGAAGACGGACGCTGATGGTCCCGTCCGATTCGCAGGAGGGCGTGGGGGACGGCAGCGGGTCGCCCCGGCCCAAACCCAGGAGGCTGAGGCGGCGGCGGCGGTAGTGGGCATCGTCGTGGTCGGGGTGGGAGGATTGTTGGTAAGCGGTGGGGACGAACTGACCCTCCTCTAGGTCATCATCGTCATCGGGCAGGCCCAGGCGGCGGCGGGGAGGGAGAGAAGAGGAGGAGTCCAAGTCCATGGGCACGCGCGCAGTGGGATGATATGATCATTTGCAGCTAGCTAGGGTTTAGTTGGAGTGGATCCGAAGAAGCGGCGGCACTGCACTGGGGCTTATATGGCGGCGAGTAGGCGTCGCGTCGGCGGAGGAGATTGCGCGGCAAGTCGAGTGGTGTGCGGACTCCTTCCAGAATTATTCCCACCCACAAGCTGCTGCTAGTAAGGTACGGATCGGAGATCTCCTCCCTCCCTCCCCGGATTTGATCGGAACGGCGACAGCTGTGTCGTTTGATTAGGTGGCAAGTCCGACAAACACGGTAACTGACTAGCTAGTGGATTGATGATTGTATCTGTTACGACGGCCCATGCATGGTAACTGAATCACGCTCGACTAACATGGTAACCGAATCACGCTCGACTAACTTTGCTGGGCTGTTGACCATACGTACGTGTTTCCATGCATGGTCTAGCCTGTATGGATTCATTTTGTGCATGCATGCTTGCAACACAGTCAAGGGAGGACAGTCCGATCATGTGGACAGTCCGCCCCCGTCCGCCATATATCTTTTGACCGAGGCACTATAAATCCGCTCCGCACACCTACCACTTCCAAACTCTCTCTCCCTCTCCCTCCCTCCCTCCCCTCCTGCGTGGTGTCGAATCCGGCGGCGGCGTGGCTCCCTCCCCTCCATCCACGGCCGTAGAAAGGCAGCGACGCGGATTCGGCGGCACGGCAGTGCGGATCCGGCGACGCCTCGAGCTCGCGTAGGCGAGGCTCCCTTCCTGGTATGCCCTCACCTCTCTCCCCTCTCTTAGATTCTTCGCTCACCCTCTCTCCCTCGCAAATCCGGCGTTAACGGCGGCGGTGGAGGCTGGATCCGGCATCACGGGCATGAACTCCGAGCAGGGGTGGCCGGATCCCGAGCGGGTGCGGCCGAGACCGGCGGATCTAGTGGCTGCGGCGGTGCGAGCGGCGGCAACCGATGGGCTCGGCGGGATTTTTCCTTTTTTGTTTTTTTCTATTCGATTAATTGAGGCGGGCAGAAACCCGCCTCTAAAAATACTCTATTGACTGTGACGTTTACTCAGAGGCAGTTGGGGTTGACCGTCTCAGTTAACTGTGTTTGACCGCCTCTGAAAATATTTATTGTAGCAGTGCGAAAATCGATTTTACAGTATACTCTAGGCGCTTATGACCTCCCCCTCTATGCCTTCTTGCTGTAATGATTCCTTTAGCATTACGACCTTTACCACAATGGTGACATCCATGGATCAATTTATTTCGTGGATTGGATTTCACTTGCCTATCTACTGTTTGCTTGCATGTGCTCGGGATAGGTGTTTTATATAAATGTTTCGTTGTATTATTAAGTATTCTTCTTACTTCATTTTCTATCTAGAAGTGGAATAGAATTACCCGGTTGAAGGATAATGATCATATGTCAATAATGCATTGTATGTCCTAGAATAGGTTCCATTTTTCTATCCTTTTCGGGTAGTTGATGGGATTCACTAAGACAGAAAGTATTGATGGGTTGAACTCTTCTTTGGTGCTAAGGTAGTAGCTAGCTGGCTCCAATTTCGGTTTATCCTAACGAGCCCTATCAAACGTTTTGTACGAGGAGCCATTTTTAGTGAAAAATAGAGGAGTCGGAGCCGTTTTGGCAAAGGCCCCCTCCGGAGGCCCTTGGGAGGAGCCCTGCCAAATGGGGGCTTATATTACTCATTCGTGCTAGAAACGTACGTGTATAAACCGAGAGAGCGAGTGAAAATTGTGCTTAGCTAGCTTCTACGGATATGAATTAGTATGCAACAAGTTGAAAATTCGAAATTGAACTTATTACGTACTTGCCTTTGACAAATTTACCTAAAGGTCCGATCGAGTTGCAATCAAGTCAGAGGTGCACTTAGTAGAGATTGTTTTTTTGTTTTTTGATGTGGCATGCAATTAGCAACTACTAAATATGAGCGTACACCTATTCAATTTTACCAAATATACAAAATCAAATTAGTTATGAGCAGTTAATGCAAAGTATCGTCCATCCATTCATGGATTCCGCAGCAGCAGCCTTTCATGAGCAGTCCACCAGACTGACTGCACCGTCTTGCAATTGCAACATGGGCTGGATTGGGCCCATTAATTTCCTCCACCAAGTAGCCTGTCCATGTCACCGATGGCCGGCCGAGGGAGTTGAGTATTGCCCGCCGGCAGCGGCAGCGGCAGCGGCAGCGCCCCCCACCAACCCCAGGAGAGGACTGTTGCCTGGGCGATGACGGAGGAGGAGGAGATCAGCGGGGTGCGGCGGTGGCTCGTCGACATCTCCCGCTGGCGCCCCTCACCCGCCCAATTCGATGCTGCCGCCGCACGACCGCCTCGCCATCGCCAGGTACTTGTTCAACCAACAGCTGCTCACCCCCCAAGTCCACCTGATCCATGCCTCCACACATGAGCTCCTCCTCCTTGTTAACCACCTGCATCTGCGTGCAGGTTTCTGAACCAAGATGACAGGAAGCGGGCGCTCGTCAGTCGTCTGCTGCAGTACTCGCTCGTGCGCCACGTCCTCCGCATTCCGTTTCGCCACACCACCATATGCCGCACGCCTCAGGGGAAACCATACCGTATATATACACAGTCTGAGTCTGTCAAATTATCATTCATACAGGCAACATCCTTCGCTCGCTCGCTCGCTTTTAGCTGCATTTAGTCGGTTGCATTCTGCCACTGATAGATCACACCTGGACTGGACCGATTTATTATCTTCTTGCACAAGGAAAATGGGTATTGTTCAACTTTCCCAAACTTCGACTTCAACACCTCGCATCAGGGAGACTACATCGGCATAGCGTCAGAGCCGCTTTGCCTTGTTGGCCTGGACATTGCATCCGTCTCCAAGCCCCAGGGAGAAACCACCACCGAGTTCGTCAGCAACTTCTCTTCATACCTCTCTGACCATGAGTGGGACTGCATTGCTCGTGCTGGCACTCCCACTCAAGTGCTGACAGAGTTCTACAGGTACAGCATTTTATTTCTTTTCGAATTTCTTCATAGACGACCTAGAAATTGAAATTCAGAATCATCATTTCAGTTGTGGTATGTTGCATTGCATCATGTGTCTTGGGAGTATATACTTCTATTCTATTGGTGGATCCTGGAATTCATCTATGCACTGTCTATAATGATGAAGTAACCTCCTATGTCTAAATTTCTCCATAACTACCTGAGATATTCCTGATGTCGCAAATAAAATTTCAAATCAGTTCAGCTGCACGTTGCTTAAAATTTACATTTAGCATAACAAATCTGCGGCTTTGCCAATAAAGTGGACTTCTGACACAACTCCTCATGCAGCTAGCTGAACTACATCAGAAAAGCTGAAGGGAAATTTTCTCTCTTTAAAACAGAGTAGGTCTCTGTTCACAAAAACGTGTACCCTGTACATCAGTTTTTGTGCTAAGCGTGATGCAGTTCCTGTTTTTGCTTGAGATTTATTTACTCATTAATTCAAAATAATGACGATGTAATCGTCAAAAGAAAACCAAACCATGCTGATGTTAATGATAATGTGCAGTGTTACTTCAAATTCAGTATGTAAATTACTCTGTTCTTCAATAGGTACTGGTGTCTTAAAGAAGCTTTTGTTAAAGCAATAGGTGCTGGCGTTGGATTTGGGTTGCATAGACTGGAATTCCACCATGAACACTGGACTAATATTTCTATCCATGTTGATGGAGATTTGACTAAGAAATGGAGATTCTGGATTTTCAAGCTTGATGAAATGCATTTGGTACGTATGGGCTCGTTTCTACCATCTACTTCACGTACACAAGAATCCAGTCCTACTGTTCTAGCAGTATATTTCAAGTATAGAGTGCATACAATCCATCCAGTTCTGTTCTTGTGGCTGCTTATATACTAATCGTCAATTAATTGAAATTGCAGGCATCAATAGCAAAAGGGCATCCAGAGGATGCTGTAAGCAGCTACAAGGAAACATTGTCCAATGCAATCGTTGCGGAGGAGCAATTACATTCTACACTAGAAAGTCCAGAAGAAGCTTTCACTTTGTGGACAGAGGAACAGCTTACACAATCACTGGAGTAGCAGCCGAACTGGCATTCTTGAAATCACATGTCGAACTGCAGGCAAGCTTGGCGCAGCAAGAACCTCTGCTTGGCTCCTAGTTCTGATGTTTGCAAATACTCAAAGAAGCTGTGTCGCTGGCACCTGCAGTTTGGAAGAAGCAGTTACCAGTTTTGCCAGAAACAGCAAGCAGCCTATATCTGTCACGAGACACCTACACAAGGGACGGAAGGATAACTACCTCTCCTCCTTCCCGCCATTCCCTCCCTACCCTCCCTCCAAACTGCAAGACAATTTTTTCGTTCTGAATTGCAAAATTTTCAGAAGCCCGTCTCCAAACTAAGCAAAAAAATTCTTGTGTTTCGCTTTCCTGTTCTCTCGTACGCCGTCCAAGTCCGTTCATGTCTGTGGCTGCCTGCCCTCCGGCGGAGCAGGCAGCACGCGTTCCCCGCAGCAGCCATGGGCCAGTGCTGCGCCAAGGGCGCCGGGAAGGGCGCCGACGACGCCGGCGCGGACGGCCCGGCGGCGGCGGCACCCAAGGCGGGGGACCACGGCGGGCAGCCTGGTACGAAGCCGTCGTCACCGACCGGCGGCGGCAGGGCGAGCACGAGCAGCAAGCCGGCGGCGCCGATTGGCGGGGTGCTGGGGCGGCCGATGGAGGACGTGCGCGCGACGTACTCGATGGGCAAGGAGCTCGGGCGCGGGCAGTTCGGCGTGACGCACCTGTGCACGCACCGCGCGACGGGGGAGAAGCTGGCGTGCAAGAGCATCGCGAAGCGGAAGCTGGTGGCCAAGGAGGACATCGACGACGTGCGGCGCGAGGTCCAGATCATGCACCACCTCTGCGGGCAGCCCAACGTGGTCGGCCTCAAGGGCGCCTACGAGGACAAGCACAACGTCCACCTGGTCATGGAGCTCTGCGCCGGCGGCGAGCTCTTCGACCGGATCATCGCCAAGGGCCAGTACACGGAGCGCGCCGCCGCCGAGCTGCTGCGCACCATCGTGCAGATCGTGCACAGCTGCCACTCCATGGGGGTGATGCACCGGGACATCAAGCCGGAGAACTTCCTGCTGCTCAGCAAGGACGAGGACGCGCCGCTCAAGGCCACCGACTTCGGCCTCTCCGTCTTCTTCAAGGAAGGCGAGGTGCTCCGGGACATCGTCGGCAGCGCCTACTACATCGCGCCGGAGGTGCTCAAGAGGAGGTACGGGCCAGAGGCCGACATCTGGAGCGTCGGCGTCATGCTCTACATCTTCCTCGCCGGCGTGCCTCCCTTCTGGGCGGAGAATGAGAACGGCATCTTCACCGCCATCCTCCGCGGCCAGCTTGACCTCGCCAGCGAGCCATGGCCGCATATCTCACCGGGAGCCAAGGATCTTGTCAGGAAGATGCTCAACATCAACCCCAAGGACCGCCTCACGGCGTTCCAGGTCCTCAGTAAGTAGTGCAGGCATCACCATGCATGTTGTTCTTCACTCTTTAGTAGCAATTATGTGACATTGACACAACAAATTGGCTTGTATTTCAACTTGTAGATCACCCATGGATCAAAGAGGATGGAGATGCACCTGATACGCCACTTGACAATGTTGTTCTCAACAGGCTCAAGCAGTTCAGGGCCATGAACCAGTTCAAGAAAGCAGCACTGAGGGTACGTATCTGAATTCTGAAAAGTACACCACATACCAAACTGCTAAACAACACTGCTTACAAGACAAATGTTAAATGTGCCCTCAACCTAATGTACGTAGATCATAGCTGGGTGCCTATCTGAAGAGGAGATCACCGGGCTGAAGGAGATGTTCAAGAACATCGACAAAGATAACAGTGGCACCATCACGCTTGATGAGCTCAAAAACGGTTTGGCCAAGCATGGAACCAAGCTGTCAGACGGTGAAATTCAGCAACTGATGGAAGCAGTGAGTTTTCACTTTTCAGTGTTCAATTAAAAATACTTATAATGTTTCTATTCAGAGTCAGAAGGTGGTCTGAAAATGCCCCTTTTGAAACCTTTTATATAATTCCAGGCTGATGCTGATGGCAACGGGTTAATTGACTACGACGAGTTCGTCACCGCAACAGTGCACATGAACAAACTGGACAGAGAGGAACACCTTTACACAGCATTCCAGTATTTCGACAAGGACAACAGCGGGTAAGTTGAATGTTAAAACGACACAGCTAACATACTTGAATTTTGGACTACAATACATTAAAACACATTTGCTTTTTTGTTATCTCACAGGTACATTACAAGAGAGGAACTTGAGCAAGCCTTGAAGGAGCAAGGGTTGTATGATGCCGATAAAATCAAAGAGGTCATCTCAGATGCCGACTCTGACAATGTAAGGAACAAATACTATGAAATTCAATGTTTCCTTGTATTGATTGCATATGTTTTTATTTTCTTAAATCAAGAGACTGAAATTTAGTTTTGCACATGTAGGATGGAAGGATAGATTATTCAGAGTTTGTGGCGATGATGAGGAAAGGGACAGCTGGTGCTGAGCCACTGAACAACAAGAAGAGGCGAGACGTAGTCCTATAGTGAAGCAGGAAGTGTGTCATGTGTATACTGTATAGCAGCTCAAACAAGCAAATTTGCACAACTGTATACAAATGCAATGGAGTTACTTTTTTGATTTAGTTCATGCATGGTTGTGTCCATTGCGCTATTGAGCGTGCATGCGTGCTTTCAGCTCCAGAAGTCTTGAACCGAACAGAAATTTTGATGTAGTGCTGCTAGATGCATAAGAATACGACGGTTGATTCAGAAAGTGTGTGTTTCAGAAAGAATATTCACGGCATCTATTCTTCTCATTCGTCCTTGCAAAAAAAAAGAACAGATGATACATTTGAGGGAGCATCATGAAAAAAGACTGACTGATACTGAAAGGCTTCAAAACTTCAATTTACACAATGATGGAAGTTCATCAATCAAAGTGAGGGCACTATGTGGTCCAAACAGATCTCGTATCATCAAAAGAACAAGATATACTAGGTGAATCTTCCCTTGTGTAAACGAAATGGCTGTTGAAATGAACGATTCCTCGGATTGAGGAGAATCGGTATGCTGTCAAGGAATAGGGTCTAGTTCAATTATTTCACAGAAAGTTGTTTCTTGCATTGCATGTGACAGAATGAGTAAAAATGTGAAACAGAGGAATTGGGAAGCTTGTTCTTACCTAGGAGAGCTCAATTAGTAGTTTTTAGAGGACCCTTCAGTTGCGCAGCTTCACGTTCCCTTCGGCGGCGTTCTCTCTATAAAGAAGGACCCCGAAGTTAAATGATACATCAACATTTGGGTTTGTGTAACTCGTACCATAAAAAATATATATGGAATCATGAAAAGAATGCACAGATGTCTGAAGACCATTTTTGTGATACACAATTGTGCGGGAACTCCCGAAGCATGTCACTGAAAGCTACTCCTAAAGATGAAACTACAATTTCACAGCAACGTGCAAACTCAAAGGTCCTGTCATATGGTTCATCCCAGCCAGGCATTTCCACAAACAGTTCGTGCAGACATATGGAACGGGAAACATAACACCAAACAGAAGGCAAATCCAATTAAAACAACGCACACAATCTTATTGTGCAATTAAGAACTGCAAGCTAATGTGAGGCGAGTACCGTACCCTCCGTTCCCAGTAGGGGTGGAAGCAGACGAAGTCGTAGACGGGGGAGATGGTGTTGACGAGGACGAGGTTGACGCCCATGAACACCAGCAGCCCCGTCATCGGCCGCGCTCGGTGCGGCATCTCGCTCCCTCTTTCCCGTCGCCGCCACCAGACGAGGGACAGCTCGTCGACAAGCGTGAGCAGCTCAAGGACCCGCACGAGGCGAGAGCAATGGCAGTCCGACTATCAATCTGACGGCTACAGGTGTCCCGCCTAGTAGTAGTAGCAGCAAGCTGCTGGACCTTCCTATCGAGACCAAGTACCAAACTGCCAGGCTAAACGGGCCATAAAGACAACGACCTAAAACACCAGCGATTGGGCTTGGGCCTCCGATCATATGCCAGCAAATAAAATCACCGGAAGCAAAGTGTATTTCGGTTGGTAGCCACATCACAGGCATTGCGAGTTTGATTACTACTGAGTGTCACATGTTAGCACTGAAAATTGTGCATCTCTAATGTTCCAGTAACAAACGACGTGACCCACTAACATGAATACATGATTTCTTTTCGTTGGTTAACCACCAGGCACATAAAAAGGCCAAGAATATGGAAGAGGTGAAACGCAAAACTTCCTATCCCCATGCTATCTTATATCGTACAAGAAGGCAATGCCAGTTATCCTCTATGCGGACTCTTCCAACTCTTCTCCGAACCGATCCAGCCTTGACACCTCTGCGTCGTAATCACGGATCAGAGTATGGTTAATGGAACCATCATCTTCGCTAGCATGGATTTGCCGCCCACCAAACCTGCAAGGTAAGAAGAAGTGGACAGAAGCTATCAGAACAGATCAATCCAGGAGCACCAATGTTACCTGCTCAGAATTCCTTTATATACTCTAACTCTTAGGCAAGCAAACATGAATAATTACAAGAGTTACTCCTATTTGTAATCTTATGGCAAAACACTTCAGACTAATCAACAAGGAATGGTGGCAGATTTTTCCACAGCATTTCAGAAAAAAAAATCAATGAATGATGATATTTTTATAATAGCATAAATGATATATTAAAGGCTTGTGAGGGAAACAAACACCGGGAGGGAGGCCAAATTTCCATCTCAGCATTCCACTAATATCACCAGATCAGAAACAAAGGGGTTGACATACCATCTGCCATTCATCTTTTCTATGCAATTGGCGCCATCTTTCCGGTCTTTGAATTTCACCAATATGACACCCTGTGGATGATTTTCACAAACCTGGATGAAGAAACATGTCAATTTAACAACAGTGGCTTGGTGGAAAAGGAGAAAGGCGTAATAGCAACAATTCGGTGAGTTATGGCTGATAAATGCCAACTTAGCTTCCTTTCGGATGATTCTTATTTGTATAAAATATGCATCTTGCTATTATATTGAAATGGTGAAAATTTTGCTTTGTAAAAAGAATTGGTAATATCTATTTTTCAGTTAAGTTCAAAAAAGCTTCATATCTAGGGGTAGGTGTACCTTCACATTATCCACTGGACCGAACTTGGCACATTCCTCTTTAACATCTTCCTCAAGCTCAGAAAGAAGCTCGTCATCAGCCTGCAAGTCAGGATATTCTTTGGTTAATCTAAAAAGAAAGTTGCTATGAAGCATGAACATCACAAGAGCAATATGAAATGATCAAATGTGCATGCAAGTACAAGTAAGCCCAATCCAAAATCAAAAGTGCACAAATTGTGGGAGGCTCGGATACTTACTCTCAACTCAGCCGGAGTGAACATGTGCCGCAAAATAATGGTAGTAGGAATCGTCAGCTTCTTATCATCATGCCCACCTAGTTAAAGAAAATAAATAAGAAAAAAAAGAGGTTATATCCCAAGTCTGAATCAGCTATGATTAAAATAACTACAAAAAAAACCAACAATCAAACTTACCCCATCCAAGCATTTTGTCTTCAACCTTCTTGGTTTTCCTTTTCTTTTGTTTATCAGTTTTCTTTGCAATGAAAACATCACCTGAAACAAATGTGACAGCATCATTAGTAAGTTTTGTTGGTACACAGAGTATTTAGTTTTGATATAACCATGAGCAATACCTTTCTGCTCAAATTTGGCCGGACTTACAGACATCAGAGTCTTACCACCAGGTCGGAATGATGTCCCATCCAACAACTGAACTGCTAAAGCTACAGATGGCTCCTGAACAGCGGAAAGGGAAAGGCATGTAAAAATAAATGCATAGCGATTCCAAATAATCTGAGCAGTTCAACAACAAGATACCTTGAGATATGTCACCAAGGCATCACCCTTTTTCCTGCCTGTTTCCTTGTCAGTATAGACCTTCACTCGAGGCTTTTTAGTCTCTGGATCCTGTAGTATCAATTATCAACGTTTACACATGTTCAGTGCTTTAAAGTTCAGGAAAGAAATGTAGGAAGAAATGATTGCTTGTATTCCTCCAACCCTAGAAGAGTGGGTATATATAATACCTATACATGGGCCTCTAGATGGGCCTCTATACACATGGGCTCAATATACTCCAACACCCCCCCGCAGTCTGAACTACCGGCGCAGCGGTGTTCAAGACTGGACAACAAGAAAGCTAACACCCCCCCGCAGTCTGAATAACCGACGCAGCGGTGTTCAAGACTGGACAAGAAGAGAGTACAAAGGGCAAATACCCCCCGCAGCCACAACTAGCCACCGGCTACGTTGAGGCTGGATCGAAACTCCGAGAAGGTCGAGGAGGGCAGCCCCTTGGTGAAGATGTCAGCAAACTGGGAGGTAGTCGGGACGTGGAGTACCCGAACGTCGCCGATTGCGACTCTGTCGCGCACGAAGTGTAGGTCGATCTCCACGTGCTTCGTCCGCTGATGCTGGACGGGGTTGGTGGAGAGATACACGGCGCTGACGTTGTCGCAGTAAACGAGCGTGCTCTTGGCGAGCGAGCTGTGGAGCTCCGCCAAGAGCTGTCGTAGCCAGGACGCCTCCGCCACGCCGTTAGCGACAGCTCGGTACTCCGCCTCGGCACTGGAGCGGGAGACAACCGGCTGCCGCTTGGACGACCAGGAGACTAGGTTGCCGCCCAGGAAGACGGCGTAGCCGGAGGTGGAGCGACGAGTGTCCGGGCAGCCAGCCCAGTCAGCGTCGGTGTAGACCACCAGCTCAGCAGAGGACGAGCGGTGAAGTACCAGGCCGAGGTCCACAGTGCCACGGACGTACCGGAGGAGACGCTTCAGCGCAGCAAGGTGTGACTCCCGGGGATCATGCATATGGAGACAGACCTGCTGAACAGCGTAGGTGAGGTCCGGCCTGGTGAAGGTGAGGTACTGCAAAGCGCCGGCCAGACTCCGGTAGGCAGTAGGATCAGCCACCGGATCACCCAGATCAGCAGACAGCTTCGCCTGAGTGTCGACTGGAGTGGAGCAGGGCTTGCAATCAGTCATCTCAGCCCGCTCTAGAATATCGAGGGCGTACTGCCGCTGGTGAAGGAGAAGACCAGACAGGCGAGGCTCAACAGTGACGCCCAAGAAGTGGTGGAGCTGACCGAGATCCTTCATATCGAACTCCTGCTGCAGAGAGGAGATGACACTCTGAAGCAACTGCTGACTGGAAGTTGTGAGCACAATGTCATCGACATATAGCAGCAGATATGCCGTCTCATCCCCACGGCGGTAGATGAAGAGAGACGTGTCAGACTTGGCCTCGGTGAATCCCAGTGTCATCAAGAACGTGGCGAACCGAGAGTACCAAGCCCGAGGGGCCTGCTTCAGTCCATAGAGAGACTTGTTGAGCCGGCAGACCATATCCGGACGACTCGAGTCCACAAATCCCGCTGGCTGAGAGCAGTAGACTGTCTCTGACAAAGTGCCGTGAAGAAACGCATTCTTCACGTCCAGCTGGTGCACAGGCCAAGTGCGCGAGAGCGCAAGCGAGAGGACCGTGCGCACCGTAGCGGGCTTCACGACCGGGCTGAAGGTCTCATCATAGTCCACACCAGGTCGCTGAGTGAACCCCCGGAGAACCCAGCGAGGCTTGTAGCGCTCCAGTGTGCCGTCAGCCCGACGCTTGTGCGTCCAGATCCACTTGCCAGTCACCACATTGCAACCAGACGGACGCGGCACGAGGTCCCACGTCTGATTGGCAAGAAGAGCCGCGTACTCCTCTTCCATCGCGCGACGCCAGTGAGGATCCGCCAAGGCGTCGCGGACAGAGGAGGGTACCGGAGAGACCCGGGGCTCTCCCTCGGTGGCGGAGAAAGTCGCGGCCTGGGACGCCATCCGCCGAGTCACCATAGGATGGATATGCCGAGGATCCCGATGGATGACCGGCGGGTGGTACACCTCCGGCTCGGCTCGAGAGGGAGCCGGAGGTGGCGGCGGCGGCGACGGCTCAGGTGTCGGCGTCGCAGGAGCAGCTGGAGCAGGAGGCGGCGCCGGTGTCGACGCCGAACGACGCCGGTACACCTGCACCAGCTCAGCGTACCGCTGCGGTGTCGGGGTCGGCACCGAGCGGCGCCGGTACACCTGCACCGGCTGAGCGTACCGCGCAGGTGCAGGGGAAGGCACCAGGGCCGCGCGTGGCGCAGCGGGTGTCACCGGGTCCGCGCGCGGCACGACCGGAGGTCCGGGGACCGCGCGTGGCGCGACCGCGGGCACCGGGTCCGCGCTCGGCGCAGCAGGGATCACCGGAAACAGTGCCGGCGTGCCGGGAAAACCTGCAGGAAAAGGACAAACAGGTAACGGTGGCTGAACCACCGGGTCAGTCGGAAACAGAGACTCCAGCTCGGGGTCAGGAGAAGGTGTAGAGGAGGTGGAGTAGGGGAAATCCGACTCGTCGAAGACGACGTGTCGGGAGATCAGGACGCGGCGAGTGGTGAGGTCAAAACATCGGTACCCCTTGTGGTCAGGGGAGTAACCGAGGAACACACAACGAGTCGAGCGGGGCGCCAGCTTGTGAGGAGCGGTGGCGGAGGTGTTAGGGTAACACGCACACCCGAAGACCCGAAGGTGGTCGTAGCGAGGAGGGGTACCGAAGAGAGCGTGGTGTGGAGTGGGAGCAGGAGAAGCAGTGGACGGAAGACGGTTGAGCAAGTAGGTGGCTGTGTGGAGGCTCTCAGCCCAGAAGCGCGGGGGGAGAGAAGCCTGGATCAGAAGGGTGCGCACGACGTCGTTCGTCGTGCGAATCATCCGCTCAGCCTTGCCGTTCTGAGGAGAGGTATACGGACAAGACATACGCAGCTGAACACCCCGAGACAGGAAGAAAGACCGGGAGGTGGAGTTATCGAACTCCCGCCCGTTGTCGCACTGGACGGCCTTAACGATGAGGCCGAACTGAGTGGACACCCAGGCAAAGAAGTGGAGGAGAGTGGGGAAGGTCTCAGACTTGACACGCAAAGGAAACGTCCAAGAGTAGTGCGAGAAGTCATCGACCACCACCAGATAGTACTTGTAGCCAGAGAGGCTGAGTACAGGGGAGGTCCACAGGTCACAGTGAACAAGGTCGAATGCATGCGTCGCATGCGAGGAAGAAGAGGAAAAAGGAAGTCGAACATGACGACCGAGCTGGCACGCATGGCAGAGGGGCTGAGCAGGAGCCCTAGTACCAGGAACATCGGTACTACGACCGAGCTGAGCCAGAACGTCGCGGACAGGGTGACCAAGGCGACGGTGCCAAGTGGTGGAAGACGGCGTCGCGGCAAAAGCGGCAGACCAAGACGGCCAGGGCGAAGAAGAAGACGAGAGTGGTGCAGCGGAAGAAGAAAGGCGAAGGGTGTAAAGGGGCCCCGTGCTGTCACACCGGAGTAGCGGACGCCGGGAGGCCGAATCCTTTACAGTGAGGCCAGAAGAATCAAACTCGATGGAACAGGAATTGTCAGCTGTGAACTGACGAATGGAAAGAAGGTTATGAACCATCTGAGGAGCAACAAGAACATTGGGAAGGAGAAAAGAACTAGGAGCAGAACCCACGGCGGTGACAGGAAGGCAAGACCCGTCACCAACCATGATGGAAGAAGGACAAGAGGGGTGTGGGGGTCGAACAGAAGAGAGGATACCGGCATGTGGGGTAGTGTGGAAGGAGGCACCCGAGTCGGCGATCCACTCGGTGCTGACCGGCGGCGTCCGCCCCATGGCGCTGAAGGACTGCGCGAAAAGGGGAGCAGCTCCGGCAGTAGCAGCACCGGCGGCTATCGGCTGCCCGCTGAAGGCGTTGGCGGCGAACGGCGCGGCCGCATGGGGCTTCCCGAACGCAGGCCACGCGGCGGCGAGGGAGGCAGTGGCCCGCGCGGAGTCCCTGGGCGCAACGACCTGCGCGGCGCGCGCGACGGCCTGCGAGGCGGGCGCGGCGGCGAGGGAGGCGGCGGCCCGCGCGGCCAGCGCGGCGTGCGCGGCGGGCGCGACGGCGGCCACAAAGGCGGCGGCGGCGGTCAGGTCTGCGGGCGCGACGGCCTGAGCCTGCGCGGCGGGCGCGATGGCGGCCTGCGCGTTGGTCACGACGGCCCGCGCGGCGCTAGAGGCGCGCCAGGGTAGGGCGGGGGCGGCCGCCGGGGCAAGCGTGCGCCAGGTCGAGACGGTGGCGTCGGCGGCGGTGCCCGCGGCGCGCGCAGCCCCCGCGACGCCCGCGGTCTGCATAGGCAGAGCGGTGGCAAGCAGAGGAGCGGCGTCCGAGGGCCACACACACACCGCGCCTTGCCCAGGGAGGGCCGCGGGGGTAGCAGAGGCCACGGTGGCCACGAGCCACGGGCCAGGCGCGCACCAGGCAGCGCCGTGCGCGCCCAGTGCGGCGTCGGCGGGCTTCTGCGGGTCCGGTGCGCGCCAGGCACCTGCAGGGGCGGCACCCGCGGCCGCGCCCCCCGCACCAGCTGCCAGGGCGGCGGCGGCGGCGCCCCCCGCGCCCAGGTCGCGGGGAGGGGCGGCGGGGGCGACCAGAGGCGGCGGGGGCGGCCGGTTCGGTGGCTGCAGCGCCGGATCCGCGCCCTCAGGCGGCGGCGGCGCGGGATTCACGCCCGCAGGGGCCGGCGGCGACCGCTGGGGCAGCAGAACCGCGCCTGCGGCGGCCATGGGCGGCACGACGGCGAGGGCTGCTGCGGGCGGCCATGGAGCAGCGGGCCATGGAGCGGCACACGGAACAGGGGAGAGGGGAGGGAAGGAGAAGCCGGCCATGGCGGCGTCGGCGCCCGCCGTGGTCGCGCCCCCCGCGTTTGGATCCGCACCGCCCGCGGGTGGATCCGCACCGAGGGCGGCCGGATCCGTCGCGGCGGCGGCCTGCGGCGTCCCAGCGTCGAGGGGGCCGATGGCGGCGGCTGCATTGGCGGGCACCCAAGTCGCGGCGGGCCATGGCGTCGGCGGCCAGGCGGCCAGCGCAGGGGGGGCGCCGCCGGGAGCAGGGAAGCCGCCAGGAGCAGAGGAGAGGGGGAGGATGGGGCAGCACCGGCGGCCGGCCGTCCATGGCGGCGGCGGCGGCGGCTGCTGCAGAGCAGAGGAGAGAAAAAACTAGCGTGATACCATGTAGGAAGAAATGATTGCTTGTATTCCTCCAACCCTAGAAGGGTGGGTATATATAATACCTATACATGGGCCTCTAGACACATGGGCTCAATATACTCCAACAAGAAATATAACCTATGTGCACTGTGCCAATATATAGTAACATAATGCATGCTGTAGGTTTAGACAGCTGAAATTTGCTAAGCGATCAATTTGACCATAAATATATAAATCGCTGAGTTGAGCAGTTTGCAAAAATGAACAGCATTGACAGGTATTGAAGGTCCCAAAACTCTGATAACTCAAACTACAAAGTTCCTTTCCAGTACACCAATTAGTTACATTCTCAGATGGCAACTTATATACTGGTCCAAGTACTGACAAAACCAAGTCCTTTCACAAGTGAGAAAAAACAAAACATCATCAAGAGTGAAAAACACAGATCCATCAGTTTTTGTCTCTGGAACACAGCAGATTAAAAGCATACCTCCTTTATTATTCCACACTTGGAAAATACCTCCACTATCTGCAAAAGAGATCCAGCATCAGAAGTTCAGAACACGTATTTTTAGAATAACCAACTGATTAGGAATGTGTTAAATGGTCATCAAAATGATCTCCCTAAGAGAAATGAAATGTGGCTACACAATTAGCTGGTGCAAGCAATTTACCTCCTCCACTGTGACGTCATCAGGCAATCCATTCACATAGACATGTGTATTAACTTTGAGATCAAACCAACTCTCCGGAGGTTTGTTTGCTTCCTACCACAGAAGTTCAACAGGTTAGTAGAAAACTAAAAGTAAACCTGTCAAACTTATCAGGAACCAAAGAATGATTTGCAAACTAACCTTTTTTTCAGCTGGCTTTTCAGAAGATTTTCGCTTCTTCTCCCCTCTCTTTTCTGCTTTGTCTGATTCTTTGTTTTTGTTTTCAGCCAGGGTGTTGTTTTCTTCTAAAGCAGAAGGGCCAGGGATATCTGGTGCTTGAAATACCTCTTCCTCAAGTGCAAAAGTCATCTCTTCCATAGCATAATCATCCTTTTTACCTGATGCATCATTCTACAAAGGCATAAGAAAATTCAGAATTGAAAAAAGATGGCAAATGGGAATATTAAACAAGATGAAGGGGAGGTTTTTATACTCAAAGGATTATTGGCAACATAAAGCGATACGAGGAACTAAGGATACTAATTGAACTAATAATTAAACCGCAATTTAAACCGGTATTTGCTTGAAGAAAATAAAGGTTTTTAGTCCTTGAAATGAAACTAAAAAACTAAATAACAAACTTCTGCCTTCAGCAAACAAAGCAAGAAGGAACATGGTGAGGGGAAAGAAACTGTTGAGAAAGCTTGACTGTACAAAGAAACATATATCATATGGAGAAATGAGTTTCCCAACTTCCCCTAAAGTTGCTAATGTGAAACATAAGATTTTTATTCAATGAACCTGGTTTTTATCCTGAAGGACCAGGACTGTTGTTTCAGAAACATAAATTGAAATCTTGCACAAGCTAGCTAATGAAAATTCTAAACAATGATCAATCAAAAGTAAAAAAAAAATAACATAAGGTGCAAAACAACTAATCTCTTGAACGAGTCAGAAGACAAAAGGCGCAACAAGCATTAATTAACAAGCTAATAGAATCTTAAAAATGAAGCAAATATCCTCACAAGAATTTTTAAGACTATTAAGCGATGGCTGATTGACTGGTACCTTCCACCTATTGGTCCTTAATACTATGTAATTATATATCAATCCCTCAAACGATATACCAACATCAATTTTCATTAAATGCTGATCATCAATAAAGAAAGTACAGGACATCAAAATCTGTAAAGTCAGGAGACCATCATGAATTGCAAAAATTCTTACTTGAGGACAGATGAGCAATACTTACTTGAGGAACCCATGCCCTCAGAGTGCGGTCCCATTTGTAAATGGTGCCATCATCATCAGTAAACTCCTCCTCTCCATCAGGCGGGGTTGCTGGCCGCTCATCACCATCTTCAGCACTGCCTTTCAATGCCTCTACCTCCGCCTCGGCTTCCGTAACCTCTTTCTGAAATTTCTCAA
Source organism: Panicum virgatum (assembly GCF_016808335.1). Taxonomy (NCBI): domain Eukaryota; kingdom Viridiplantae; phylum Streptophyta; class Magnoliopsida; order Poales; family Poaceae; genus Panicum; species Panicum virgatum. Next base: position 1,359,609 of record NC_053152.1, read on the forward strand.
AATCATCTTCGGCATCCGGAGCAGCTGGACACAAATTCTATGAATGAGAGAACAGGACCTTACAAAATCTTCCTTAACGGTAAAGGGCAAGGGAAAAAACATTAACCTTGCTCAGGTTGATCATTTGTTGTGACAGAAGAGTGTAACTCAGGGATGGAAGAGAGTGGCATCCATTCAGTCCTCCCTTCTGCCCAGAGCATTGTTCCCTCGCTGAGATACCCGTTTGCAAAATGTTCTATTCAGTCCTCCCTTCTTCCCAGAGCATTGTTCCCAGAGCATTGTTCAATATTATTTGCGGGATAAGAAGCGAAACTCTTCAAGTTCAAAAGCGTGGAAAGGAAACTTGTCCACGAGATTATCAGCGTGGACCAAAACCCTAAGCCCGGCCTCTGCGAGAAAATTCTAAGCTTAAAATGCACTTAATTGCTATGGGAAAGCGGCAAATGCTCACCTCGCAGCTCGGTAAGCGCGTAGGGGCCCACACTCTCCTGGTTCGGGCCGAGCACGTACCAGCCCACCTCGCCGGCGGCGGCCGCCGCGCCGCTGGTCTCCGTGGGCATCCAAGCCGGGATAGAAGGGCAGGGGGATGCGGGCGGGTACTGGGTGGAGAGAGGCGACGTTAGTTCATTGAAACTGGTGCCGGCGGGCGGCGGGGAAGGAGGCGGGTGGTCGGAGAGGCGAGCGCGGCGGTAGGGAAGAAAGGGGTCGCGGCGATCGCCAAGCGGAAGCCGGAAGGTAGGAGAGCGGCGAAGAGTCGAGAAAGAAGCTGTCCGGACGGCCGAGATGGCCCCTACACCCACGATCCTACGGCCGTTTTTCTTTTCTTTTTTTTATTTTTCCAGTGTGCTTTACTATAGTTCGACAGGTTTCAAATTTCATACATGTTCATGAAATAAACGAATGATAGTAACAAAGTGCATTCAAAAGTCAACCCAGTGGCCAAAGGATGCTAGACCAGCTAGTCTACCCTACATATAGCGAATTTCCACCTGTGGGTAAAAAAAATCTCCCTCGCTGATGCAGCTAAGGTTCGGGGGTTTTCTCGACAGCAAAGCTAGTTGCTTCCTCTTAATGAAAAACAGTTGAGGCCGTCATACTCAACCCGGTCAAGTTTAGAAATCAACCCAGTGAAACAAATATGATCTGAACGGCAGACTAATTGATGACACATCACAAAGTTTGAATCTTGGAATACGCCGTGCGCCTTGAAAAAATGGAAAAGGGAAATTCACGCATTTCAATTCACTGAAACACTAATAATACTAGTGTGCCTTTCTCTGCTAAACTTGTATTCCATCCATTTCGGGCCCTACGGACGTCTGACTCACAGCAAATGTGCCGTTCTGTAGGATATTTGCTGCACACAGCCCCTGATCAGCAATGGCAAAACATACAATATGTTGTTCACTGTGTACATATCGTGCATACATTATATACGAAATCTTAAAGCCACCAGTATGTCACACTCCTAGTCCCTCAAATTTCTCCAATGTTCAGATGGTGCTGATATCAACTTTGCTCTTAACAATTTGGAAGGCTGGGGTAACCCAACTGCCGCAGTTGCACTGTATTCCTGACCAGTTGAAGTATCCTAACCTCGCTCCACAGTGGATGCACGATAGCTTCCCCTCCAAAGCACCATCTTCTACTGCTAGGTGAACAAAGGCACAAGTGAAACAATGCAAGTGTTAGTTAAAGAAGAAGAAGCAGAAGAAGGCGGGCCGATACCATCGCTCTACTAAGACCAATAATGAAAGCAAGTGTAAAAATGCTCAAACGTCAAGTATATATGAAGGTTTCAGTTCTAAGATGACCTATACATCAAATTATAAAAAATAAAGCATATATAGATTCAGTGGGAACCAACCATATGTGCAACAGTGCAAGATTTGTATGAATTTTCCTTTGCACAACACAAATAGGTAGTAACATAGTCCTCAAGAAATAGGTAGTAACATCAGCCTACCTGGAGTCATCCATTTTAGAGGCTCAACAAATAAAGACGAGCAATCTTGTTCTGTGTTGTTGTATGGACGACCACTCTTCCTTCGGTTCCAGTCAAAGCAAGATTCACCCTCACCAGGAACATGACTTATAACATTGTCCTCCACAGCAATGATTCTCCTGCATTTCCTGCAGCGCTAAGCTGTTTTGTGTTGCTCGGTCTTCGAAGAATCTTGACAAGAGCCAGATTGTGGAGAAAGGCCAGGGTCATCTTCAAATATATAGCTGCCTATTTTCTCCCCAAATTTGTAGGATTGACCTGTAGGAGGAAACACAGGCTAGGTTACAGAAGCACAGAATACATGTTTGTTGAAATCAAAAGGCAAATAGGCAATTGTATTAAATGAAGTTAGCTGTTTAAAGAGGTAAATGTTCTCACACTAGATGTAAAGGAACGACAATGTTAGTGACACTGAAGCAAGCATATCTCTAATTCTATGGACCTTATGCAGTCACAAAATCACATGACATAAAAATGCAGAAAGGATTACTAATTACGAGTACTAATGACCAAATTCTATTAGATGAACCGATAGTATTGTTGAATGCTCAACCTTCTGCCAGATTAGAACTGATCTATCAACAATTTGACTATTTTGAGAGGGAAAAAATGATGAAACACATTTTTGTTTATTTCAGGTGCAGCTTCAGATTCTAAGTTTCTAACCATACAGCACTTGAAATGTATACATAATTACAGGCAGGAATACATCACAAGACAAATTATCAAGGAAAAAATATTCAAACACTCTGGAAAATGAAACAGAAATTTATTGGCCGCAATCATCTGCTTTCAATCTAGAGATATCCGAACACAAACAGAATTTATATCAATAACCACTTGCCCACCATCGAAATTCACAGGGAAGATATTTTGTGATTCAGTGTCAACAAGTTTCCTTCTGAAAGCTTGCATATAGCTTATTGGTCTACCTAAACTACACATGGCCAATTAACTGGTGCTATTTTCAGTGAGAGTAGTCAAAGAGAGACCCAAAAAATAAAACATAGAGAATACCCCACGAAAAATGGAGAAGGCCTATTTGACTCGAATTTTATGTCAGGACAACCAGTAAGTGCCACTTTAACAAAGATGGATCGAGACTAACCTAATAATTTTAAGCGGAATCTCTTGTACAAAGGACTTGAATTATCAACTTTGAAGCCCATTTCCTCAAACAATTTCAACTGCGCAACACACAAAGTTCAACTAAGCAATAAACACTCCAGGAGTTCATATGCTGCCAACAGATCATGAACAGATCTCATCTGGTCAAGAAAACCATCATTCGGGCATGCCGACTCAGAAACTTCCTTTAAATATTCTAATGCTTCTGGAAGAAAATAACAAGCAACGCCATATGAGTAAAATTGAACTAGAGTAGATGAAAAGATACATGTTCTCTTTCCAGGAAAACAGAGTTCAGACCTTCCAGAGATTTCTGCTCTGATCTCATAAGATAAGCAACAATTATGGAAGCACTGCAATAAGCTTGAAAGTAAGTGTGAATGCATATATACAGATGAAAAAGGGAGCTGTCAGTATTGAAAATGGGCAGGCTCATACTATAAAATTTCCTTTATCAAAATATTTTATGGGTAAGTTAATCCAAATTTGCAATTGTCAACCAGCACAATGCTGCAAGTTGTTAGTGTCAGATACATTCAGTTTACATGCGCCACTAATTGGTCAGGTAAAACTAATATCTTTAACTCACATTCGTAATGTTATGTTACAAGGCAGTAACAGCCCGGTTCTTACTACCACTAGGAGATTCTAGTTACCGACAAAATGAAAACGGCTTCAGACTCCTACCTCCTGGGTACCCCGGCGAAGCAATGAACGAGGACGTTCCCAACTTTCCTACCCTCATCGACGAAATCAAGGCAAGGCTCGAGGTGGTCGAGCAGGTTCTCCGCCTCCGTGTCCCGCAGCGGCACGGCCATCCGCGTGACCCGCAGGCCGTCCCCAGCGCGCTCCACCATCCGCATCAGCGTCCCAGGGGGGCACTGCAGCTGTAGGTGGTGCGCCCTCCTCGCCGGCGACGACTCGGTGGACCTCCTCCGTTGGGATTGCGAGGCCCGGGCGGCAGTCGGTGATGAAGGAGATAGAGGCGGAGCTGACGACCGAGAGGACGTGGGTAAAGGTCGGGGTGGAGGAGGACTCCGTGAGGGCGGCGATGGCGTCTTTGATATCGCCGAAGTAGAGCCGCTCGCGAACGAGGTGCGGCATGGCGGCGGCGGCGGCGGAAGAGACGGGTGAGGACCACTGGAGTACTGGACCAGTGAATCCGGCGAGTGGAGGAAGACCTGGTTTTCTGTTAGAAAATTCCCCTTACAATTTTACAAATAAACACTTAATTTGGATCGCGATTAGTAATCGTGATCCGATTATTTTACATTAAATCCCCTCGAGTTTTAAATAAACACTGAATAATCTGATTATTTTTCACAAAGGCTCTTACATTTTTTTAGAAACTCTCTCAATTTAGGTTGCGTTCTTATCTAGCATTCCAGCTTGGTTGTCGGCCTTCCACGGTATGGGTAAGAATTGCAAAGTTCCAGCCACAGCCGGTGATAAGAGATGGAGGAGGAGATGCCGAAGATAAGAACACCTGGCATCCGAGCCTGCGTCGTCAACGAAGCCAACTATGCGTAACTACTGATGCGCAATGCAGCATGGTAGAGATTCTGTGTTGCAACTATCAATCGCTGAACTCGAAGATTTGGTTATTAATCTGGAGATAATATCAGATGCATCGCATTACTGATCTTAATATGAGCAATGGTTTGTTATAGTCTGCAATGACAACTGTATCTATGACCATGTGTTGTGTGCTAGTTTAATTCAGAATTTCAGATGCAATTTTATGGCTGCATCTGTGGCGTATTTGGAAACTGTCGACAACTTTTGTTTTCAGATTTTCAGGATGAAACTTGGCGCAGCTTGCAACAAATGTGGCTAAACTCGAGCCTGATGTACCCTACGATGCAATTGGAGCAGCGTACCGTGTGCATGTCAAAATTGGATCGGTTGGCGGTGCCTCACGGCAAATGATGAAAGAAGACCATGAGATGGCAGCATCGTGCATATTCAGTAAGCGTGAAGGAGGGGTTGATGAAGCGAGTATCAGTTGAGCTCACTCGTCTCGCCTGGCGGTGAATGCCTGGCGAGGCTTGTTTTCTCTTTTGCGTGTTGGAGCAAAGTGCTACCTGCCTCTCTGTGAATAAACGGTGTGAACTCTATGCACAATACACCACTACATTGTTCTTTTGCAATGCAATAGAACTGGGTTCCTCCCTAGAGTTCTTAAGGAAAAAAAATCATGCCTCTATTTCTATTTATTCTTTGTTCGTAATGATCAGACATTTCGATCCCTCTCTTAATAAAACACAATCCATAAATCAAATCAACACAAATTCAGGAACGACCTGTGAAATATGGCCTTAGGGATTTGATAAAGTACCTGTGGCTGGTGGCCAGTGCTGATTTGTTATGAGAGAAAAGTGTTGATGGCCGGTGGCTTATTCTGATTTGGTATGAGAGAAAAATACTACTGATTGGTTGGCTGACAAACCAAATAAACAGAGTGATACGGAGGAAGCTGATCATGAACCCCAACAATTGCGCTGACCAGGACGAGCCTCGTCATCACGGCTGGCCTCCCCGCTCGCCATCGAGTTGGACCCAAGTTTACACATGCCCTGAGCGCTCTTCTCTGCAACATTCTGGTTCTTGTTTTGGTTCATGATAAAATTATCGTGGTTGTACTCATTGTAGGCCCGAGCGGTCGAGCAGGTCCTCCGTGACCCGCAACAGTACACAGTGCTAAAATTATCTGCCTCCGTTTCTTGTCTCTTGTGTGTAGCGATCTGAGTCAACCTTTGATTGCCAGAAGCTCGGCCGCTGGTAATGGGCCCGAGGCGTGGGTCGCGCAAGAAGCAAAGTAGTGTACGTGTGTCTGGCCCGGATTGGGCCCAGTGATGAGGCGTGTTGTAACGAGTACAAATACTATCTCGAGCGTGTGGCTCGGTATCGCTAATCAAACAAGACAATCCTTCTTCTCTGTTCCTCTCTCTCGTGCTAGCCTCTCCTCCTCCGATTCCCTTCCATCTACCAGGAGACGCTAACAAACACACACAATCTGCGTTTCTCACAAGATGGTGAATTGATGACACATCTAACCTTGATTCTCTCTGCAGGCTGCCAGGGACTGACCTGATCACCTGAATGGCCATTTTCAGGGGCAGTCTGGTGTAGCTCATTATTGTTATTTGTCATGGGGGTAGGAGAAGCACTACCTGCTTAATACCAAGAAGGTACTTGTTCTCTGGTGCCATACCTAAGCTAATTTCATTGTTTAGCATCAGTATATAGAGCTTGCATTTTACAGTAATTTGTTATTCTTGTGCCACAGACCATGGTACCCGTGCGCGGTTGTTCACGACTAGTATTTTGCAAGCTTTTTTTTTTATGTGATTGGTTTTCCCAAGAGCATCATGGCTGCTTCAAGTGCGGATGCCAAAAGCCAGATCTTTAGGCTGACTCCCAAGTCCCGACAACATCATTCTACGGCCCCATTTGGGCACTGTTTGGTTTGAAGTAGCACAAGGAGCACAAAAATTTTGACTAATAATTAGGGGTAATAAGTAAAGGCAATTTACAAAACTAACTCCACAACACTGCGCTACTTCGCGAGACGAACCTAATGAGGACTTTGACCGCACGATTAGAGGATGATTACTGTAGTATCACTGTAGCAAATCATCGATTAATTATTATTATTATTAGATTCGTCGTGAAAAGTTACACCAATCCGTGAAAAAGTTTTACAAATAAACTTTGTTTAGTACTCCATGCATGTGAGATTCTTTTCTCGGGAATCGTGTGCGATAGGTATGATAGGGAAACCAAACAGAGCCTTGCTGTCGAAGCCGTCATCTTTTGGTCTTGGTCCACCCTTTGTAGCAACCCGGAGAAAAAGCTACTAGTTCTAGTGAACTGGTCAACTTTACGCTGTTTATTCTTAAAAAAGGGAACACGTTGAATCTTTTTTTTTTAAAAAATGATGATTTTTCATCAAAAAAGACAAAAAAAAATGCGTCCAGATATGTTACGTTTCAATTTTCAGCGGTGCAAGTCATCAGGGCACAGCACAGCTCCTCTGAAAGCACTGCTATATCATCTAGACAGACAGCACTGAGGCAGGTGAGAAAAATGTTGCCAGATTTCTAATCCATCTGATCAAATAATTCGACCAATAACAATGTCTCACATACTTGATGATTATCATCACAATTACCCTCCTTGCTTTTGAATTCTAAAGCTCATCAGAATTATAATGCTTCTATCTGGAAGAGTTGCTGTCCACGAAGCCACCTAGACTAGACATCAGAGATGCTATTACCCACTACTGACCTACCATCCTAGCAGGGATTACCCAAACAAAAAGGCAGCTCAACAGTCATGGATCCTAAACCAGACCATCAAGCTTTTGCAGACTTGAGAGGTGAGGAAGTTCAGAGCCCCAGCAGGATGTAGTAGACCAGAGTGATGGGTAGAGCAATCAGCATTCCGAAGATCACACTGCAGCAAAGAGAATTATGAATGATCATTGTCATTGTGGCATGGTAAACGTCCATGAATGAACAAGTAGTATAAAATGCAACATGTTAGGAGCAATCATGCTGATTCTGTCCTGGCTTGATGCTTTGCTTTTTATTTATTACTTTTTGACTGCACGAGGCACTTCTCAAACATTATCATTAGGAATGATTGGAAACTTGGTCGGTGATAATTTCTGTTCGTCATTTTTTTAAATGATGATTTCTGATTATCTAATTTAAAAGGAAAGCAGGAAACATGATCAGAGAATCCTCATGGCAAGACCCAAAAAAATAAGCATCAATATACTATACTGCAGGTTGATCGTTGGCAGGTTTGAAGCTGGAACTGAGAGAACTATGGAATGTCAGGAGATGATCTTACGCTGTGCTCAATATGTCAGGATGAACGTTGTACTCCTTGGCAAACACAAACGGCACGATTCCTTGAGGTAGAGCAGCCTGAAAATTGAGTGGCATTTCAAAGTTCTGGACCTTTTTCCCTGTTATGTACAGTATGCTAATTTGACACACAAGATTTTAGTATACCTGAACAATGGCTATGTGCAGAAGAACTCCACGCAGCCCAACAGCAATGGAGGCAGCAGTCATGACTGCTGGACCCATGAGGAACCGGACGGCCATCGCAAATGCAGCAAGTTTGTTCCCACAGGCAATGATCCGCGGCTGCAATGCCATGAACAAGCCTGAAAGAATAGACAGTTATGTCTGCAGCTATTAAGCCATACATGATACAGCCATACAGGAATAGAATTACAGAAACATAGAGCAATGAGATATCAGATATCCACACACCTAGGCTGAACATTGCCATCCCAAGCCCTGCGTCCGACAGGATCGAGATTGACCGGGCGATGATTGCAGGCATTTCAATCCCCCACCTAAACTTATACATCACATAAGACTCAACACAAATGCTGGGATGACTAATGAATGAAACATAATGCTGAATATAAGAAATTGACATTGATTGGGCGACCTGTATGAGACCAGGGACCAGATGACACCAATGAGGCTGGAGTAGGTGTTGGGGTTCCTGATCAGCTTCCTCCAGACCATGATCAGAATGAGCCTCGTCATCACGCTCGCCGGCGGCATGGCGGCAGGCCTCCCCTCGCCGTCGCCCTTGGGGTAGAGCTGCACGGTCGAGTTGGACCCGAGCTTGGACAGGGTCGGTCCGCCCTTGTCTGCGCCGCTCCCGTTCTTGGTCCTGCTGAAATCGTCACGGCCGTACTCATCGTAGGCCTGGGTTCCTGTGCAGGCAAAACAAGATCAAAAATGAAAATTTGGTTCACCAAGCCATCTCGCATTCTCCGATTCACAGATGTAAGCAGAACATTTAGCATAGTTAAAAGCAGAAGATGCTAAGCAATTTTTGGTATTTATGCATGAAAATTGAGTTTCTGAATAGTCAATGGTTTGGTCGGATGGTCGACAGCACAACGACAAGAACCGCTACGAGGCAGCAGCCAACCAGAAGTGTCCTAGTCACTGGGGGGGGGGGGGGGGGGGAGGTTACCTTTGGCAAGGGCGTCGCCATGGTCGGCGCCGGCGCCGAAGACATGTACGGCCCCGCCGCCGGCGCGCTCCGAGACCGGCGAGGCGCTGGAGCTCCAGACGAACATGTGCAGGTCCTTCCTCTTGACCGCCTGCGCATGCGGCTGCGGCGAGTGGCCGCCGGCGGCGCCCTTCTCCTCGTCTGCTGCTGGCCCCTTGGCGGCGCCGGCGATGTTGAAGAACTCGGTGTGGTTGAAGCTGGAGCCGCGCGGCGTGGGGTTGCGCGACGACTGCAGCGAGTAGATCTCCACCCCGGAGAGGTTGGAGACCCGCGGCTGCTGCATGGACATGGAGTGGGAGTGCGAGTGGGAGCAGGCGGCCTCGGAGCGCGAGCTGGTGGACTTGCGCACGGTGACCCGCACCCGGCCGTCGCCGGCGACCTGGGCGTCGGCCTCGAGGTCGCCCTTGGCGAGCGAGACGACGTCGGAGTCGACGCGGAAGGAGACGATGGAGGCGGCGGCGCCGTCGGGGAACTGGTCGATGACGAGCGCGCGCGCGGCGCGGTACTCGAAGAGGAAGAGCATGAGCGTGTACCAGATGATGCACTGGAGGACGACGACCTGGACCATGAGCGTGCCGGCGGAGTCGGGGCCGTACATGCCCCGGAGCAGCGGGATGCCCATGACGAGCGTGTTGGGGAGCGTGGAGAGGGAGAAGAGCGTGATGCTCCAGTCGAGGTTGAGGACGGAGGACGCGAAGGGGAGGCGGGCAGCCAAGAGGAGGAGCGCGAGGACGATGAGCTTCTGGAGCGTGTCGGCGGCGAGGAAGCGGAGGTTCATCTGGAAGGGGTTGTTGGTGGAGATGAAGTGGAAGGAGAGGAGCGGGACGGCGAAGAGCGCGACGAAGCGGTTGATGCCGGAGCACTGGTCCGGGCTGAAGATGCGCCACCAGCGGACGGACCCGTAGGCGAGCGTCATGGCCACGTAGAGCGGCACCACGGCCGTGAGGACGTGGTACAGGTCCAGCGCCGTGATCATGGCTGCTGCCTGCTGGGATGGAAGCGCCCAAACGAACGAGCTCTTGCGGTGAGCAATGTGGGAGGCTTGTGGCTGGCTAGGACGACACGGCCGGCCGGAGAGTGGAGAGGAAGGAAGTAACGGAGGAAAGCAGAAGCCAAGAACACGAAGAAGAGCACCCTGGAAGAAGGGAAGTCAATGGAGGTGGTGTACTGGGATGTCCTCTGGTCCAAGAGGGAAGGGAGGGGAGACACAGGCAAGCTGGTCAGAGAGGTGAGGAAATGCAGGGGAAGCATGGCTGGCTTGCAGCAGAGAGCAACACAACGGCTGGCTTGCAGCCTTTGCAGGTGCAGAGAGGTGGTAGGATAGAGCATGGGGGAGGGGAGCGCGGTAGGTCTGCGCGCGCGGCGGAAAGGCAGAGAGAGAATTGAATCCAAGGCAGGGGGGAGGAGGTACGCTTCCGGTTGGCGTAATGGCAGACAAGAAAGGCGGGCATCGGGAGCTGCGTCTGCGGGTGGTCTGTGGTGGTGACGAACATGACGGGGGCCCTAGCCGACTGGCCATGGCCGGGGAGAGAAGAGGTAGAAATTGTCTCTTGCAGTAGCAGCAGTGGCCTGTCATCGTATCGTGTTTGTGTTTGTACGGGGTGATAGCTGAATCTCTGTCATAAAGACAGAGATCACTTGGTCCCCGTTCCGATGGTAAAAAATTTGCTACAGTAACTGTTACATCGAATTTTTGTAATCATACATGAAATATTAAATGTAAATAAAAAATAACTAATTACACAGTTTAACTGATTAGTACGAGATAAATTTTTTAAACCTAATTAGTTCATAATTGAACATTATTTGTCAAATAATAATGAAATGTGTTACAGTAATTTTTCACTCAAAATCGCAACACTGCAGTGGACTTTTGGCACCTTGCTCGGCCTCCTCCAACACTGCAGTGGAGTAAGAATCAGACTATCATCAAGGGGGATCAATCTCTCTTGACAGTTTAGTTTTGGTTCAAGAAAATCTCTCTTGACAGTCGCAGAGAAACGGTTCTAGCAGCTCGCGGTCGCAGAGTTTTCCATACCGTGCACTACACTGTGATTCTTCAGCTTGCGAGCTGCAACGGATGGGGGATGGGACCTGCGTGCTGACCTCACTCAGCGACGTTCGTCACGGCAGCTGCGTGCTGCCCTTGATTCCGAACCGTTGCTGTTACCTCCCGTTTATCCCACAATACAGTACAGTACTACCTAATATCAGTAGTGATCTGAAACCCATGTATGCCTGTCAGCTGAGCTCCAACGATAACCAAAGTAGCTAGCATGACAGACAGTGTTTTGCACGTACACGATACTACGAGGCAGCTCTACTAATTTCATGAAACAAAAAAATGACTGCTAGCTTTACGCTCAGCGAAAATGGCCTTGTTTGATTTCCTTTCATGAATCCTAGCGCATGCAAGCTGATAAAAAAATCTCGCATGCATGGAGTTCAGAATGAAGTTTATTTGCAAAACTTTTTCAGAGATAGGTGTAACTTTTCGCGACGAATTTAATGACGGTAATTAATTGATGATTGACTACAGTGATGCTACATTAACCATACTCTAATTACACGGTCAAAGACCTTATTAGATTCTCAGGGTTCCTAGCGCAGGGATTCTAGAGTTAATTTTGTAAACTGACTTAGTTTGACACCATAATTAATAGTCAAACTGTTGATTTTCTAGAATTCTAGGAAACCAAACGGAGCCCATGTACCTTCACAATGAAAGGTTTCAGGTTTGCTTTATTTTTTCCCAAGAAAAAGAAATACAAACTCTCTTTTTAGTATACTATTTGACTACTCCCTCCGTCCCAAAAAAAATATAAATTTCGTTTCTCGAGAAGTCAAATAATTCCAACTTTAACTAAATTTATACAAAATAGTACTAATATATATATATTACAACATAAATATTTTTAGATTAATCATGTAATATATTTCTATACTATATCAATTTGGAGACACAAATGTTAGTAATTTTTTGTATAAATTTAGTCAAAAGTAAAAGTGTTTGACTTCTCGAAATGCAAAATTTACATTTTTTTTGAAACGGAGTGAGTATTTGTGTTGGTTTTCTTTCTTTGGATGGAGGAGGGACTAGGGAGAGCAGCAGCCAGCAGGTCAGCTCGGGAGTCTGCGACCTCAGCTCGTGAGAGCCAGATCTTGGGAGTCCTGAATCCTGTGCCACAACCCAATTTCTCGGGTGTCGCCGTTGCAGCAACGAACAAGTAGTACATTTGAACATTTGATTACGATAATTATATTGATCAATTACGACGATGTCTAGAAAGTAGAAACCTAGTCTAAATAAGAGTGCTTCGGTCATTAGCTTAAGCAAAAGGTTTATCAAAAAAAGCTTAAGCAAAAAGGTTTATACCAAATTAATACGAAATGATCATACAATTTTGTTTAGGGTGTGTTTAGTCGGTGAAAAAAATTTGAATTTTGGTATTGTAGTACATTTCATTGTTATTTGATAAATAATGTCTAATTATAAACTACTTAGACTTAAAAGATTCAGCTCGTGCTAATCAGTTAGACTGTACAATTAGTTATTTTTTCAACTGCATTTAATGTTATATGCATGTGTCCGAAAATTCGATATGACGGATACTGTGCAAAAAATGTTAGGAACTAAATATGGCCTTAGCATCCGGCATAATGAAAAGTCGTCGGAGTGAAGTTGCTGGCTTCCTCTGCTTGCTAGTCTGACGAAACTGAATAGCTTCAGCATTGGCTATCTAACAAAACAGATTCAGGACACTGTCATTGTGACTATTTAGGATTTACTTTTCGAGAGAAAAGTTAGACACATTCAGTTCAGGACTTATGTTATATTAATTTGGCAAAACAGTCTCACTCGACGGAGACATCCGGGAAAACGAATCCAAGCAAGATTCAGAGGTTCTTCGCAACCAAGCATGATACTGTGATACGAATCGCTCCAAAGTCCAAACTCGTCCGGCTTGTGTTTAGTTGCTTCCGAAGTCCAAAATCCAAAAAAGATTTTCCATCACATCGAATTTACGGTATATATATGGAGCACTAAATATAGATAAAATCAAAAACTAATTGTACAGTTTAGTTCTAATTTGCGAGACGAACATTTTGAGCCTAATTAGTCAATGATTGGACAATAATTATCAAATACAAACGAAATGCTACAGTGTGCTACAGTATATTTTGACACTCCAAAATGGAGAACTAAACACAGCCTCACTGTCCAGTTGACTTGGCATTCCCATGTCTGCCTGTCACCATCTCGTCGCTCCCTCGCCCATCGACTTTTCTCCCCGCCGGCACATCGCCAGTCGCCTCCAAACAGCGCCGCCACGCCGAGAACACGGCGCCATGATGACCTCGAACAAGCGCCCAACCGTCGCCGCCGCCGACACCCTCGATACCGATCATGGTCGCCTACACGAGCTCGGATACAAGCAGGTAGCAGACACTCTCGCGGGGCTGCTAGCTAGTGGAGCTCGCTCTCAGCCAGCAGACCCGGGTTCGAGTACTGCCTTCTTCTAAGTGTAATGTGGGGAGGCAGTGAGACCCCTCCGCGTACCCCTCCGCGTCGCTCCCAGGCGACGGGAGGGGCGACCCGCTCCGCCCCCAGAAACCGCCGCCGGCAAGCCTTCCCCAGGCCACCGCCGCCGCTGTCCGGCGCGGCGGCGGCGAGCGGCGGCGGCGCTGAAGCCAGCCCCAGCCGCAGAACCCCTCACTCCTCCTACCCTCCTTTCTCTCCTCCAATAAAGCTTTGCTTGACTTCTGAAAATCCGGCGACAAGCACTCTTGCCTGACTTCGTTGAGCTCATTTCTCCTCCACCCTTCTAGATCCGGCCTCTATGCTTGCGGATCTAGTCCCTGCTCGCCGGAATCTGACGGGGATGAGGCGGGGTGAGCTGTTGGACGCCGCCGTCTCCTGGCACGGGTTGTCAAGATCCGGTCCCCCAATGCAGATCCGGTGGCCGGGGGGCGGATGGGCCTTGCGGGGATGCCGTCCTCGCCCCTCGCAGCGAGGCATGGGGGTGCGGTTGAACCGGTGCCCAGCCATGTGGCCGGCGCCTGGATCTGTGCGTGGTGGGGTGCAGTGGCTGCCCGGCTATGCGGCCGGCGCCCGGATCTGCGCTCCGGCCCTCCGAAACTACGAGCTCACGTACTGCAGACCGCATGCCTACACGGGTGTGCGGCCATGGTTTGCGGGGAGCACCAGGAGAAATCCCAGCCAGGCTTCATGCCTGCCGATAATGGCGACGCTTCAGGCGCCGTTTCCCTCCTTGGAGGCTTTGTCAAAAGTGCTCCCCCTACCTACAGGTCTGTGTCATCACTCGCTTTCTTCACTGAGGCGTGATTTGGGGGGTGATTGGTGGTCGGCGTCGGGGGCAACCTCAGCTTCCCCTCCAACCTTCCTTGGTGACGACGTGTGGGTGCAGGAAACTGTGAGGGAATCCTAGTCCGGCCTCTGTGCTGGTGTCAACAATGGTGACACCTTTGGGTGCCACTCCCCTCCGTGGAGGCAATGTCGAGATTTCCTCCCACCATTGTGCTGTTGCTGACTGCTCCTCTATGAAGTCGATGTGCTTGCCTTCTCTACCTAGGTGCTGGTTCTCGTGAAAAGCTGATATTAGTTGTGGACTTTTGTCGTGAATCGATTGGTGTCCTCCATTCGATCGGCGCCTCTGCTCCGTCGGCGATTTTTCTGTTGGTGGTGCCACCAAACCTTATGCCAGGTGGTGTTTCCACCTCTTTCACCATCCCTCTTCAAGGCTTCCTCCCCTTGTATGGCGTTGGATGGTGAGACATGGAGCCTGGATGTTCTCTGAAAGGTGGTTCCATCAGCATCAAAGGGAAGGTCGTCATTTCCGGTGAGCTTCGGTTTGCGCCCCTTCCGCTGCCTTTAGTCCCCACTCCGTTGGCCTGATCCTCAGATGGAGGGTGACAGCGGAGCGGCGTAGCTACGAGGGGTGGCGTGGAGGTGCAATGACTGCAGTTTATCCGGCAAATACATTGTTCAGTGGCGGCTCCCATCGACGATCGGTGGTCGTCTTTCTAGCTTGTGTCTTGGCTTTGTATCTTGAACTGTGCGTGTTGCCCTCTCTGATCTAGGTGTTGTGTTGGGCTGCTGTAAAATTGCTGAAACTCAAATGTTGTAGCATTTTGGCTTGCTCAAAAGCCCATCAATGAAATCAGGTGGGGATGCTCCCCCCCCCCCCGTTGACCCTCAAAAAAATGCGGGGAGGCAGTCTGCCTCTTCCGTCTCATTTTTTTTAGATACAAGCAGCAGCTGAAGCGCCACCTCTTGTACGCCGTCTCTCCATCGTCAGTTTGACCATTTTTCCTGCTCCTTGCTTCACTCCATCTTGCTGGTTAAAACTCCCTCGACCGCGCTCGCAGGGTGTTGTCCAACTTCTCCATCTCCTTCACCGTCATCTCGGTCCTGACGGGGATCACCACGCTCTACAACACCGGCCTTGCCTTCGGCGGCCCCGCCACCATGACGCTCGGCTGGTTCGTCGACGGGGCCTTCACCATGGCCGTCGGCCTCTCCATGGCCGAGATCTGCTCCGCCTTCCCCACCTCCGGCGGACTCTAGTACTGGAGCGCGCGCCTCTCCGGCGACCGGTGGGCGCCATTCGCTTCATGGATCACCGGATGGTACTACTGAAAGAAATCAGAGGTGCGGAAACGTCGGCCTCAAAACTCAAGGTCACGACGGGTGCATGTTTATATGAGCGCTGCAGCGCAAGAGTTTGTTACATGTCCGGATTAGCAAGGAGTCCTAGAGTACAATAAGTTTACAACAGGAACATGTATCCGATTACTAATTAGAAAATATATCTCCAAGCTAAACCAACTAGAACTCCCTGATTACAGAGTTTTCATCATATACTCTAACACGCCCGCTCAATCCAAACTGCTCAGATTGATATTGTTCTTGAATAATTCCATATGTCTAACAGTCAAGGGTTTTGTAAACCCGTCTGCAATCTGATCTCCTGATGCAATGTATTCAATCTCAAGTAACTTCTTTGACACACGTTCTCTCACAAAATGATAATCCACTTCTATATGTTTTGTTCTTGCATGAAACACCGGATTTGCAGAGAGATATTTTGCACCTAGATTGTCACACCACAATCTCGCAGCTCTTGGACTAGGAACTCCAAGTTCCTGTAACAGTGTTTGTATCCACATAATCTCAGCAGTGGCATTAGCTAACGCTTTATATTCTGCCTCCATACTTGATTAAGACACTATTGCCTGTTTTCTAGCACTCCAAGACACCAAATTTTCTCCTAGAAACACAACAAACCCACCAGTAGAGCGACGATCATAGACACAGCCTGCCCAATCAGCATATGAGAAAGCACTGGTAAGCAAAGAAGAAGACCTACTGATTCTTAATCCCAGTTTTACCGTGAGTTTTATGTATCTCAGGATCCTCTTTACAGCAGTCCAATGAACAGTCGTTGGTGCATGCAAGAATTGACAAACTTTGTTTACAGCAAAAGAAATATCAAGTCTTGTAAGTGTTAGATATTGTAAGGCCCCAACTACACTTCTGTAATTCGTTGCATCGTCTGGTCCAAGAGGACTACCTTCATGTGCAGATAATTTTTCACTGACTGACAGAGGAGTTGCAACTGGTTTACAATCTGTCATGCCTACTCTTCTCAATATATCCGAAGCATATTTCTCTTGTGTCAATAAAATGCCATCACGAACCTTACTCGCCTCAATGCCAAGAAAATAATGTAAATCTCCCAAGTCTTTTAGAGCAAATGCTTCCTTCAAATTTTGCAACAGCACTTCGGTGGCCCTCTGAGTTGAGCTAGCAACAATAATGTCATCCACATAAATCAATACAAAGACTGTAACTCCCCCTTCGTTATAGAAAAATAAGGACATATCAGCTTTGGAAGATTTAAAACCGAGAGCTAGAAGCTTTGAACTCAGTTTTGCATACCACGCCCTTGGGGCCTGATTCAACCCATAGATGGCCTTATCCAATTTACAAATGTAATTTGTGAGAGGAGAATCCTCATACCCAGGTGGTTGTCTCATGTAGACATCCTCTTCTAGAACACCATGCAGAAACACGTTCTGTACATCTAGCTGACGAAGGCTCCATCCATTTGAAATGGCAAGTGACAAGATGATTCTGATGGTTGCTGCCTTAACCACAGGACTAAATGTGTCCTCATAGTCTATGTCATATCTCTGCTTAAATCCTTTAGCAACAAGTCGTGCCTTGTATCTGTCTAGACTGCCATCGGATTTCTTTTTAATCTTGTATACCCACTTGCAATCAATAACATTAGTTCCTTTTTGAGGAGGAACAAGACGCCAAGTTTTATTCCTCATTAGAGCAATATATTCTGCATCCATAGCTTCTTTCCAATTTTTATTTCCAAGCGCTTCTTCTAAACACTGTGGTTCTCCAGAAGTAGTAGAAATGCATTCCTCCCATATTTGATTGTTCCATCAGTATAGACCTTCTCTTTTCTTATGCCTCTTTTGCAGTCTTGTGACAGGCCTAATAGTCTGAATTGGAACCACAGAAGATCCCTCACCTTCGGTTGGTGGAGCAGGTAGAGAATCTGTCATCAGTTCTATGTCCGCCAGATTTCCGCTCGCTGGTGTCGAGCGCTCGCCGTTCGGCTGTGACGTCGGGGAGACAACATCGATTGGGGACGCAGGCAAATCATCTCCAGGTTCCATGCCACTGCTGGTTTCAGCTTCTATATCACCTGTAACATCATTTTGTGTGCTAGTTTCTGCAGAAGCTTCATCAATTTGGTCAGTAATATTATGTAAATTAGACACGTGATCATCTATATGTTCTCCCCCATGATTAATGCTCGGATTTAGGAGACTTTGAGGAAGAAGTGAAATCTCTGAACGAAGGCGTGCGCCTGCATTAGAATGGAGTTTGGAGAAAGGAAAAATTGTTTCATCAAATGTGACATCGCGTGAGATATACACTCGACCAGAAGAGATCTCAAGGCATTTGAATCCCTTATGAAGATTACTAAACCCCAGAAAAACACATTGTTTGGACCGGTATTGGAGTTTGTGCTTGTTGTAGGGACGGAGATTTGGCCAACAGGCACAACCAAATACACGCAAGGAGGAGTAATCAGGCTTTTGGCCAAACAAGCGTTCTAAGGGAGTAGCAAACTAAATTACTTTGCTAGGTGTTCGATTGATGAGATAGGCAGCAGCAAGAAAAGCTTCATCCCAGAATTTTAATGGCATGGAAGCATAGGCTAAGAGAGAAAGACCAACTTCAACAATGTGTCTATGTTTCCTCTCGGCTGATCCATTCTGTTGATGTGCATGGGGACAAGAGACATGGTGGGAGATGCCACATTTAACAAAGAAAGAGTGAAGTTTCTGATATTCACCGCCCCAGTCAGTTTGCACAGCAATAATTTTCCGATTAAACATTCTCTCAACGAGACTTTGGAATTCATGGAATTTTTGAAACACTTCTGATTTATATTTAAGGAGGTAAATCCACGTGAATTTACTAAAGTCATCAATAAAACTGACGTAATATTTTTTTCCTCCTACTGAATCAAGTGCAGGGCCCCACACATCAGAAAACTCAAGTTCCAAAGGATATTTTGATTCACTAAAAGACTTTGAATAAGGGAGTTGATAACTCTTTGACTGTTGACAGGCATCACACACTGACTCTTTGTTTGACTCATCTAAACATGGCAAATTGTAGTTGCTAACAACTTTAGAAACTATGCTATGTGACGGATGACCCAAGCGACTGTTCCACCTTTCGAACGAAGGCCTGGTGACACCGAAGGCTTGCTTTAGGGGTGAATTGCTTGGAAGAGAAAGATATGCAGAATTATCGAGAGCAAGGCAATGAACAGATACAAGATTCTTTCTGGCTTCAGGGGCATAAAGGATATTATTAAGATGCAAATCACGATTACGGGTTTGAACAATAGAATGACCAACGTGAGTGATTTCCATACCTGAACCATTTGCTGTTTTGATCTGGTCCTTGCCACCATAACGATCACGAGTGGAAAGCTTTTCAGGGTCTCCAGTAACATGATCAGAAGCTCCAGAATCCACATACCAATTTGTGTCCACGCCATAAGCAGAACCTGTACTTTTGTTATTTGCACCATAAGACTCATCGAACCTATACCAGCACTCAATGGCTGTGTGTCCCTTCTTGTCACAGACTTGACAGGTTGGTCTTGCGTCATTGGATGTGGCGGCATTGGTGCGGTAGTGTTGCTGCTGTTGATGTGATGAACCACCACGACCACGGCCGCCACCATTAGAGCTGCTGCGACCGCGACCTCGATTGCTGCCGCGACCACGCATGCCACCACGTCCTCCTCTGCTAGCTAGATTAGCAGATAAAGATGATCCTCCTTGTTGTAGATCAAGCCGTGTCTCAAAACTTAATAGTTGAGAGAACAGCTCAGACATGGTGATCGGTTCTACTCTTGTAATAAGAGCAGATGTGATGGGATTGAACTCAGCGTCCAACCCGTTGATGATGTAGGCAACCATCTCTTCATCGTCCAGGGGCTTCCCAGCAGCCGCCATCTCATCGCCGAGTGCCTTCATCTTGCTGTAGTATTCGATGATGGACATGGATTCCTTCTTGGTAGTAGCTAAGGCAAGGCGCACGTTAACTGATCGTGTGCGAGATTGGGAAGCATGCATCTCCCCAATTGCTCGCCATGCTTGGGCCGCCGTTGTTGCATCGGTGATCCTTGTCAACACGTCCTTGGATACGGACATGAAGATAAGCCCTAGAACTTGCTGGTCCTGGGCATACCACTCCTCATATTCTGGATTGGAAACCTTGACTACCTTGTCAGCTTGTTTCTCGTCAATCTCAGCTGCGGGAGCGACGACCTTGCCGGTGACATAGCCTTCAAGGCGAGCACCGCGGATGGCCGTGAGAACTTGCGCTCGCCATAGAGCAAAGTTATTCTTGGTCAGCTTCTCAGTAACTTGGATCCCGATGAGAGGGTTGGAGGAACCAGCGCTGGAGCTTGACGCCATGGAGGTTTAATCTGTGGAAGAGGTGGCTCTGATGACCATGACAGAAATCAGAGGTGCGGAAATGTCGGCCTCAAAACTCAAGGTCACGACGGGTGCATGTTTATATGAGTGCTGCAGCGCAAGAGTTTGTTACATGTCCGGATTAGCAAGGAGTCCTAGAGTACAATAAGTTTACAACAGGAACATGTATCCGATTACTAATTAGAAAATCTATCTCCAAGCTAAACCAACTAGAACTCCCTGATTACAGAGTTTTCATCATATACTCTAACAACTACTACTTCCACTGCTATCTTCCAATCCACCACGTATCAGTGCTTGTCCCTTTCATTAAAATTGTAGCCATGTTCCTTTTAGTTAGGGATGTAAATGGTACGGATATTTCCCGGCTGTATTCGAATTCGATCCGGTCTGAAAGGGTTTTTATCCGTCCATATCCGTTTTCGAGTATTCAATATCCGTAACCGATCCGTTTCCGAATACTCAAAAGTTACATTTTCATGATGTCGACATCCATTGCAATCTTATCCGGCAAAAACTAGCACTATCCGTATTCGACTCCGTATTCGAACAAAAATATGAAAACAAATACGATATCTGTAATATCTGTCTGTATCCGATCCGTTTACATCCCTACTTTTAGTTGCCCGGACCATATAAAAATGAAACTTTTTTTTCATGTTTTTTAATCTTTATCAACATGGAAGAAAAATGTATTACTGTTAATATTTTTCAGACTGTATAGCTTACTGAAAATTTATCGGATCAGTGTGGGTCTA
This sequence comes from Panicum virgatum, assembly GCF_016808335.1. NCBI lineage: Eukaryota > Viridiplantae > Streptophyta > Magnoliopsida > Poales > Poaceae > Panicum > Panicum virgatum. The sequence goes on from NC_053152.1 coordinate 1,380,624, forward strand.
GTGTGCTAAATCTTGCGTTTTTTTATAACCAATTTTGCGTTTACCTCTTGCTTGGAGCATCTTGTTCAGTTGTTCTGCATGCGTTGACTTGAGTACATGATACACTATTCTGAATTGGTTGGTGAATTCATGAGGATACCATTTGATGGTCATATTTTCATGTTCAGTACTATGAGATCGTGAACTCCTCCTGACCTCAATTCTTTCTGCCGTTTATTCACCTCCGTTGCTTTCAGGTTCAACATAGTAGGACAGGTAACCAGACAATTTTCTGAGACTCCCTTTCTCCCCTCAATTTTCAGTATTGGTGGACTGAGAGATAGTTCCATCTTTCTTTTGCAGTGGGCAGGCACGGCTAGTATCGACTTCTCACTAGCGCAGCTGATCGATTCAGGTGATCGTCCTGCTCAGCACAGGTGGTAACAATGGTGGAGGGTACCTGGCATCCAAGTATGTTGTCTTCGCCTTCCATGCCGTGATTTTGCTGAGCCATGCCATCATCAACAGCCTCTCTATCACTTGGCTATCTTTCTTTGGGCAGTTTGCTGCCCTTTGGAATATGCTAGGTAATGGCTTTATTAAGTATGGATCTCTTCGCTTACAGAACCAATCAAACACGTAGTAGTATTTACTTTATTTGTTGATTAAGGAAGGCTCATCACTAAATTTCTTGGGATGTGCGTGATACATTGATACCTGGCCTTTTCAGGTGTCTTTGTCCTGATGATAGCTGTACCAGTTGTTGCCACCGAGAGGGCCAGCGCAAAGTTTGTGTTCACCCATTTCAACACCGATAACAGTGCTGGAATTCACAGTCACCTCTATATTTTTGTTCTGGGGCTCCTTATGAGCCAATACACACTGTCAGGATATGACGCATCTGCGCATATAGTACAGAAAAGTCCTCAAGTAACTTCTTATTAGGAAATCTTACTATGGTAAGTAGCTCTGTCCTAATGCTTTGAGCCTTTGTTTCTAAATTTGTTCATGCAGACTGAAGAAACAAAAAATGCAGACAGGAATGGCCCGATTGGTATAATCAGCTCAATTGGCATATCGTTGATAGTTGGCTGGGGCTACATACTTGGCATCACGTTTGCAGTGAAGGACATTCCCTACCTCCTGAGCCCTGACAATGATGCCGATGCCGGAGGGTATGCGATTGCTGAAGTGTTCTACCTTGCCTTCAAAAGCCGGTATGGGCGTGGTGTTGGAGGGATCATTTGCCTGTGGATCGTTGCCATTGCCATATACTTCTGTGGCATGGGCTCAATGACTAGCAACTCGAGGTGATCCTCTGCTTATTTGTCATTGAGATGTCTGACTTCCATAGTAGAGTGATCATGGTTACTACTCACTGATGTCCTTTTGAATATTTAGGATGACTTATGCGTTCTCAAGAGATGGGGCAATGCCATTTTCGTCCCTCTGGCATAAAGTTAACAAGCTCGAAGTGCCGATAAATGCTGTCTGGCTCTCAGCATTCATTTCCCTTTGCATGGCATTGCCGGTAATTGAACTAAACCATTCTACTTCTAACTTTCGGGAATGAGCTTACAAGTTCATTCCTACTTTTTCAGTATTTGATCAACGCATGATCCTTTCGCTGCTACCCTTAAGAAATGACCTTTCAGTTTATTCCTGCTTTGGCAGCATTTTTTCAGCATTTGAACAACGCAAGATTCACCTTCTTTCCAATCCAAATGCAGTCTCTGGGCAGCCTCGTCGCCTTCCAGGCAATGGCATCGGTCGCGACAACCGCAATCTACATTGCCTACGCACTGCCAATCCTCTTCCGTGTGATGCTGGCGTGCAAGAGCTTCGTGCCCGGCCCATTCAACCTCGGCTGGTACAGTGTGCTTGTCGGCTGAGTTACCGTCAACCTGGGTGGCAACCATCACCGTCCTCTTAAATATTGCCAAAGATTTGTATCTTCACTGTCAGATTCTGTTTCATGAAAAACAGGTGAAAACTGAACATTTCCAAAAAAAAAAACGTTTACTGAAATAAAGGTTCCTTGGATGTCGGAATTTACTTGCCACAGCAATCAAGCACATTGAATGAGTGTGCAGAAATTGGAAAAATCAGTAGACAATGATTTGAATAAACACATTGAAGCAGTTACATGAAATGCAATCAACATGGGACAACAAAAAGACAAATAGGCAGCTATTATACGACGTCAAGAATGTTGATATTGACAGTGATAATGTCATGGACAGGAGGATTCTTCCCTAACATATTCATCAACATGCAACTGAGTTACACTCAGGATGGTTAAAATTTCATCCATAGAAACTTTTTACAAGTGCTAGGATCCTACTACGAGATGTGATCGCGAAGCCTGTTCTGGATGCTGCTTCCTCTGCAGCTGCTACTGCTCTTGCTGTCGTCAGTTCGTCACTCAGTTTGCAGCCGCTTCCTCTGCTTCGGCTGTCGGCACGATCCTTTCAGTGGACTCTACCAACTCGTCATCTTGATCCGCCGCAGGGGACTCCTCGGACGGCAGTTGAGATGCTGCGAAGACGGCACCCCGCGTCCTCTTGGAGCACGGCGCCTCGGCGGCCTGCGGCGCTGGCCTCTTGGGCGGCGGCGCCTGCGCGATCACGACGGGGGCAGGCGCAGGCGCAGTCGAAGGCGGCGCCAAGAAGGCAGCGGATTCTTGGCGCGCCGCCGAGTCTGGGGCGGCTTTCGGGGAGACGTAGATGTTGCAGAACACGTACTGCCTGTCGCCGACGACGGCGTCCTCGGAGCTGCACGTCGTCGAGTACTCGTTCATGAGCCAGTCCGTGTACGCGCCACGCTTCTCGTAGCGGAGCTTCTTGATCTCGCTGACCTTGGCTCCCTTGCCGTTGCCGTCCATGATGACCGTCATGCGCTGCAGGGTCCAGAAGCCGGGCCCGGCGCGGAGCACGCCCTTCCTGCAGGAGGTGAAGAAGAAGCGGTGCCCGGTCCTGGGCATGGGGCGGAACCGGCGGGCGAGGTCGGCGGGCTCGCAGGCGTAGACGTCGGCGCGGTGGATGTAACACGCCGGGTGTTAATTATCTATAATTAAATATTAATCAAGGCTATTAGTTTCAAACCCACACTACAAAATCACTAAACCAAAATTTGTTTTTGTCAGCTTGGGGTGGACCGGTCTGACCGGTCGGAACAACCGGTCTGACCGATCGAACCTGTATGACATGTGTGACCCACAAACATTATAACCACTCTATTTCTCTCTCTCACCAGCTCACCCTCACTCTTACGTCACTCTCTCCCTCTCTCACGTCCACTACCTCCCTCACTCTCGCCCTCAAGTGCTCTTCCTCTCCCTAGAGCCCTAAACCCCAAATCCTCCACCCCAATTTGAGCTCAAGGCCAAGAAGGCTTCAAGATGTAGGTGTTTTCCTCTGGTCAAAATCATTCCCATGTGCCCCTGAACTAGTTCCTAGAAAGGATTTGGAGTTGGTGGACGATTTTCGCCGCACCAAGGAATTCTAGATTTTGGTCTGGGTGGGACCGGTCTGACCTGTCGGAGTGACCGGTCTGACCGGTGGCGTGGTTGAGTATCTAGGACCGGTCTGACTGGTATGGGGCACCGGTCTGACCAGTAGGGATCTGGACAGTCCGGCCATTTGTCCGGATACTCCGGGTTTGTAGTGGTTTAGACACTCTGGGTTTAAGTTCGGATTATCCGGGCTTGGGGGTCCGAATATTCTGAGAATACGTCCGGATAATCCGGATTTAGGGTTTAGAGTCTCATCCAGTCACGACCAGTCTGACCGGTTTTGTAGACCGGTCTGACCGGTATTAGCAGAACAAAGTAGTGATCGTTAGGAGTAAGTTAGTGTAAATCCTTAGCGTTTGTTTCCCATTTGTTGGTTACTTGTAATTGTATAATCATATCTGCATTCCCTTATGTTATGTGCATAAATGTAGAACTTGTAGCGAGAACGTTGTCTGCGAATGGATCGTGAAGCCCAGGATCGGAGCAGAAAGATCGAGAAGGAATTCGTGAAGACCCGGCCCAATGGTCGGAAGGGCCCAAGGCCTTGTTAATATTAACACTAACTTAGTGTTACCCTCAGGCAAGCCCCGGTGCATGTCCTATTATTTTAAATTATGACATCTATATACGTTTCTATTACTTGTGCATTATGTTTCAGGAGTTGATTGGAACCCTAGTTGCATGATCCCTAGGATTCCCTGAGTTATACTAGTATGTATAGGGCGATAGAAGTGCTATGCTTAATGGTTTTCCGGTAGAAGACGAGTGATCTCTTGCACTCGCGAGAAATAGGATGATTAGAAGTCGAATAATTTCCGGTTACTCGCGAAATACAAGATATATTAATATTTTAGGATATGAGTTGTTGAATTGGATATGTAATGAATGGAGAATTGAGACCGGATGGGAATGATGAGGATATGTAGGAATGACAGCAAGACAGGGTTCCTGGGTGTCTTAGTCCCGTCTGAGTCGGTTAAGGACCATACCGTTGTTGGCCCTGCTGATCATGTTTGAATTTGTACTAACCGCGTACTGGGAGTAGGAGGTAGTCGAAACCGGTAAGCCGAGTATTACTTTGCTTCGAAAGTACAGGAACCCACACTCAACTCCTGGGGCGAGTCGAGTAGTCGCGGAGAATTGTGATGCATATGTTTGCTTTTCGTGGTCTCACATTGAGCTCGGCTGACCATATGTCGTTGGGCTGGTTCCTGTAGTTCGAGGCGGGGAGGGAAAAGGTTGGTGCGTGGGGTCCGACGGGGCTTTTGCGTGCCGTGTTGGTTAGGTCCACCTTGCAAGATTAAATCGGATCGATTCGCCGTTAGTCGCTCTCGGATATGAGCACCTTGATCATTGCATCGCATCGTAGTGTTTTGACGAGAGGATGAGTATATTTATATACATATGATGATGACACCTTGAATTATTGTTGATTGCACCACCATGTTTGCTATAGTTGATTCATGCAAATATTAGAATAGAGTTAATTTGTATAGAATCTAGGGCTAAAATACTGAAAGTAAGAAATTACTTTAGTCGATTTTCTGCAAAATAACCACCAGCCAAAAGACTTGGATGTCTAGATATGTGGGCTAAGTTATACCCACTGGTCGGGTAAGTCTTGCTGAGTATTAGTTGCTCGGGATTTGTTGTTTACCCTATTTCAGGTATAGGAGCTAACTAGGTTTCACATCGGTGGGCTCGATGTGGCGCCTTGTCTTCAAGTCTCGGTAGTTCTCGACTTATTTAGTTTGTTTTATTTTTTTTTTCTCTAGTAAAAATACTCTGTAAGTTAGATTCTCTCTCGCTGCTATCTTTTCTTTTGTAATTTTTTTTAAAATTTAAAGCTGTGTTGTAAAGTCTTAATATTTTTGTTTACTATTTTCATAATATTTTATCATGCTGGTACCTTCTGTGCTAGCCTTCGCGTGAGACTTCTGGTGTGTTTCGATCGGCCTGTGGGTTGGAAACAGCCTGTCAAGTTATACTTAATTAAGCTAATGCGTCTGATGTGTTCAAATGATGGCGGTTACGCTTAATTAAGTGTTTTAACTCGGCGGGTCTGTCACAGTGGATGACGGGGCGGACGGCCTCGTGCAGTGGCGCACCGGCTACGAGGCGCGACAGGTAGTAGGTGGCGGCCTCGAGCGGCGTCGGGTTGAAGCGGAAGCCGCGGCTGAAGATCTCCGCGCCCAGCAGCGGCGCCATCTCCAGGATGCGAGGAAAGGCGGGGGGGGGGGGGGATCGGAGCGGCAGTGGAAGAAGGGGAGGAAGGCACTGGAGAGATGGTGGGCTGATTTGTAGGCCGAAGTGTTGGTAGGCTGGGATCAAAACGGTAAGTGTATTTTCTGCCCGAAGGGGTTCAAAATGAAATGGATCATATCTGAAACAGGGAATCAAATTCCATACGGTATCCGTATTCAAATATTTAAATGGATGAATATCATAAATTTTCAATATCCAACATATTTGTACCTGAATTCGTAGTCGAATAAAAATAAGGAAAAGTCCAGTTTACATCCTTGAACAATCGCATAATTCCGATTTTCAATCTTAAATTACAAAATCGGATAAGATAGGTCATCCAACTATCAAAACCAGGTAAATTTGACCCTTATGGTGGTTTCGAAGATGGTTTTGTATTTTTTTAAAAAAATAAAAATCTAATTATATCTAGAAAATCGAAACAAATTCATTTTAAAACAGAAAAAATATGAAACTAGTATAATTTTTTCTAAAAATGTAATCTATCTATTGTTGCTCTATTTGAATCTTATTTATTAAAAATAATAGGCATAACTACAAGCAACCAAATACTATAAACATAAAAAACTAGATTCGAATAACTGACAAGTACAGTGCCAATAGATAGGTTACATTTTTAGAAAAATTTTGATACCCATTTCATATTTTTTATTTAAAATAAATTAATTATGAATTTTTTAGTTTAAATTTAAATATTTTTAATTTTCATAAAGCGGAAAATCATCTTTGAAAACACCTAGAGTCAAATTTACCTGGTTTCGATAGTTGAATGCCCTATCTTATCCGGTTTTGTAGTTTAAGGTTGAAAAATCAGACTTATGCGATAGTTCAAAGGTGTAAATTGGACTTACCCCAAAATATTAGATATAAGTGTTTGTTTGTATCCGATTCGTTTTCTTCCAGCAGTCCATGAGAAGGAGGTCTGTGTTGGACTCGAATTTCACTTGTTCGTTTTGGTTTCCAAAAATTTCCTCCCGTGAAATAAATCTCCACTTTCTTCAGATTCAGTTGGTCATTTGCTCTTGCCAGTCCTCTGTTCGGCTTGGGTTCTCGATGGACGCCCTACGCTAGTTGCTCTTGTTCGTCCTCGGTTTGGAACTTGCCAAAGTTCCTTCTTTTTTTTCCAGCTTGCTTGTGACTTGTAATGTTTCTGGGCCTGTCTACTGGCCTGTCTATGGCCCGTTTAGTTAGCAAAAAAAAATTGAGTAAAATTTTTTAGCAACATTTGCAACACTAATTAGAAGTATTAAATATAAATTAATTATAAAACTAATTACTCAGATTAATGAGAAATCACGAGATGAATATATTAAGTCTAATTAATCCATCTTTAGAGATTATTTACTGTAGAACAATATTGTCTAATCATTGTATAATTAGGTTCATTAGATTCGTCTCGCGATTTCACCCGGAGTTATGGAATGGATTTTGTCAGTTATCCACAAGTTCGAAGTTACTGTAGCGCATAAAATTTTTTGGGAACGTTCGAAGTTGTTATAGTGTATGAAAATTTTTGGGAACTAAACAGGGCTCTTTGTAGCATCAGGCTTGTCATTTTGTGAATCCGTTACATTTGGCCACAAAGTATTTTATTTATTTCATCTCGAAGCAGATGCCCAAACATTACATTTATATATACATATACGGTGAGTTGAATAACTCTATAGACTATAGTCTATACACGTACATCTGATTCCTACCAACGACGTGGCTGCGCACCATCGTTGTCGAACCTGCTTCGCGGCGTGTCCACCCGATGGAAACCGGTTTTCCTATAGCCGTAGCTGCTGCTACTGCTCCGTGGCGTGTCGGTGGCAGTGCCATGCCCGTAGCTGCTGCTCCTGGTGCTGGTGGCGAGCTGCTGCGCCTGGGCGGCGGCAATGGCGTTGTTCCCTCTGCCCCGCCCCATCCACCCCGTGCCGGCGTGCTTGTGCTCTTCCCGCGGCGCCGCCGGCGTGCTCGGCTTCCAGATAGAATCTGGCCTCTGAATCCTGCAATCGGCCGTAGGAAACCGTTTTGTGTTCATCTCACCTCGGTGACATAGAAGATCAATCGAATAATGACAAGGTTTACGTGGGCGGTGGCGGCCTTGAGCCCGGGTACGTGTGCCAGAGTGGCCTCTTTGAGATGTCAGCTCCCGTGACAGTCTGCAGGATTCATTTAATTCCAAAGATGATCTCTGAATGTAAGTTGGAACAAGCATTTTAGTAGTGTCATGAACACACCTTATCAGGTACCCTGACATTGCTAAGCAGTCTTGGGGTTGGATTCACTGCCTCAGGGTTGAAGAACGTGGCTGATCTGAAACATGCATGTACACACAAAATGCGATTAGAGTTGGGGTGTAAGCCAATCCTATTCCTAGCTACACACAAAACGTACATTGCCTGATCATTTGTGATGTCCAGCAGATTTTTCATGGGCGAGGGAAAGAAACTGTTGCTCAGGCCACCAGCATTGTCATCAGGCGACAGCCACCCTCCAATTCCACTGTGGAAACATTCAAAATTCAGACCATTGCTCTGAACACGATACCAGCACTAATTTGCATCATTCAGTTCAGACTTTATGCACCTCGTAGCTGAATCTATCGGAAGCTTCTGCAGTGGACAGTATGATGTCTGTATAATAACTCCATTAATATGTGCTAGAGCGTTTGAGTTCCTGTGCAGAAAGATCTTGTCTTGCCGAGTAGTATTCCTTCTCATCTCATCCATCTAATTTGTAAACTACCTATAATTATGGTTTATGCAACTGCAGAAGAAGTTATTGTAACATGAGCACAGATGGTAAGCAATTGTTTTACCGTCAGCTCTTCGTCTACTGCTTTGGTGCTCGCAAGCAGCCGTTCCTCAGAGATAATACCCTGAAACAATTTCTTTCATTGAGAATCAACATTGCGAAATGCATCGCCAGTTGATCAGTACACATTAAAATTATAAATTGATCCAGTTCATAGATCCATTGCACATATGAACGAATAGCTCACACTCCACAAGAAACGTTTCCCATTCATGTCAGTCTGCAACTTCGGATAGTATTCTTCACGTCCCATAAATTTGCAGCAGTAACAGTATGGGAGGTTAAGCTTAAGCCACCTGGAATAAAAAAACAATAACTGCTTCACTGTGAATCTAATTCCAGGACTACGTAGCAATGTCAGAATAAATGGCAGCAGTAAGAATGGTGAATGTGCCTTTGTGAAGGCGAAACTGCCATGAGCTGATCAAATGGTCGCAGTGGTTTGTCCAAAGCGAAAGATATCTGAAACCGAGAAAGACTTTTGAGATCAGATACGAATGGAGAAACATAGAATGGGTAGTACCTGCAACAAGTTGTACCATAAAACGTAGAATGAGATATATTGAATCCTTAAGTAAATTTATTTTTAATATATGTGAACATGTTATTCTTACCAGCTCCATGATGGTACACCCGTAAAATAGCATTGAAACACCCAGCAAAGTCCTTCTAAATACTTCTGGGCCTAAATTCAGAGGGAGGAGAGAAAAAGAAAGGGAGGGAAGATTACAACAATACAAAATGCCACCTTGCCACGTCTCAAGGGAAAGGGATCCATCAAGATAAAAGAATAAACAAGGAAAAACATAACCATGTCGTTCTGCAGGTTTCCAATTTCATTGGAAGTTTCGAGACCAAAATATTCCCTGTGGAACCGGGATTTCCATCCTGGTAATCCCAGTCTTATCTGCAAGAGATATTTCAAAAATTGTAGGACTGCAGGAGAAGTATATATCCAAATAGGCATCACTAACACTGTCATATGGGCAGTCTTCATTGAAAAGGAGGTCATCTAGTTTTCGCCTCAGCTCTGGTCTTTCACTTTCTGAAGCTTCACACAACATTTCACGATATTCCTTCTGCAAGGAATCCTAAAGGACAAAACGAGATATCGATAATGACAATAGATTCCATTGTGCATCACGGTACACTGTTGACTAGAATGCTAACATACCTGCTCCAGCTCATATCTTTTGAGAAAAATTTTCTCTTCATACATGGACAGTTCATGAAAAAATATTTCCAACCTTGAGATGTCTAGATATGAACCATGTTTTTCTTTGACCTGTTTTCAGTGTCAATGAAACTATGTCACAGCATAATTCAATGGATAATCACTAGTGAAAATTAGAGGCTGGAATTCTTGAGTACTTTATCTGTGTTGACAATATACCCTCCCATTTTGTTGAAGGTTGTTTTGTACACTTCGATGAGAATATCGACTGCACACTGTTACATGGAATACATGAAAGAAATAACTATATTTTTTTCATACTAATGAACATAGTGAAAGGATATATGTAGCGATAACAAAGTTAACTTTCCATTAAGCCATTACTATAATCTAAAGGCATGCCCATACACATATACCTCATGTGTCTCAAGTGATGGAATATGTGGGATGAAATCATTTCCCACCAAGAAACAAATAAAGATGAAGTCATCTATTAGCCTCTCAATGTCAGGCTCGCAAACTGGATCCAGTATCTTCAATTCAATCTCCAAGTACTCTCTCAGAACCCATATGTTCAAAAACTGAAAGAAGATGACACTATTCACATATCAAAATGGGTAACAACTGCATTATCTGAGACTCTCAGTTAGGGAGTAAGGAGGACCAGATAAGGTTTATTTGATTTCCCTTCTGTTTCTGCCTGATTTGGGAGTAGCACATCCTGTTGAAGTTAAACAGAAGATTAGTGCACACCATTATAGAACCCTGAACTAGTGCGGTAGTGCCTAGCGGACCTAGCCTAATTAATAGTATGATGCCTTTAATCTGCCTTCTGTATATGCGGTATTAATGCATTGTGTTTAAGCATGATGTTAGCATTGATGTGGATTAACAAACCTCACGCAAAATAGAGAAGTGGACCTCATGAGATGCCAAAGCAAGCATTATCAGATCTGCATCCTGCGATGATAATTCTTCACTCCAGTAGAAATAGACAGGGTGCGGACTGGATTGGTGCTACACAACATTTGAATCAAGAAGAGATTGTTAAGAGAAAAGGGATTGATATTCCTCACATGCCCATACAAGCAGTGTCGAGTATTGGGGTCATAGCCTTCCATACAGCGTTGTGCACGGATGAAAGACATGATCTTGTGCTCTCCTTCTCCGGGAACATTTGCATCAGAGAGTATGACCTTCACAACAGATGTATTGTCAAGCGACGTCCACTTGATCAAATTGTTGAACTTATAACAAGGGTTCAGACTTCAGAAAATCGAAGGCAAGGAACATGAACTGAATTTACTGAAGCGCAAGAGCAAACCATTATGTCTTTCCACCCAGGGTCAGTGTTCAATCTGGCACGGATGTAGTATTGGAGCGCTTGTGATAGCTTCTCCATGAATTCAGTCCCCGGTGTGATCACATTGCGGTCAGAAACCTCTGAAATCTCTGGCGGTGGCACCTCCTTCCCTTGAGCTCTTAATTCCCTCAGCATCTCTTCCTCTTTAAGCGCCTGTAAATGGAAGCATGGTCGCACTTTGTTGATTGCTTCAGCAGCAGAGATGTAGAAAATGAAACGCAAGAATTGACCTCATCCCTTGCTAGCAAAGCAGAGTGGAAACGTCCCCGTCGCACTCGGTTCATTTTGGCGCAAGGAACAACGCCATCTGCACACAGAAACCAAATTAAATATAAAAAAGTGCATCCACAGAGAATTTCATGTACAACTAAATTATTGCGCAAATAGAAATAATTGAAGCCAATCAAGAACCAACAGCATCCGTGGCTCTTGAGACAACAACATGGCAAACAGAATCCGCTAAAAGAATCCAACCTACTGCCAAGTAGAGGAGCCTTGTCGGCCTGACGATGCGGAACAGGCGGTCCAAGTACTCGAAAATGGACTCCAAGACCTCGGTGACCGTCGTCGGAGGACACACCTGCATGCGTGTTACATGCCAGAATCATATGCAGATTGCATGCGTGGATTGGAATTTGTACTCACATCTGTGTCTGCATGCATATCGTCTTGCGGGTGGAAGCAAGGGTGGATGATGCAATTCATGTCGAGGTAGAGGTTGTCATAGATGGCGCCATCAGGGCTCTCCTCTGCGGAGGAGACGACGCTTGGGTATTTGGTCACAAGCCACTTGTAGAAAGAAGGTATCCCCATGGATGGCAGCTGTAACGAGCTAGGAGCAGAGGCAGGTGAAGAAACAAAACGAGGATGATGAATTGATTGATAACTTCAGGTTCACCGGCCTTTTACTTCCCCTTTAAGCTATCTCCCTCTCCCCACAGTTGCAGTCTGTAGCTGTTCAGACTAACGATAGCAAAGTTTAGTGATTAACAATGAGACTTTTCACAAAGCTATTGATTCCATTCAGGCTACTTTAATTTTACAGAAGGGGTAGGCTTATTATGGATTAGGTGTTGCTCTTTTTTTTTGAATTATAAATTATATTACAAAGCAATAAAGGATTGGAGCAAAGGAAATAAAAGCTATTCAGAATTCTATTGTATTTTGATAAGTATACGACAAGGTTACTAGATCTTTTTTTAGGTGCTACCGTGCTAGACACATGAAAGGTTTTCTCGTTACAATGGGCAGATTGGATCAATATGATTATTCATGATGACACCAGGTCCCAATCAACTTACTTTCTGACCCATTATCCCACACGGCTGTAGCATAAACCACAACCAAAAGCCCTATTAAGACGTTTAACGAGCATTGACATCACCATCAATATAAATATAGAAAGAATCCACAAACACTTCATTCATAGCTTCGAATTGTATAGGCAGTACAGACACTGATCAAGGTGACAGAACGAGCTAGCAGTACACTGATAAAGGAGGCGACAGATAACCAGCCAAAATTTTCACTTAGGCAATGACAACCTACAATCCACTCTAACCCACTCTAACACCGTAGAGCTCCCTTCTTTAAGCCTTCCTGGTTGCAATCTGAGACTCCGCCTGAAGAACAAACAGATCAGCCAAATTAGCACAACATTATCTGATGTGTTGGATAGATGGGCGCAAACAGTGTGCAGAACCACAAACCTCTTTCTTCACTGGCTCTTCCTTCTCAGACAAGATCAGCTCGATGTGGCACGGAGAGGACATGTAAGCTGCAACAGGTGGTTAAACATGTTAAGCTGCAACATGCAAAACATTCATGCAGTAGCAAAACACAATAAACAGAACAAACTTCAGATAAACTTACGGTTGATGCGTCCATGAGCACGGTAGGTCCTGCGCCGCTGCTTCTGAGCCTGGTTTACTTGAATGTGCGACACATACAGGGTATCGACATCAAGACCTTTGACCTGCAGAAGTGAAATTCACAATAAGCTAATTACATTAATAATCAAAGATAAATATGACAGGCCACCATATAATTGCAGACCTCAGCATTGCTCTCAGCATTCTTTAGAAGATCAAGAATGAATCTAGCAGACTTGACGGGCCAGCGTCCCTGTCCATTTGAGTGGCGCGACTTAGCCTGAGCAGTACGCCCAACACCGCCACAGTACCTGCGGAAGGGGATGGCCTGCTTGTGGGCAATCACATCCTCAAGGTACCTTTTGGCCTTAGTGAGTGGCAACTTCCTGAGTGCAAAAGCTGTCTCACGCGTGTTCTGCAAGTATGACAGAAAGCTTTATAATAAACACTAAAATGTGTACCATCATATTATTGTACAAAGTATAAAAGACATGAGAAACTGAACAATAATATGTGCCTTTGTATGGATGGGCACAACTAAATATGGCGCACACCATAGCTGACAAATGAAACGAAATGTGTCATCATTTACTGAACCAATTGACATGGAATTGTCCAACACATGGACAGGACCAACGGTTCACCCAATAACGATGAACACACAATGTTCCTAAAGTTTACGGGGATACTGCTATCAAATAACACAGCATCCTGCTTTTTTCTTTAGGGTACTAGTTAAAGAAACTACAACTTTATACATTATAAAGTCACATATAACTACAAAGGACTGCCCAACTGCCCTTATTGGAGTTACTAGAAATGGTGGACCTTGAAGAATTTTAATCCCTGAAATTTATCTCACTTTCCTCTAGCACACAGAAAATGTCCATCTACTTCAACATCAGATGTGTCCATATGCCAAATTCATATTGACCACATAACGGGGGAAATGTATGTCATACAAAAACTACACAGCAAACTGCAGGGAAACAACAGATAATTCTAGGAATAAACAGCAGGATAAATGGCAAATTTACTGAACCAGCTGAATCAGGCTGCAATCACCGCTCAACCCAATAACAATGAAGTTGGCATTTCTAAAGTTTAGAAGAAGCATATAGTGTCTATTCTCTTTTAGTCCCTGCTACCTAAATCAAAGAAGCTGCAGCAATTACAGCATGATCCAGTCCCGTGACACTAAGACAACATCACATGAACAATGATAGTTTATCATACAGCCATGCTCCAAAAACCATCTACAGATTTGTATCATACAAGGAAAGAAGCCAATTAGAAATGGTCTCTACAGATTGTATTCATAACAAGGAAAGGATCATGAACAATAACACAAGATATGAATGGTGACGCCACTGAGTTCAACATGAACATGCTACATGAAAACCAAAGGAGGAACGCTAATATGTACTATAAATAGGCTACAACCGACCACCGCGAAACAATAACGCAAACAAATAATTAGATCTATAGAAACGGGAGAGAGGAAGGGAGAGCTCCCACCTTGAAGTGAACACGGAGGTCCCGGCCCATGGCCTTGGCGGCTGCAACGCATCGCAGAGAAGCACAATGGAATCAGAAAAGCAGCAGATGTACAAATCGAGGCGAAAATCTAGCGCAGTAGAGCTTACACTTGGTGGGGTTGGTCGGCTCCCTCGAGTACTTCACCTGGAACCAAAAGCGAGCGCCGCCGCAAGGCAAGAGTCAGTGAGGGCGAGGCCCAAATCCATGGCAGCAACCAAGATGTTGTAACACGCGCGCGAGAGAAGATGGGGGAGGGGGATCTCACCATGGCTGCGACCAGCGAGCGGAAGCCTCGAGGCGGAGGGATGCGTCTGCGGCGGCGGCGAGGGGTGGGCAAGGAAGCGGCGGCGGCAGGAGCGGATGAGATTATGTAGGAGGCACGGGAACTAAGGGGGGAAACCCTAATGGGCCCGTAATGGGCCGAGCCGCCCGCGCTCCCATTTCGTGGATTTTCCATTTCCCGCCCATGTAGGTACATGGGCTAGAGTTCAGTCCATCTAAACAAAAGGGCCATGATTTTCCCTGTGACCCACGTGTCAGTCTTCACCTTCACTACCTGTGACCCACGTGCTTAATTGCTAATCACATTCTCCAATCCCCAATTTTCAACTAAATATTAATATAGATTCATAGAAAATCAGAACAAAAACCGGCCACAAAGACTTTCCACGACAACAATAGAGATCTGATCTTCATGATTCGCATGTTTGTTGTTTCCGAATCGGACCCGGTAAGAGCTCGTGGGGAGACCAGACGAGTTTTTTTTTTGATCCCGAGACCAGACGAGTTAGACTATCTCCAACAACGCCAGGCATACTCATATATCGGTCCTGCACAGTGGATTTGGGTAAAAAAACGGCCTCCAACAGCAGAGGCAAACGCGATAGGCATATTGGGTACCGGCCAAATCGCTAGGCAAATATGCATCTCCTCTCTCCACCGACGCAAACACTGCAGCGGTGGGCCAGGGCGAGGCGGAGCTCTCGCATGCCGGGGCGGAGCAGGTGCGGCGAGGCGCGGCGGAGCTCCCGCGGCGGGGGAGCGGGCACGACGAGGTGGAGGAGCTCCTGCGGCGACGCTCCCGCGGCGGGGCGGAGCCGGCCCGGCGAGGCGGCGCTCCCGGAGCCGACGCAGCGAGGCGGCGCGGAGCCGGTGCGGCGAGGCGGAGCTCCCGCGGCGGTGCACCCGGGGCGAGGCGGAGCGCCGCCCACCTCGCGGCCTCGTCGGAGGTGCCAGCGCAAGCTCCGGACCCCTGGCGTCGATGGCCGCTGCGGCTTGAGCCCGCGTCCTCGTCGGCGGGGAGGGAGGCCGCCGGAGCTAGGCAAGGAGAGAGGTAGCCGGCTGGATCCAGGAGGGATGGGAGAGAGGGGCGGCGCCGGTGTACAGACGGAGGGACGGGACGGCGACGCGGGGGAGAGAGTGAGGAGAGAGGGGCGACCTTTGGGGAGGCTGTTGGAGAACACGATGTTTGGGTTCCGGACGTCTTTACTGTGCAGTACCCAGAAGATGTAAATAGGTCTCCGGTTTGCATCTTATTGTTGGAGATAGCCTTAGGTTGAACGTGTGGCCGCTCACCCGAGTAGAAAAGGCGCGCACCAACGCCCCAGCAGCCTAGTCAAAAAACAAAAAAAAAAGCCCCAGCAGCCTACGCAGCCCGCCACACCACCAGTCATACACTTGGGCCCAGAGGGCGCCCGAGGCGTGGACCAGGCCCACGCGGCACCGCCGCTGGCCACCGGCTCCTTTGATTTCGTCTTCCTTTCCCTTCTTCCTTCCTTGTGGGATACGCGGGCGGAGGCGGCGCTGCAGTTGCTGCGAGATCTCCGTCCACCCTTCCCCCCAACCGTACTCCACCAAACCAGCGGGAGCCTTCCCGCAGCGGGTTGCGTCAGATTCCGGCGACGTGCCTCGTGCGCATCGACGCCCGGTTTCTGATTTAAAGCTCTGCTCTGGCGGCTGACCGCACACCTTGCGCCCGTCGACCGAGTTCAGCTCCACCTCCTGCTCCGATCGATCGAGGTACGCACGCCCGTCGCGGCCGATTTCCTGCAATCCTGTTTAGCCTCATCGGTTTAGCCTCGCTTCGATTCGACGATTTCCCTTTCCTATCGAAAAATTAAAGAGCTTCCCGGCGGCAATTTTTCCCCCCCTAGAATGTCAAGCCTCGAGGAGCCGCTTGGTCTTGGAGACCTGCCGAAGTTGAGTATTAGCAGACTTGGAAGCTTCTCCCAGCCAAGTGCTTATCGTAGGGCAGCGGCTGATGACCGCAACACTCGCGAGTAAGTCTGAATACTCTAGTCAAAATGGATAATCAGGTTCGTTTGACAACGCATCAGTTACTACTCTAGTAAAATGGATGATAATCAATGTCACTTTGTCAATTGAGTATATTCACGAAGATTTTCATTCAGTGAAGGGACCATTCGGAAAGTGCATGCTAACTGTTCGCTCGCAGGTACAACAACTCCTGCAATGGTGGCGCTCCGATGGTCTTCCATGCCGATTCCCATGCATGGCATCAGCAATGCCGTCAGGCCGATTCGTCAGTGGAGCTTAGAGATCTCCCTCGGAAGGTAGTTTCAATTCCACGATTAGGACTCAGCTGATAATCACTTTTGTTCAAAATCCTCTCTTTACTTGGTCGCAGTATTCCAAACTGCAACTATAAAGTACAATAGGTGTTGCCATGAGAATTAGAAAAGTACAATGATCAGAGTATTGGCATCACAATGCTTTCCTTTAATCCACTCGATCAACAATCTGTCTCAGTTTTTCTTTTTTTGTCTCTCGAAATGATTTGTCTTCAGCTTATGTGGGATCTACCAAGCTTTGTGAAGATTGTTGAAGTTGGACCCCGAGACGGCCTGCAAAACGAAAAGGGCAATGTACCAACATCTGTAAAGATACAACTGATACACAAATTAGTGGCTGCAGGTCTATCAGTAGTTGAAGCCACAAGTTTTGTATCCCCAAAATGGGTGCCGCAGGTGATGCACTTAAATCATATCAAGCGATCTAGTGAATTTGGTGATTGCTATTTTCCATGGCAAATCATGGATGTCTTATTTATTTCGGTTTGGAAACTGCAGCTAGCTGATGCAAAGGAAGTCCTCAAAGGAATCCAGCAGATGCCAAATGTGCGGTACCCTGTGTTAACTCCTAACCTCAGAGTAAATTCTATATCTTTTCTTACAGAACTCTACTACGAAAGTCCACATCGCAGCATTAATTATGCTATACGTAATTGCCACTACATGATCTGATGTGTAGCAATGAATGAGTGTTCACAGGGATTTGAGGCTGCTGTTGCAGCTGGTGCAAAGGAAATTGCGGTTTTTGCGTCTGCCTCTGAATCCTTCTCTAAGTCGAACATTAACTGTACCATTGACGAAAGCCTTGTTCGGTACCGTGATGTTACTGCTGCTGCCAAGAAACATGGACTCCTTATCCGTGGGTAAGTTAGCGAACAGTTAGCCTCTTAAGCCTAAAACTACTGTAAGTGAAGAATTGAGTTGCTAGTCAAGCTGCTTGGCCTGCAATATGGTCTGAATCTTGCGCCCTGTGTTTGTGTTAGGTATGTTTCGTGTGTGATTGGTTGCCCTGTTGAAGGTGCAATCGATCCATCAAAGGTGGCATATGTAGCGAAGGAGCTTTATAACATGGGCTGCTCAGAGATTTCACTTGGCGATACAATTGGTGTTGGTACACCAGGTACTGAATGTTCTTGCCAATGCTTACCCTTTGCTCTCAGTTTTTTTTATTGGTATGTTGAAACTGATCCAGGCAGCAACTCATTGAGACATCCCTGTTCCTTCTTCCTTGTTGTGTTGTCTGTTTCAGGTAGTGTAGTTGCTATGCTTGAAGCTGTCATGTCCTTCGTTCCAGCGGACAAGATTGCCGTTCATTTCCATGATACATACGGCCAGGCCCTTGCCAATATCCTAGTATCCCTTCAAGTAAGTGAACTTTCAAGTATTGTTTGTTTTGTTACTAAAAGTACTTGACCACATGACGGTCACCTTAGCGGCTTAGCCTAACATTTTCTTTGTTTCCTCAGATGGGGATCAGCATAGTAGACTCCTCAGTTTCAGGCCTCGGAGGCTGCCCCTATGCAAAGGGCGCCACCGGCAATGTCGCCACTGAGGATGTCGTGTACATGCTGCATGGCCTGGGGATAGAGACCAACGTCGACCTCAACAAGCTCATGGAGGCTGGCGAGTACATCTCCAAGCATCTAGGAAGGCCACTGGGCTCCAAGACTGCTGCCGCTCTGCGCAAGCTAACCACCTGAGTCCCTGAAGATCATTTCAGGCACTCCCAAAAGCATGTATATCAGCTGCTGTCATCACACGTATTTACTTATACAGGTCGTATGAATGTCCGAAGGTCTTGCTTTTGTTTGTATTTGGGTAAAAGTCGCAGAAAACATGGATCTACGTAAAGTTGTACTCTATCCTTTGGTGATCCTGCATAGTCAGGACATCATGGAGGAAACTGTGTTCATAGATACGAGTATATGTAACGGCAAATCTATTTGGGGCACTCTGCACAGTTCTCCAAATGTAATTTGGAGCTCATTGTGTACCCATGGAAACGTGTATGAGAATCTGATCTTTGGTAGCTTACCGTTCTTCCATATCTGCTGAACACAAATGAAGAATGTGCGAGCAAATGTTGCCTACTGCCTGATAACTTCGAGCTTCTGACATATATACATGTAACACAATGTCACGGATAATGAAATGGGCAAATCAATAGAGGCGTGTAGCTTTTCTTGTCCTACCCTCTTGACGTAAAAAAGGAGCGAGAACTTGAGGATTCTGTACTATATTGCATATAAGAATGAATTTACAATCTCAACAGAATTCAGGAGGGTCATTTCGTCGGGGTGTAGATTTACATGTCATGCAGAGGTGCGTTTAATCAGTTGCCATGGTTACTCCAGGGAGAGTTTTAACGATGCCCAGGCATTCCTTCAACAATGTTTTTGCTTGTTCACTTTTTTCAGACTCGCAGAGCTCAACAAGTTCATCCTCAAACTTGGGCTCTGTTCTGTCCGTCAATGGAAAGTCTCTATACAGTTTGCTCAACTCAAGAAGGCACTCTGCAGCAGCAGTATGGACCTGCAAAGAGGAGACGAGTCAACTCGTGAGGAATAAGGTTGTCTCTGGTGGCTAACTGCTAATCACAAACTAAACAGAATTTCCAGGAACGGGTCTATTTTACCATCTGCACGGATGTAACCTGATATTATGGACTATCCCAGGCGATTCCATACAGGCCTTGCACCATTCTTATATGTTAACGTATGGTATGAGTATTTGGGAAAGAAACACACACCAAGTTTTGTTGGCCATTTCTTACCCCAGCAATCACTGGGAGCTGCTCCTGGCCATGGCCATGCAGGGAACAGTACCAGCATATTGCTGGTCTTTCAAAATGTCACTAACTTAGCCTCCATGATTTGCTACACGTCAGGTGTGTGTAATTAAGAACCATAGAGGGAGATTAAAAGAAAAGGTGGGAATGTAATAGGCAGTGGTTTTTAACCTTAACAAAAACACAGTGGATCCTATCGGTCACCTGAATGAATTATCTGCAACAATAATCTTGCTTTCTTAAAGGCTTCTCACATGAAGTACTTATACATTTTGCTAATTATTGGTTTGAACATGCTTGTTTGACCCATGACAATCCATCACAAGTAAATTACAGAACTTCAGTGCTTTGGAGCTACAAAATCACACTTCAGTTTCACTGAGCGAAAGTGAGATTATGATCATTCTTCTCATCATTCATGGCCACAAGCAAGCATAGACAGTGTTACATCAAGAAGACTGCTAAACCATGCATTAAACACCCTCAACTGAAATATCAAAATATTTACTGCTTTCATTCTATAAACATATAGGACTGAACATAATATATCGAATGCCAATGTTAGTTATTCAATAGTAGGAAGATGATATGTTATCTTCTAGTAAAAGTGCTATGAAAATATATCACAACATCAGGTAGCGCGCAGGAGACAGAGAGAAAATCACCTGAGCAATCTTAATTAAGCGTATTGAGTCTACTACTTTTGCCGACACCAAATGAAATAGCTGGAAAACAAATAAATAAAAGGCTTGTCAGGAGTAATGGAAAAAGGAGAGCAAATGCAAAAGCAGAATATAAAGCCTCACAAACTATAGGAGTATAGGAATACCTCCTGAACCAAGGAAGCTGTGTCTTGAGGCCATGTGTCACTATCATCAGAACTCTGAAACTTGCGGCACAACTCTTTGACACATGAGAAGGATGACAATTTAACTGTTCATGAAAAAATATAAGCATTAAACTGACAATTTTCAAGCATCAAAGATAAATAATTTTTCAACGAACTCAAAGAAAAGTATTCTATGCTGTGCAGAATATATTACAGATCTTGCATTGAAAGTCATACCCTGCCAACTCTCCTCAGGTGAGAGAGAATTCAATATTACTTCTAAAACATTTTTCTTTTGACTGATAATATCATGAGGAAAGGCAACGCTGATGCAAGACGTGGCACAATTGAGCACTTTATCTAGAGAAACGGAGGCACCTTCGCCTTCATCTTGTTCTGTAGAAAAAAAGACATGCACAAAAGCTATAAAAGTGAAAGGAGAACTCAGAGAAATAGCTGAGCATTATATAATATGATCGCATGTGTACTATAACATAAAGTTAGCATAGAATTATCTAATCAAGTATTGCAGTTCTCTGTGTCTGCAACTTCCCAATTTATTAAGATAGATAGAACTATATATTTTTAGTAAAGTTGAGGTTTCACTTTTGATTCCAAAAGACAATGCAATCAGTGTTAGTAAATTTATCAATTAGAGTAATAACATTTCATAACGTCCATTTTAATCCTACGTCTCTCTTAGTAAATAAAGTCTCTCTATGCGCTACATGGAGGGTATGAATGTATTATTGTGGAGGTGCCTTATCAAGCTATTCTCGAAAAGGTCCTTGGGACTCAAAATTGGTGTTGCCTACAAAACATCCATAATTGTGAGAGAGCATCAGACAGAAGGGATGTTTCTTGCATGATTACAAGTGCTAGAGGAAATGACTCAATTGTATTCCTCCAAACCCTAGAAGGGTGGGTAATATAGTAGCTATACATGGGCCTCTAGATGGGCCTCTCAATCTATACACCAACAACAAGAATTGTAATTTAAGCATAGCCACTAGCTGAATGCATTAAAGGAGCTCAAAATGACAACTGACCAGAACAAGCGGATGTAGTAGTTGAAGACGAACCCTTAGCCTTACAAATTACAGATTGTTTGCAAACCTTGTACAGCATAGGAAAAACAATATTGAAAAATTCTGGATCTCTGAATGCTGTGATCACCTGAAAAGTGATGAAAGAAAGAAGAAAAAACCTAAGTACATGGTACCAATTATAAAATTCTCTAAGAATAGCCTATAGGCCATCAAATTGCAAAACATGTGCTCATAAAATGGCACAATAGGAGAATGTGTCTCTTTTGGGAATCATTAGTTCATGTATATATCTACTGTCTAAAAATGTTAAAAGAATTAGTTCATGTACATATCTACTGTCTAAAAATGTTAAAAGAATTGATCAAATTTCATATAGCACGGTTCACCAGAGGAATATATTATGTATCTCCCTAGGATGCTTTGAGTTAAGAGTTTAAAAGGATCTGATAGATGCTTCAGGCTACTTCACAATTGTTCTTGAAAGCTTTTTCCCAGGACTCGCCTGTTGAGAATTATTGAAATACTTTTAACATGATTAAGTTACAACCTTCATGAAAAACCTAAGTTCGATAATTACCATTATGTAACAGTCGAACGACATTCTATTAAAGAAAATGTTGTCTGCTAAAAAAAATAAATGGTAGGTCAACAAAAGGTAAGGGTCCAATAATTAGATGAGGAATGAAGAAAAATACTTTCTGTAAACACAAGAAAGCTGCTTCCCGGTACAGTTTTGTTTTCTTATTGCATGCAGCACAAACAGCATCTAATATACCACTTGGCAAGCTGGAGTCTTCTGCTTTTATAGCGGCATGACAGCAAGAACACAATGAAGCCAGTGCATCCAGAATAGCATCTTTTCCCTGTTGAAAAATATAAGGAAACAAAATGAATGTATCAAGAATCGATAAAGGTCCAAAAAATGTATAAGCAGGCCACCCAGTTATCATTCCATGAACAAATGAAGGGTAGCGTGAGATACCTCCCAGAATCGACCTGGCAATTCTTTCAAAAGTGATTCGAGAATATTATGGTGGTGAGCTGAAATGGATTGTCCAAGAACATCACATAGCTTCTTCGTAGCCTTGGCTGACTGCAAGGATAAGGATGTACAATAAGCATATTACAAGCTGCAGGAATGTTAACTGTTACTAATCTGATATGCATATGGACAGGAAATTATGAAACAGAGACTGTACCTTTATTTTACCAGCCCATGATGATGATGACATGCAATTACACAAAAGAGATACAGTTTCTGGTAAATACAGTGTTAGGGTTACTCTTTCACTACTAGGAATATCCTCCCAAAGTTCTTCATATAAGGCACTGGTGTCTTTGTCATCATCAAATCTGAAAAGAAGTTCTGTTTATACACATGGAAAGGTTTCTTGTATTTATACGATCATGAACTAAAGCATTATAAATATCAAAAATTAATATCAGAAGTAAACTCCGCCTATGCTGACTGGAAGACTCTCTCTCCTGAGTCGTATCAGCATAGCCGGTCCCAAGCCCGGGTAAAGGAGGAGGGTTGCGTTAGGTTTTGGCAAACCAGCATAAAAAATAGCCACTCTAATGGATTTGAAACCCACAAGAAACTCGTTGGGGCGTAACCCTCTTAGCGACGCGCTACATCGGAACCCGGGTGTGGTGATAAATGGGCAAGGGCCGGGTCGTCATCCCCCCAAGGGCGCGTCGTATCGTGACCTGGGTACGATGATAAGTGAGCAAGGGTCGGGTCGTCACCTGAATGGCGCGCTACATCTACGCCCGGGTGTAGTGAAAAATGAGCAAGGGTCTTCGCACTTCCCTCGACGGGTGCGAAGGGTAAGAAAGCTAGCCGAGCCAACTAGGATTCGTATAGGTAGCTGGAACGTAGAGTCCCTAACGGGTAAGTTGCGAGAGCTAGTTGATGCAGCAATTAGGATGCGTGTAAATATTCTATGCGTTCAGGAGACTAAATGGAAGGGCCAGAAGGCGAAGGAGGTTGAGGATACTGGCTTCAAGCTTTGGTACACGGGAGCAACTCCGGGTAGGAATGGTGTAGGCATCTTGATTGATAGGAGCCTTATGGATGGAGTCGTAGAGGTTAGAAGGCAAGGCGACCGGATTATCCTAATCCGGTTGGTAGTTGGAGATTCGGTTTTGAATGTGATCAGTGCCTATGCCCCTCAGGTAGGCCTTAGTGAGAGCACCAAGATGCAGTTCTGGGAAGATCTAGATAGCATGATTAGTACCGTGCCTACCAGCGAGAAACTCTTCATAGGAGGAGATCTCAATGGCCATGTGGGTGCGACTAATGTAGGGTTCGAGCGAGTGCACGGGGGTTTTGGGTATGGTAGCAGGAGTCAAGAGGGGGAGGATGTGTTGAACTTCGCGTTAGCCTACGACTTGTTGATAGCGAATACCGTGTTTAAGAAGAGGGAATCCCATCTTGTGACGTTTCGTAGTGGACAACACTTAAGCCAGATCGACTTTATCCTTGCTAGGAGGGAGGATAGACGTGATTGCTTAGATTGTAAGGTGATACCTGGGGAGTGTGTTGTCCCTCAACACAAGCTTGTGGTGGCGGACTTTCGTCTTCGGGTACGTGTCCACCAGGACAAACGTGCCAAGATTGCGAGAACAAAGTGGTGGAAGCTTAGAGGGGAAGCGGCACAAGCGTTTAAGGAAATGATGCTAGGTGAGGGGCCTTGGGAAGAAGGAGAAGACGCAGATGACATGTGGCTAAAGATGGCAATATGTGTTCGGAAGGTGGCATCAGAGGTGTTTGGCGTGAGTAGGGGAGGCAAACAGGAGGGGAAAGACACCTGGTGGTGGAACGACGAGGTGCAAATGGCTATTAAGGAGAAGAAGGAGTGTTTTAAGCGCCTCCACCTTGACAAGAGTGCAGCCAACATCGAGGGCTATAAATTAGTGAAGAGGGTTGCAAAGCGAGCTGTGAGTGTAGCAAAGGGTAAGGCGTATGATGACCTGTATCAGCGGCTAGGCACGAAAGAAGGGGAGAAGAACATTTATAGGATGGCTAGGATCCGCGAGCGGAAGACAAGGGACATCAACCAAATCAAATGCATTAAGGATGGGACAGATCGACTGTTAGTGAAGGATGAGGAGATCATGGATAGATGGAGAGAGTACTTCGATAAGTTGTTTAATGGGGAGACGTTTTGTGAGGAGAATTCAGGAGGTAGAGATCGGGGAGGCTTTGAAGAGGATGAAGGGAGGTAAAGCGATAGGCCCTGATGGTATCCTCATTGAGGTGTGGAGATGCCTAAGAGATAGAGCAATAGTATGGTTAACTAAGCTTTTTAATCTCATTTTTCGGTCAAACAAGATGCCGGAAGAATGGAAGAGAAGTATATTAGTACCTATCTTCAAAAACAAGGGCGATTTCAAAGTTGTACTAACTGCCGTGGGATTAAGCTGATGAGCCATACGATGAAACTTTGGGAGAGGGTTATCGAGCATCGCCTAAGAAGAGTGACAAGTGTGACCAAAAACCAATTTGGGTTCATGCCTGGAAGGTCAACCATGGAGGCGATTTTCTTAATACGATAATTGATGGAGAGATATAGGGAGCAGAAGAAGGAATTGCACATGGTCTTCATTGACCTTGAGAAGTCATACGACAAAGTACCGAGAAATGTCATGTGGTGGGCCTTGGAGAAGCACAAAGTCCCAACTAAATACATTACCCTCATTAAGGATATGTAAAAGGATGCGACGACGTTTGTTCGGACATGTGATGGCAACACCACTGACTTTCCTATTAACATAGGCCTACACCAGAGGTCAGCATTGAGCCCTTATTTATTTGCTTTAGTGATGGATGAGATCACAAGAGATATACAAGGTGAGATCCCTTGGTGTATGCTCTTTGCTGATGATGTGGTGCTAGTTGACGAGAGTATGACAAGGGTTAATAGGAAGTTAGAGCTGTGGAGACGCACGTTAGAGTCGAAAGGGTTCAGACTTAGTAGGACCAAAACCGAGTACATGACGTGCGATTTCAGCGCGACTAGGCATGAGGGGGGAGACGTTAGTCTAGATGGGCAAGTGGTGGTCCAAAAGGATACTTTTCGGTATTTAGGATCGGTGCTACAAAAGGATGGCGACATTGATGAAGATGTTAGGCATAGAATTTCAGCTGGCTGGTTGAAATGGCGGCAAGCTTCTGGCATCCTTTGTGACAAGAGGGTGCCACAAAATCTAAAAGGCAAATTCTATAGGACAACAATTCGTCCGGCGATGTTATACGGTGCTGAATGTTAGCCTACAAAAAAGCGACATGTCCAGCAACTTAGTGTAGCAGAGATGCGGATGTTGCGGTGGTTTTACGGGCACACAAGGAGGGATAGAGTCCGGAACGAAGTTATTCGGGATAGGATCGGGGTGGCACCAATTGAGGAGAAACTTACCCAACATCGGCTGAGATGGTTTGGACATGTCCAACAAAGGCCTCCTGAGGCGCCGGTGCGTAATGGAGTTCTTGAGCGGGTCGATAATGTAAAGAGGGGTAGAGGTAGACCTAAACTGACGTGGGATGAGTCGGTTAAGAGAAACCTTAAGGATTGGAATATTTCTAAAGAGATAGCTTTGGATAGGAGCGTTTGGAAACTAGCTATCAATGTGCCTGAACCTTGAACTTATTTCTTTCGGGTTTCATCTCTAGCCTACCCCAACTTGCTTGGGGAAAAAAGCTATGTTGTTGTTGTTGTTGTAATATCAGAAGTAAAGAAAAATGCAAGGTTAATAAATGTGTCCTTCACATACCTTGACACAAAAATTACAGGGACAACCACTGCATTATATCCACCAAGAATATCTGCTGCATTGCTCAAGTAGGCTTTAATAAGAATTCCACCAGATAACTGATCATTTTTCCCACCAGAATGCAGAGAGGTAGTATCTTCAATAAGCTTCTGAGCCTGGGAAGGGTTAGCATATTTCAAAACAGTAGCACAACAAGACGCAAAGGCCCTTTTTGCTGCTGAACTCCTTTCCTCCAGAACAGCACTATACAGTAACTTCAGTAACAATGTTGAGAATGGTTTGATGTCAATCATGACCTTCTGTACCAACAAGGTGATGAAGCTAGCAACACCAACTCTGAAATCAGACAGAAAATGAATGAGACCATATGATTGTAGTGAGAAATGCAGCATTTGAGGATATCATGAATAAGATTTATGGTACAAGCAAACCTAACCTTGTATTTAAACCAACAGATGACCTAACCATTTGGGCCAGGCGAGGAACCAATATATCAAGTGAATTCTTGTCAACAACTTTTATACATATATCAAGGGTTTCCCACATTGGAGAATCTTTAGCCACAGCTATCCGCAAGCTTTCAAGCTTATCTGTTTTGATGCCAGCATTTCCTGCATGCATCTTGATCCAAATACAGGAGTAAAGTAAAGCATCCATGAGATATACACATGAACATCATCACCACCGGTCCTTATAAAAGGGAAACAAAATTAGCATACCTCGACGTAATTCAACCTTTGATCCTCCAGACTTGACAAACATTCAAGCATACAACAAACAAGTTCTGCCAGATGAGGCCGAAGGGCAGGCCCAGCACCCTAAAGACATTAGGAAGTCATAAGCTAAGAATAACCCTTTAGTGTATTAAATTGGAGATGGTAGCTACATAAGCATAGGATATTAACATATGAAATGCATAGAGAAAAGGTGCTATGATATTTTGTTTACGGAATATGTTAAAGTTAAAACACATATGTTGAGAAAAACTACCATAAATTTTAGTGAAATACTAAATCTACAATATAACTTATATTTA
Organism: Panicum virgatum; assembly: GCF_016808335.1. Taxonomy (NCBI): domain Eukaryota; kingdom Viridiplantae; phylum Streptophyta; class Magnoliopsida; order Poales; family Poaceae; genus Panicum; species Panicum virgatum. The sequence continues at coordinate 1,408,200 of NC_053152.1, forward strand.
TCTATTTCTGCCCTCTTTCTTCCTCTCCTATGTTTATTGTATGGTGGTTAGCGCTCGAGAGCACTTCTGCGTGCGTGCGTGGATGCGTGCGTGGGTGCGTGTGCGCGTACATGCATGCGTGTGTGTAATTAAAATACCATAGGGGATTCTCCTACTGTCTTTCACTCAAAAATATATATACAACACATCAAGGCAAATATGCAGCTCAACTTGCCACGTTTTACCATCAATATACCTTAGCAAGCTTCATCACCAAACTAATTGAGGCTTTTTGAACACTTGAAACTTTACTGAGTATGCCTTCAGAAAGCAAGTATGGCAGTACAATGTTCATTGTCTCATTTGCATCAGAAGTAGAAGTTAGTGACACATCACAAAGCCTAATTGTCAATGAGCTCACAGCTCGGCACAAACTGTCGCCAGCATTCCGCACAGTTTCCTTTATGTCATCCATTGCACGAAAGGCGGTTGTCCATATTTTTCTCAAATGCTTTGAAACCTTAAGACCAGTAAAGAAAAAGGTGAGTTATAATTTGCTCAGAAAGGAAACTAGCCAGATTCATATAGACACTTTAATATAGGCTGTGTCAAACGAAATAGTGAACTAACCAAAATTTCCATAACAGCACGGATAAATGATCGATACCTGACTATATCTTCGACCTTGGATGATGTCTGCAAGTGCAAGACAGGATGCTTCACGTGAGCTCCAAAGCCTTGATCCAGATTGAACCAACAAATCCTCTACTATGACATCGTAATGTTCATCTATTGCTTTTTTTGGATCTGAGACAATTAACTTCCAGATGTGTGCCATTGAATCCTAAAACGTGCAACCGGGACTATCAGCTCAGTGCCTCGGAGGAAATGCGCTATGAACTTATTAAGAAATATGTTATGGCATAATAAGAGAAAATATTAAAATAGTATTTATAGATATCAATGACAGCCAGAAAACTTTGTGAGAACTTAGTAGATTCCATAAATAGTTAGATTGTGCAAGGGTGCGCATTGATTACTAGAAAGCTATCATCGTGGTAGAAAGCTGATCTTAATGAGTTACATGCGAAATATATGCAGCAATTAACTAAATTTAATAGAGGTTTTCTAAACAACTGGAATTAAACTGAGGCAATCTTATCCGCAATCTGATTACAGGATAGAAAAGTATATAGCAGTATAATATAACTAACACAATGCTTACAGTTGTTAAGTTATAAGCTCAAACTTTTCAGGGTCTAACAAACCAGTATGTGAACATGGATAACTTATTACTAAATTGATGAAATCAATATAAAGTTAAGTTTAACTAGTTGAGCTAAATGGGGCATCATATACTTGGTTAGTGCCTCAGTTTCTTATATGAGATTACTTGGTCATATGTAATTTCACAAAATTATGTCACTCAACCAAGCAATTTAGTTTTGGCCGAACAGAAAAAGAAATAAGAAACATAGAAGATGGCAGATATGGTAATGGGAGTGCACACTTTGATACCTGGATGTTCTTGTCAGGATCGTATTGGTAACGGACAAGCCTAGGAATTAAGGCATTCAGATAAGGCTGAAGTGCCTCGCCAGCTTGTTTGGCTATCTTGGAAAATCCAAAAGCAGCACCCCTCTTGGAATTGAGAGCGGCCTGATAATTAGCTAGATCCATGAACTTGTATATGAGGTCAGGTTGCCCCATCTCATTGGCAAGGCTGCACAGCTCCTTGTAGGTGTTAAGTTTCCCTCCAGTAGGATTATTGCCAATTGCACCGTCTTGAAAGACCTCAGAGTCCTCCATCAACTAATGCAAGTACAATAAAACATAAATACCTTGGAATCAAAGCATAATCACCTAGGGATAAAACATACATCAAGAAAATCATGCACCTTAATAGCTTTTTTCTTTTTTGCGGCGCCAGTCAGTGTGTTCACAAGAGCATGAACAAGCTGCTCTTTCATAGATGCATCACCAAGCTCGTACACAATGCTCATGCCTTGGGATGCCAAATCTTGTGTAAGCTCATTTGGATCACCGAGAAGATGCGAAAGAGCTTCCTGTGAAAGAAACGGCATCTACATTTGTCAACAAGGTGGAAAAACTCTGGTGGGAAGAAAGCTTCAAATGTAAGAGTATTAGCACCCCTAAGCAAGAACTGTGCTAGCTGAAGAGAAGATATACATTTCAACAGTATATGCAAAAACCGTTCAGCTCACTTCAATCAAAAGATGATTTATCCTTTTTGGCACCACACTACAGGGCAATTTTTAAATTCAGGCATAGGGTGACATGCAAAACCTAGTACGAACTTCCAATTAAATCAAAAGCTAATGCAGGTTTAAGTGGACTGGCAGGTACATGCCCAATGCACTTACTAAAGTTAGTTTCCATGCCTAACCCACTTTAGATTACTATGCTAAAGTTAGCTTCTATGTCTATGACACTGTAGATTACTATCACTAACATATCATACAGATCAATCAGCATGGTATGGCGATCTACAGATTATGCACTGTGGTAGTATAGATAAAAGTAAAAAAAAATGTATGATCTCTGTAATAATCTATGTATCTTAATCTTGATTGGCAGACCTGGATTTGCGGAAGTAGTTCTAGGATCTTCGGATGTCGACCGCAGTACATTGTTAGAGAGACCAACCAGACAGTACCGGCACATCGTTCTTCTTTTCTACTGCTAAAAATTAGTGTCTCAAACAACTTTTTAATAATTTCTTCTCGGGCCATTCCGTGTGCTTCTTCACAACCACTTCTTTCATAGGAGTTACTCGAGACTAGAGGCACATCACTAGTAAGGTAGTTTGTTGCCTGGGAAAGGGAAACAAAGTTTGTCTCCAGTATCACATCTGCTGTCACAGGAACTTCTCCCCATATGAAAGATAGAGCCTCCCCAGCAGCAAAAAGAACATCTTCTACCTGAACAAGCATAATTTTAATATATTTCAAAGAATAGTATTATGTTAGCTGCAAAGTTTGATGTTTCGTGCCGCTACCTTAGAACGTGAAAGACTAAAAATCAAGTCCAATGCATTATTAAGGTGCAGAAAGGATATCTCATTCCAAGATATGTGCCCCAATGATACCAGAATTTTCTGAATAGCCTTAGTATCATTTTCAGAAAGCAGCTTAGTCAGCTTTTCATGCAGAATAGTTAATAGAGCACCTGCAGGCAAATATAATTAAAATAAATAACATCACAGATCATGGATACTGGATAGCATAGCTCATATGCAGTAGAGATCTGAGTAGCAAGTTTAACCTGTTGAAGAATTTTGGTTGATGGAAGGCAGCACACAACGGAGACCAATATGACCAAGAGATACCATTGCAACGGATGCTAATGCCGAACCTTCAGAGTCAACAACTTTTACAAGAATATCAACTACATTTTTTACCATTTCTTCAGGTATCTGCACATTCACTCATCAGTACAACAAATCAAACTAAATCGAAAAATATAGAAAATTAGGTGTTCATAAATGATGTACTCAAACAAAGTTTCCTACGGCGATAAGATGGCAGCCAAATTGACTGAATCATAGAAACTTGTGAAGTGGCCAAAATTAACTCAAAACACTTAGAAATTCGATATTTATGCCCAACTTGTACAAGTGTTTCAGACAGGTTCAATCTAGTTTGGCTCGCAACTTAAGAAACTGTGCTAAATTTCATATAAGGAAACAGCAAACAAAAAAAAAATCAGTAACAACAAACTACAAAGTTAGGAGGATGGAAGCAAGATGAACATACATAAGATTGCTTCAAACAACCAGCAGTTAGATATCCAATCGCACATAACACTCCATGGTAATTTTCAAATCTGGCACAATTCATCAAATAGCCACATGAATTAAAAGTTACATGGCAATACAAAGGACATGGCACCAGTGTTGAAATTTTCATTTCATACCTTGTTGGGCGGTTTTGATTAAGTGTTGAAGTGAGTTCGGACAGAAGAGTTAGTGCGGCAGAGCTTGAAAGAGCTGAAGAAGCAATACCAAGCAGACGCGAGGCAGCTTCACGAGCATCAGAATCAACATGACCCAATATACCTCTTAGCCACTGTATGCGGTCTGCATACCGCAATGACACCATCTGGAAGTTATCAAACAATAAATTTAAAACAGTCTGAGGAAAACATGAAGTTTCTTTTAATAGATGACATCAAGCAGAAACCTTTGGTTCACGAGAGTAAAGATCAACCAATGACTTCAAGGCCAATGCATGCAGTTCACTAGACCCTTCATATGACATGGCATTTTCTAAGATGATACACATTTTTGCTACCGGGGAATGAGATGGATCGTCTTGCACAAGATCTGGGCTATCACTAGACTCAAAGCACTTCATCAGAAACTTGATCATTGAAAGAAATGTTTTTGAAGCAAAAAGCATTTTTCCATTTGTCTGGTCATCAGAACATAACAACTGTGGTCTCTGATGGCAGATATAATTTAGCATCTCTGTAACATCAGGATATTTGAAATCAGCAGATCCCGCAGATGATTGCCTTGCATCGTTTAGAAGATTCAGACCAGCTAGAGCCATTTCCCTGGGACAACACAACCAAATAAGTGAAGGATATAAATTGTTAAACATAAATAACTTATAAAATGCATGCCCTGAAGAGATGTGCTAATGTATCAGAATCATAATCGAGAAATTTCTTCAGCATAGTAGGATACGTGCATGGTACCAAATGCCAAAGCAAGATCATCAACTATTCTCAATTCATTTGACAAGGTCAGAACTGAAGGAAGTCGCTACTTTTATGCATCTAGAGGACATGAGAAGCACTTCTTGAGATCAGCAAGAGGACTTTTACAACATTGAGTCAGGTGAACAGTTATTGATCCAGTATGTTTTACAATCGGAATTCAATCTAATGGTTTTACTGACTGACAGGTATGATAGCAAATCTACGATAATATATAGCATCACCTCATAAAAGGACAATAAACTCTTATTACTCAATTTGCTATTGCAATATTTCCTAAAAAACAAATGCTAATTGCATGCATAGCTTAGGAAGACAGATGAATGCCACCATGACATGCCAGGATATACAGTTGAGCATACAATGCAAGCAACAGTCGGACACTAAAGAGTCACAGATACTAAAAGCACAAACCACGTTATCACAATTGATGTTAGGAAACTTAAAAAGGGTGTACCCAGTGCTGAAAGCTCACACACCAAATGGGGTCTTGGGAAGGGAATTTACACTTGGGGTTCTTGTGGAAAAAATATTTACAAAGTGATGTGGACTACAAAAATTACGATGGGTGGCCCTAGTAGTATAAGTGGAGAAAAGTATCATGTCAAGATAAATCTTTCGTAACCAACCTTATGTCCAGTTTCATATCTGAGGCCCCAGTCATGCAAATGTACCGGCTTGGGCAGTGCTGCGTACCATATAATGTTGTTGCCCATCTTATAGCAGAAAACCGAACCTCACTTTCCTCCTTTAAGAAAAATTCATAACAAGAATGTAAGATCAGACAACTACATAAAGTTCAAGTTAAGAGCATAGCATCCATTGGATTTAGGCCCTTAGAAGTAAAAAGATATTCAATTTGGGAATGATGCAATAAAAAAATATGATGCTGGAGGCCCATGTATCCATAAGAGTTCCAACTATCATAAAACCACAAGAATAAATAGCCACCCCATAAAAACTCCCCATACAGAGTATGACCATTGACCAAAGGAGCCATCAGTGATAACTCCCTATACAGGGCGTGTTTGGATCCAAGGGCTAGAGCTATTTTTAGCCTAAAATAGCCCAAAATAGCTCAAAATCTCCAAACATAAGGGCTAGTTCTTGGCTATTTGCAAATAGCCTACCTCAAAAAACTATCCTACCCAAAGGGTGATTATTTGGGCTATTTCAGGTGGAGCCCACCATAGCAAGAGAGGTAATAGGGTTCCAATGATTGGGAAAAAATGCTTTAAAGGCTAAATAGCTCTTGGATCCAAACATGTCAAGGGCTATTTTATTGGAGGGTTATTTGCTTGAGCTAATTAGCTCTAGCCCTTGGATCCAAACACGGCCACATAGTATGACCGAAGGAGCCATCAGTGATAGGTTGTCAGGCTTCACATGCTAAGAACACATCATTGTCATTTTTCTTAAGAAAATGTGGAGGAGAATTGCTCCAATGATGAGATCTAAATTCGGATTTCAAGTCATAGTTGAAGGATCAATATGTGACTTCTTACAGAGGTGACCACGCATCCTGAAAAAGACAGATAAATATGAGACTAGTGTGGACAACATGCTGGTAAGTCCTCCAGTATGAGGCTACCAACATAAGGACCCTTACTGTGTTTCCCCCCAAATGTATGGGCCTATGAATTTGTTCACAAAATAAAAGGACCCAGTGTATGGCAGCAGTGTCCCCGTACAGGTAAGAGCCAGTTTTCGGGTACCATTTCTCGACCATTCAGGCAATGCACTCATGATGTCTCTCCCCTTGGATCGAGCTTTTGAACAAAAAACAAGAATCCAAAAACTTGCCGTGGACTGTTAAAGAGATGGTCAGAAATTGTTTGAGAGCAATTCTTTGAATTTCTAACATGTTTATGCATCAAAATAGTAGTAAGAGATGGTCAGCAAATCAATCTGATTGGTGAAGCTGAGGTGCTTCTGTATTTGTATGAACTTGGTTGTTTGGCATATCACTGGCACACGTTATATTAGACTATTAGTAATAGCTTTACAACTGGTTCATGATTTTTTATCTATTATTAAACTAAATACAGCATGGAGTTTCCTGTACTTTCCTAAAGCAAGGACTCAGATTTTGATCTTGCAACTCTCACACTGAAGGTAATTATATCTGCATTCACAAACTATCACCAATAATGACACCATCTATGTAATCGTGATAATAAAGGATTAGCATGATAGTAATTTGAGAAGCTACGACAAAAAGAACAACTTTACCGCTTCACAATTTTCCAGAAGAAGCACCTCAAGATTCTTCAGTACTATCATTGAAGCACCCTGATATCAAGGCCAAGAAAAAGAGAATGAAGATAAAAGATAGTTCTCCAATTAAAGCTGGGGAGACATAAGATGCATAGAAATCATGGTAGAGTCATGAACTCATGATGCAGTAAACAGAATAACAAACTATGCAAGAATGTTATAAAATGAAAAACCCAATATCCACTTGGTATTGGTTCTCTTCTGGATGGTGGCAAATCTGTGTTTTTAGGTTGTCTATTCCTAAGGTTCATGCTAGAGTGTCCTGCAAGATGAACCAACTGCATTATAACGTATCGAAGCTCACATATTACTTGTGAGCAATCGTATGAAGCGTTGCCAATACACAATATGAAATGCCATTGGATTGATGTATAATTGTGAATCCTAAGTATTAACAAAGCAATCATATTAATTAATCAAGTAAGGTTAAATATGAACTTCACATCCAAAAAATTCCCCTTAATTGACCTGGATGCCAAAGGCGTGACAAATCCATACTAAACCTTTTGGAGGCAAGGTCCAAAGCTTAAACAAGTCATTGCCGCCAATCCAGCACATAGCTTGATTGTAGCCAGTTTTTGACCATGAAGCATTACAATTTGTCCATGTACTGAATTGACAATAAGCTAGCATTTCAAGCTGTATCAACCACCAAAATAATTGGCTGTACAGAATGATCAATTGATTAAATTTCAAAATCATCACTGCAAAAATCTTCAGTAGGTCATGAAAGCACACTTTGGAGAAAGCAACATGCCCTTAAGAGTTACCTTATATGCTGTAGCAAGGGATGTAGCCGCCTCCTGAATCGTCAGACGAAGAGATTGATCCTCCAGTCTCAAAGCAGTAAATAGTCTTATAGCCATGTCAGTTTTATCGCTGCAATGGAATAGAGTTGCAAAAAATCATTCATTAGAACGCAAATGAAATGAGAGCCATGAAAGTTTAAGAAAATATCATGCCTGAATAAATTTGGCATTCGAGAAGCCAGCAAACCGATAGCCTGGTATGCAAATATTTTGGTATCTCTACCTGTAGAATCTGGAGAGAAAATCAACAAACTGTTCAATATTTCTCCATTCAATATCAGAAACTTAGTCATAAAAAAGATCCTACTCCCAAGTAATTGATGCGGGAGTGGGGGAATCAAAGATAAACCACATTTAGATGAATAGAAAAAGCAGATAAGTAGTTCAAAGACCTGTCTCTGTAGTGGAAGAACCATCAAGGGAGCGCAATATTCCACTAAGGATAACTGGACCAATTAACTTTAGCTGGTCGGTTACTGCCTAAATTATTACATCATTCATATCAGTTTAAAATATGGTAAAATAATTAGCATAGGTGGCAAAACTAAAAGCTTGAACAAAATAAGCCACTAATGCTAAAAGTTAAGCTATTCGTTGTTAGAACACACAAAGTGCACATACATGTTTGAAAACCCAGACAGTGAACTCCATTCCCAACTGCTTCAGCCTTGAAGTAGTTCCACTTCCTACAGGCATAGAGGTACAATGAAAGATGAGATGAATTAACGAACAAACATAAATTGTGAAGTAAAGTTATTGCCCTGTTGTAACAGCAAAAAGGATGGTTCTAATCATAAATTAAATGTAAGCTGGAGAAATAGAGTAGTTGGTAATAGGTTCACAGGAATACGAGTTCACAGCAATAATAATGAAGATCAAGTAGTAACTCATCAAGGCCAATGAAACTGCTTTACAAACCAAGATGAGCATGATCCTTGAGTAGAATAGCATGTTGTGTTAGACAATGCAGTTTATTTCATATGACTAGGGGAGACAGACAAACAAAACAAGGTACAAACATTAACAAATGAGATGCAGTTTATTAATGATATATAAATATTAAATATGGAAAGACTACAGTTGCCAACAACAGAGTTTATTAAAATGCAACAATTGGATAACACAAGGGACAAGACCAATTAGACACAAAGGAAAAGTAAATGGTAAAGGGATACAAAAGTGGACACCATAGATGCAGCCAAAGATACATTGAAGTGTGTGTGGAAATGCATTCACTGCAGCAATTGATCGGCAGAAAACACCCATAAGCCGCATACGCAATGAAGCATGTGCTGGGGAAACTTTCAGCTCTGCAGCTATATTTTCTGCACCCACGGAACCTGCCTCACCAGAGAACATTATCAGAGAGCAAGGCTCGAAACAGAATATTTATACACAAATTGAGAGAGAGCAAAAGCAAAGGGGTTGAAATTCAAACCACATCGATCAAGATCCTAAAAAGTAGAAAATGCATACCATTGAACAGTGTGAACAGTTTCTTGATGAGGTTGGGATCTTCTAAATTCACAGTTGAAACTTTGCGCTTTAACAACTCCTCTCCTTTCCTAGAAACTGATTCTTGACTACGTTGAAACAGTGGTTAGCATCATTGTCAATCCACATAAAAATTCTGATATATTTTAGACAAAATTCTGAAATGGAATACCTATCTGAAGCAGCAGATAAATAAAGCGGGTAGACAATCTCAGGTGCAAAGTTCATAGCTTCAATGACATTCAATATTCCTAGCTGAAGAGATTGAACAAAAAATTCAACCATGAGAAGGCCAGGTGCATTGTGCAGGCAGTACACTCAACAACTAAAATGTGTATGTGCGCTTGTCCAGTGCAGACATGATTACACATTTTTTGTATTACCTTTCTTGATGCAAGTATGTCACCTTTTAGTGGTAGTTTTCCAGTAACACGATCTGATTGTGCAACTGAAAGTCCTGATGGACATCCAATACTGTAGAATTTGACAGCATTCAAATATCCAAGTCTCAAAATTTGTTGTGTACATTTTACTCAATTTAGCAAGGAATACATACCCCTGAGGTGGTGTTTGATACAATAATGTATGGAAGCAGAAGTCAGCAAATACTAGACCGTCACTGGATTCAGTTATTGCTTGATATTTTGAAGCAATAGCGTCATCCACCTTATGTATGTTACATTCACCGATAGCCTGGCCAACAATAGAAGAAAATTCAGAAGGGAAAAATGCTCAAGTGCTATAGAATGTACGCACACCAGGGCAAAAAGGCAGATAAAATACTTCACAGCTTGTTAAAATGTGATCACTCCAGTAGAGACATGACAAACCTTTGTCGCAAGTCTCAAGATGATCCCTTGATTCTGAGCTGGAACATTTGATATATTGGTCAAGAAATCAGGCGCAATGTTTCCTTTCTCCTGGTACAAAGCGGTAAGCGGATACAGTTATCTTTTGCAGAAATGGTGAAACAGCTCTAGATAAAATTAGAGATTAACAAAGGAAAAGAGAATACATCTGTTGGCAGGCGTTCAAATGCCATCTCAATATATACAACACAGAAGTTTCGGACAATTGTTGAGGAAGCGGATTCTGTATAAATCTTCCATAAATCCAGCATCGGCAGTGGAATCTCAGGTCTGTGCTTCACCCTTTTGTTAATGTGGCTGAGAATTTCCATGACCTGACCAAATCCAAAAAAAAATGGTATCACACTTATTAGCATCAATCCATAAAGCATGCATAAAACATCAAAATTTAGCTATGTTCCTTTACCAGAAAGCAGCCACATGTAGTACCACTACTGAGTAACAGGGCAGAACCTGAACGGGTTTAGGATACTATAAATCAACGTTTAGGCACTCCTCAAATGCAGGATATTATAAGATCAGTGTAGCACACCACCATGGGTGTTCTAACTGTGTAAGCTGCTAATGGTAGCTGAGGATATGCAACTCTTGCGAGCCATAATTGACCCAATTTCGCAGATAAAAAAAAACTTATGGAAGCTATTGCCGGTTGCCGCAGGTAAAATTAAGTAGCAAACCCTCAGTCCTACCGCAGAAACTGAAATTTCATCACCGCGTGAGCAATATGTGACATCCCGAAGGAACAAACTAATCTAACTGAAGAGGAAGAGCGTCACCCATGGCACACACTGAAATTCAGATCGGGTATGCGGCTGGAAGAGGAGGACGAGGCGTGGTCTGGTGCGCTTACGAGCTTGCGGACGGCAGGCGCGGGGGAGGCGAGCGAAGTGATGGCGTAGGGGAGGACTCGTAAGAGCACCGGCGCGAGGCGGGCGTCGTCGGCGAGGGCCAGCCGCGTGAGCATCCGGTCCAGGGCGTCCAACCTCTCCGCGTCCGACTGCTCCGCGGCGGCGGGCGCGGGCGCGGCCGACGGCGACGGCTGCTCCGCCATTTTCCGCGCTGGTGGGTGTTGGAGTCGCCGCCTCGCCGGCGTTCCCTTCTTCCGGCGCAAGAAGGTGAGCAGGGGAGTCGATGCTTTTTTTTTATAACAGTACCTGTATTAAACGATAAAGAAAACGCACACCCGCACCGTGCAGGTACACGAACCAACTGGAACGTTACAGAGGGGGACAGCTGTCCCAACTTTTTGCACAAAAGACTCTAACAAAAAATAAATTATAACGAGATCCACTGGATCTTCTGTGCCACCTGACCACCACCACCGTTGTCCTCCTCCGTCAACGCTGAAGCCATGGACGGAGGAAGAAACTGACAGCAGCACCACCGAAGCTAGCAGAAACCCTGCAATAGATGAACTCCATGAAGTGACCTCGGTCGGGGACGCACCCCGGGCTTCTGCAGCCATGGCTCAATGCTTCGCGCCGACAAGCAATAAGAAAGAAGCACCGAACCATCCACCTCAACGCCCACGAACCCACAGCTTCCCCTCTGCGAAACTCTACCGACGCACGAACCGCCGGAGAGCAGCTTTCAAGAAAGAGGTCAACAAGAACGGAGAACGAACCTGCTGCTGCAAGTCGCCACCCCGAATCAAGAGACCCCTCCCTCACAGGCCTCTCACCGGCGCGGAAGCGAACACCGGCGAAGCGGAGACAAGGCCGGAGGGACTTATTCCACGGCTGCGCCGCCGCCGTCGCCTCGCCGACGCCGCCCGGAAACCCTAGCCTAGATAACCTAGAACCTAAACTACAACCTAATCTACACCGCCCAGTAGAAAACCGGAGATCCCCTTGCATCCGAGGCCCAGAGGGCCACCGGAGACGACGGGGATCACGGGGAACTCCCCTCTCGCCTCGCTCAGGTGTAGCAGACGGGAGGAGAAGAAAGGGGAAAGACGGAGGCCAGAAAGTGTTTGAATGGGGAGTCGATGCTAGTCGGGTTCGAGTCCAACCGTGTTCCTACAAACACAAAGGTACCCGTGCGAGTCGGACGGAACTCGTGCGTACCGGATCTGACCACCCGGCCTGCTGGAGGCTGGACTGTCTTCGTGATCTACGGCTGCGACGATGTCACCCGTTTTTTTTCTTTTTCTTCCCCTTAAAAGACTCAACGAAAGCTTTGCTCAATTTTTTTTGAAAAGTAAGATTTATTTTTTATACTATACAGTAATATTCAGACAATTAACGCTAGTACGCAAATTCTAGCTCTACGAGCATCTTTGGAGACTGAGCCGGCAAATTCTTAAGATTGACGAAGTCACCATAGACGTGGCGCTGTCGACAGGAATATCACATACCACTGAAAGCATAATGGCCATGTTTGGTTCTTCTCTAGAATGGGCTAGAACACACTTTGACCACTAATTAGAAGTATTAAATGAAGACACTTTACAAAATCAACTCCAGAATCTCTGCGTTATGAACTCTGAAGAATCTAATGAGACCTTTGATCGCGTGATTAGAGGATAGTACTGTAGCATCACTGTAATCAATCATCAATTAATTATCGTCATTAGATTCGCCACGAAAAGTTACACCCATTTTTAAAAAGGTTTTGCAAATAGACTTCATTTAGTACTTCATGCTCCATTAAAAACAAAAATATTCCTTACCACTAAAAGCATGATGTTGTTAAAATCTAAAATATACGTCGTACGGGGAGTCGATCCAAGGATCTGAGGTGCTACCGAGACTATTGTAACCACTGGATGGCTCTTTAGTAGAATAAGATTTATTCATATTATCAAAGAAAAGCAAAATTTATTATTCTCGTGATGAAAACGTGAAAGATGATAATTCCAGGCTGATTTCTCCTTCCATGTTCTCAGTAGAATTCTCTATTCATGTTATGAAGCACGTGCAGCATTTCTCCTCGCTGTATATGCTTGTATGCTTCGAGTCTTGTTCAACCTATCATGCTTCAGTCGATGGTGTAGGCGATGTCCCTGAGCACCTCGGCATGCTTGTGCCACAGCGACACGAACACGTCCACCCCTCCCGCCTTCCCCAAGCCGGGGATCAGCACCACCACCCCGTCCAGCGGGGAATGCGCCGGCAGGATCCCGGCGAGCCGCCCGCCGCACCCGAAGTCCAGCCGGTGGAGCTCCAGGTGCAGCCAGCTGTCGGCCGCCACGTCCGGCAGCAGCACGTTGTCCTCGTCCCCGACCGCGGGCTCCAGTTCCTCGCCGCCGTGCAGCGCGCCGAAGTCGACGAACGACTGGAAGTACCGCCGGTCCCGCGCGCGGACGCCCGCCCGGACCAGCGCCGCCGCGTCGGCGAGGCTGCCGCGCGCCAGGTCCCGCGCGCTCGTCCCGGCGCTCGCCGTGAGCACGGCGTTGCCGAAGAACCCCCTGGGCAGGGAGTCCGCCCCGGCGAGCCGCGCGCGGCCGTCCACCGTGACGTTCAGCGCCGTGCGCGCGGGGTCGTCGGCGCGGCCGCGCGCCGCGGTGATCTTCCGCCACAGGTGGGCCGAGACGGTCTCGAAGGTGGTGTACTTGTTGTGCGCGCGGGCCTTGAGCTCGGCGACGAGCTCGCCCGTGTAGTGCAGCATCAGGTTGGCGATCTCGGAAGGGTGGACGCGGGCGGGGGGCGGCCGCCGGGCGGCGTCCCGGGGCAGGAACTCGGCGCCGCGGTGCTCGAACTCGCACCGCGGCGGGCGGCGCGGGATGACGGCGCCCGGCCCGTACGGCACGGGCGGGCGGTCGATGATCGGCGGCGCGCCGCCGGAACGGACGGCGGCGGCCCAGGCGTGGAAGAAGGTGGACATGGAGTAGCCGTCGGCGGCCTGGTGGTGCGCGGACGAGGCGACGACGAGGCCGCCGCACGCGAAGCGGTTGATCTGGAGCACCAGCACGTGCGGCGTGGCGGCGTCGACCGGCGGGTGCAGGCGCGCGAGGCCCGGGGACGACGGCGCGAGCGGGAGGTGGTCCGCTAGCGGCGAGGAGACCGCGGCCTCCATGACGAGCGCGCCGGCGCCGCCCTTGCCCATGACGAAGAACGGGCGACGGTGGTCAGGGTGGCTTGGGCGGCGCGCGGTGAGGAGCGGGAAGCGCGGGAGGGTGTCGGCGAGCGCGTGGAGGAGCGCGGCGCTGGTGGGGTTGGGCGGGGCGTAGGCGAAGAGGACGGTGACGTGGTAGGGCGGCGCGACGAGGTCGAAGACGGTGGGCGGCACCTCCGCCGAGGGCTCGGACGGCGGCGGCGGGATGACGAACGTCCGCTGCACCTGCACGTCCATGTCGATCGTGTCCGTGACGACTGTGAGCCGCGTATGAATGGTGACCCGTTAGATTGTGCAGTGCAGAGCTGCCGATGGATGCCGGCCGGTCTGTCCATATATAGCAGCAGGGCGCGGCGTTGAAACTTCAACCTTTGCCGCGGACTTACAAATGAAATGAACATGCTTGTAGATAGATACACTGTCTTGTTTGGATGCGCGCTAGAATTCTAGCGTTAGAAGAAAATCTTTCCCGCATGAAGGACTGAATGAAGTCTATTTGTAAAATTTTTTTAGGGATGGGTGTAACTTTTCACGACGAATCTAATGACGGTAATTAATCGATGATTTGCTACAGTGATGCTACAGTAACCATCCTCTAATCGTGTGGTCAAAGGCCTCATTAAATTCTTCAGGGTCAATAGCACGAGGGTTCTGAAGTTGTTTTGTAAACTGATTTTATTTGATACCGTAATAAGCGGTCAAAATGTCACTATTCACTATCAGCTACAAAACCAAACAGGCCCACTGCTTGCAGCCGGTTTCGAGTGTGCATGCAAAGGTCGCCATGCATCGATCTGCGGATCCTCGTAAATGCGTGCGGGCAGGGTAGGAGGTGCGCAGCATGCAATGGTTGACAAGTACGGAATTGATCAATGGAATTGAGCATGCAAGCGTACGTCACCTGAGGACTCGACTTGACCCGACCTTTGGTGCGGCTGGGCAAAGCATGCAGTCTCATTTGCACGGGGGACAAAGCAGGCACCAACCGCGGCGGCATGGCTACGTTCAGAGGTTTGTTCTTTTTTTGGGCAGGGCTACGTTCAGAGGTTGAGCAGAGTCAGGTCTGACTTGTCTTGGACTGCTTTTTTTTTTGAGGGGTTCTTGTCTTGGACTGCTGCGACATGGCGTCGCCCCGTGTGTATGCCAGGGTTTCAAAAACCGGATGGGACCGCCGGTTTCCGGTTTTTTTTCCGTTTCCGGTCCGGTCCGGGACGGTAAACCGGGTCCAGTTTTTTATATTTTATGTTTCTAAATCCAAAAATACAAAAGTCATTTTTTTGCTACTGTTCCGGTTTTGAACAGTAGCACCGGTTTTTGAAACCCTGGTGTATGCTCGGCGGGCTCTTCCGGCGAAAGCTATTAGTGAAGCGCACGAGTGGCAGGCAAGCCATCGCAGAAGCTACCTGACGTCTTGTTCATCTTCCCCGGTGAGCTCCGATCGGGTTCGGGCCCTTCGGGGTTCAGAGTTGCTAGTCCCGTGGCCTGCGACGGCCTTAGAAGAGGGAGGGGGGCAGGGATGCCCGGCGGCGGCGACAGGTTGCGGGCGACGTCTGAGGGTGGCGAGGAGACATGCGGTGGGCCAGGCATCGGGCTGGGGAATGCGGATCCGAACTAATTAGCGTCGGCGGCGGCGGAGGGTGGCGGTAGAGGCCCCGGCGGAGCCGGGGGAGGTGGGGGAAGGCAGAGGCGCGGCGTCGGGAGCTTCTATAATATATCAACGGCAAATTGCACAAAACGATGAATAGCCCCCCCTCCCTCTCAATACTAGGCTGTCGCAAACTAACGGACCCACCCGTTGAGGCGGGCCCATCTATACTATCTATCTCTGCTTAGTCAGACATGCGGCACCACCATCAGCTTAGTCAGCCACAGTTCATAGTGCAGGCTGAAATGAGCTGACAGTTCATTCCACCAAGGCGAGACCTCTAATCCGAGATAATCCACTCCATCATCATCCGAAGTGGTAAAGTATAAAATTGATAATCATAATATGGCAGCCAAGGATTTTGACCAAACCATGGATTAAACAAACCTGAATATGCAGACCATGGTACATGCATCGACGGGATGAATGACGAAGACCAATACGATGACCGTTGATGCTTTCTTGATCTTGGTGATGAAGAACTCCTTTTTCATTTGCCTTCCAATTGATTGTTTTGTTTTTGCGCAGATATCTTCTTGTATTTATCCAAAAGCTCCTCAAAGGTTGGCTTGATCCTATTTTTTGCACCACCAGACTTTCCAGGTTCAGACCGGTCTGACAAACCGGTCAGACCGGTCCTGTCAGAACCGATATAGATGCTCTTATCTTACCCCCCAGCCGAACTTAAACATTGTTCGACTATATTGTTTGAAGTATGGTCTCCATTGGGAACAATCTGAGTAACGGAACTAGCCGATGTTTCTTCAACGGTCGGCTTTTCTTTATCTTGTGTCAAATCTGAATTTTTATTCAATCGCCCATCTTTTTTGACACGATAAACTTGCTTGATCACCATGTGTTTCTTTTTCTGCACAGGCCGATTTTTTGGATCAAAACGACCATTATTTGTAGGTAGTGGCTTACTAATTGCCGGCTCCCTATAGGTAATATAATTTGGGCACAAATATGTAGGAAGAGACGGCATATATGAATTAAAATACCATGACGGATAAAAACAAGGCATGCCGTATGGTATATGTGTATACGACCTATGTGATGAAAACGGCACTAAATTAGGAAAATTATTTGTCTGCCAATTCCGATCATGGAATTGTTGTCTTGGAGTAGATCTTGAGTGTTTTGGATGTTTTAGCCGACTAGCATTATTATTTCGTTTTCTGAATTTAGCCGGAAGATCTCCAAGAAATGGCTTCGGCTTTTCCTTTTGATGCTTGTGACGGCCTTTGGATTCAACAGTTTTCCAAACACCAATCTCGGGTTTTTTGGGCTTAACCATTTTAGGTTTTGAATTATTTGGTGAAACCCTAGACGAGGCGGTTAGACCGGTCGGATAACCGGTCAGACCGGTTGCGGTGCAACCGGAACCTTTGACTATGTTTTGTTGCCCCCCGAGCGTAGAAGTACTAAACTTAGTTTCTGTGCTCTTGCTAGGGAAATTTGGCTCAACAATTTCGGCTTGGGACGGCCGAATTGTATCTTGACTAGCAACATTATGCAAAATTTCGCAAGGATTACTAGTCGGCTTTTCAATAGCCGATTTTTGAATAACAGGAATTGCAACTGAACTATCTTTCTTATCAATCAAATGCTTGACAAAACCAGATAGAATGTCAGATAAAGTACCTAAAGATTGCATCTCCATTAATACATCAATGGTAGATGGTGTCTGCAACTCCTTTATCTTAACGACTCCATGCTCTGTTATACGAAAGCAAGACAAAAGTAGACATTCGACTGCTTTGTCGTATTCTCGCCGATACTCTTCAAGTAGTTCTTCAGATGATGTTGGATTGCTATGGTTTGACAAATCGGCCATGATATCCTAATTCTCGTTCCCCAGCAGAGTCGCCAAAATATGTTGACGCCTTTTACGGGCCAACACACGATCGCGCTAGGTCGCGCGACGCGAGGAGCTCCTTGCAGCACCTCCTGCGTGGAGCGGTCAGACCGGTCAGAGGGACCGGTCAGACCGGTCGCCGTGCAGAACGGCGACGATCCTACGAACGCTCGCCCGAGAGGGACCCCGTCGGGGCAAGCGCGTGTAGGGTTGCCCTAGGCTCGGCAGGCCAGCTAGGGCGTCCTCAAACGCCATGGAGACGAGAGAAGAACAGTATGTCGATGTTGGAAAAGTAGGGTAAAGATAAAAAAGATAAAAGATGTGTTTTTGATAGATTCGATTGAGTTCTCTTCAATCGGCCGTGACCCTTTATATTTATAGGGTGGGGAAGACTTACCCCGCAAGAAATCCTGTTTACAGGTCTAAATCTATTAAGAACTCTAATTGTACTCGGACTCCTCCTAAACCGGTCAGACCGGTTGGTCATGCCAGACCGTCTACAGACACCTAGAGCGGTCAGACCGCCTGGACACACCGGTCAGACCGGTCTGTTTAGTTTACTGCCAATTTTGGTCGTCAACACGAAGGTTCCTACCGAAACATTTCCTATCCTTATTTGCATTCATAAAGAAACACCGAGTTGGCCTTCCTTGCGCTCCAATGCAAAGGTCGTCCTATCTTGGTCACCAAGCACAAACATTCAAGCAACTTGCCATGTCACCATCCATGGACATGTCAGCTACACTATTCAGAATACTTTAGCATCATCTTCACTTGTTCAGCGTATGTACAAGTCTGGGTTGGATGCTGCAACTTTCCCCCCGGCTGCGAGATGCAGAGTATATAAAGCCAGCAGCCACACTCTCTTTCCCTCCATCCACAGCCCACAGGTCAGCAGCAAAAGATACAACAAAATCAACGCCAATGGCCATCCCAGAAATGCAAAGCTCTGCACTCTCCCTGCTGATCCTACTGTGAAAGACCGGATCAGGTGTTCTAGTCTAAGAGGGAGAGAGAGCGAATTAGTCAACTAAAAACTTAGATCTATGGCTCCAACTAAATTGCACAAAATTAAACTAAAACATGCTATCTAAATGTGCAACTAAGGTTTTTCTAGTGTGAAACCCCTATCCCAAAAGAGTTTAGCAACCTATAGCCTTTCCTATCAAGAAACTACTCTATAAAAGTAAAGACACACAAAGATTGCTATTATGAAATGCGGAAGCTTAAAGAGAGGGAAACTCTTGACGCGGGTGTTTATCCCGTGGTTCGGTTAGCCACAAAGACACACCTACATCCACGTTGTTGAAGCACTCACTAAGAGTATCGCTTCTCGGAAATCAAGTCTCTTCCGCGGACTCAACCACGGTCACCTTGATTCCGGGTTCCACTAAGGAGCTTCTCCACAAAGGATGGGAGTCTCCACATCCCCCGCACAAGGATGTCGTCGCCGCTCCACACCAAGTCGGAGGGTCGATGACGTTGCCGGCGAGCCACCAAGCTCCAAAAGGCCGGCACACCGAATCTTCTTTTGGTTCACAAGAGAACCACATCACAAGGGCTCAAGGTCTTGCTTCCTCACTCACTAAGAGCTAACCTTTACACAACACTCTCAAAGTGTGCTAAGGACTAAGGATATGAATACTAAGCTCTTGGATGGCTTAGAGATGTTTTTGGGTGTGTGTGTGATGTCCTTAAACTCCAGCAAACTTCAAATGGCCGGAGGATGGCATATATATAACCCACCAAGTCGAACTAGCCGTTTAGAGCCGTTACCCAACTTTCTGCGCAAGCACCAGAGTATCCGAAGGTATAGCACCGGTGCATCCGGTCACACTGCGACTGAAGTAGCCATTGGGTCTTCTGTACGTGTCACCGGATAAACCGACGCATTAGTCCGACGGTCGTCGGATCATCCGGTGCTGAAGACTCTGCTTTAGCTCACTTGACATCGGCTCTGAGTTGTCCTCCGGTCAATGCTCCGACGCTCCAACTTGGACCCGTCGGTTCATCCGGTGCCACTGGGCTTTCTCCACGTGTCCTGACCTAGTGCACCCCATTGCTCCGATGCCTAAGCCTCGGTTCATCCGGTGCAACTTGGCTCCCTCCAACTAGCCTGGCACAAAGGCTGCCAATTGCTCCGACACCCTAGCGTCGGTTTATCCGGTGTCAACCGGATACTCCGGTGCCACTGCATCAGATCATCCGGTGCCCATGTGAACTGCAGAACTCGTCCATTTTATTCTATCTTTGAGTTCTTTTTTCGTGTTTTGCTTTGTTTGGCCTTATTACTTCATCCCTGGGATCTATAATTGTTCACTTGACAAACTCATTAGTCCAATTGATTGCGTTGTTACTCAATCACCAAAATCACAAAATAATGGCCTAATGGGGCCATTTTCCTTACAATCTCCCATTTTTTTGGTGATTGATGACAACACAATCAAAGCAAATATAAATTTTGCAAAAATTGATAAATTGATACCAATTGAAATCTAATTGAAACCTCTTATACTTGCTTGGATGCTTACCATCATCCAATGGTGACTTGGCCTCCCTCTAAATCCATCATCCCCTTTTGTTTCTCCCCATTTTTGCTACTTCTTGTTTTTTTCTCCCCCTTTAGAATCAAAGTTGCTTCCCCTTGAGAAGATACTCATTGTCACCTTGCTTTGATCCAAATTTCTCCCCCCTTTGGAATCAAATCACCAAAAAAGGCTTGCCAAAACAATATAGCTCAAAGGAAAAAGTTAGTAGCCTAGGGAGTTAGTTCCATGAATCATGATCCAATTGTATGATATCAATGAAGATACCAATTGAGTGATTATTAAGGTGGATCACAAAACATGTACGGAGGTAGCCCTAAAATAACAAAGAATTGACAAAAATACCAATTGAAGGGGTTATAGACCATGCATACCTCCGGGGGTTGTAGTTACCTTGCATGTACCAATTTGAAAGTGACTTGTTTCAAATGATACCAATTGAAATTGAATACCAATTGAAAGTCTTTGAGGTTCAAAAAAACACTTGGTACACCAAGGTGAACACATGCATGAGCACATAGTCTATGAACTTGGATACAGATATTTTGTTCAATAGATCATGGCTCACTATGAGACTACAAAAGATAAGTTTAAAAATATATTAGTCTCAAAATCACAAACCATAGGATGAACTCCCCCTAAAAGTGTGCATTTAGTGTTTGAATCACCAACCAAATGTTTGCACATTGTTTATGACAACCATGGAAAGTTTATCCTATAGTTTGTGTTCATGGTACAAATGAAATACATATCTCATAAAGTCCATGTACCATGAAGGGTAATCTTGTGTACCTTTCTACACACTTATCAAACCATATAGATTGCTCATGGGTTAGAATCATAATACAAGCAACCCACCATATATAGCACTAGGTGATGCAATGCAAACAACCTAGCTAGAGCAATGGAGCTACATAATGCTTGAATTGAAATCTAGCTACCATTATCTTATGGGGGACTTGGGCAACAAATGTCCAAGATGTGAGCTTGACTTCTTTAGTTTGAATCCTTCATCTTCTAGGTAGCCAAGCCTCCAAATCCCCCGAAGCCATTCTTGGGCTTCAAGTCTCCTTTGGAACCCACACCTTTTTAGGCCCCTTCATATTGGTGATGACATCCTTGGGCACCTAAATGGAGTGATTCCAACTCTGTCGGTACACTCAATGATAGGGGTGCCAACCGGATACTCCGGTGCCACTGCATCAGATCATCCGGTGCCCCTGTGAATTGCAGAACTCGTCCATTTTATTCTATCTTTGAGTTCTTTCTTCGTATTTGTTTTGTTTGGCCTTTTTACTTCATCTCTGAGATCTATAATTGTTCACTTAACAAACTCATTAGTCCCATTAATTATGTTGTTACTTAATCACTAAAATCACAAAACAATAGACTAATGGGGTCATTTTCCTTACATACTGCTTCCCATACTACTGTACATCTCCTACTTCCTCGCAACAACACTCACCAAGAAGAAACCCACCACACATGGCGTCAAATCCCACCCTCTCCTCGGCCACCTCCCGGCGTTCCTCGGGAACCGCCACCGCTTCCTCGACTGCTCCACCGAGCTCATCGTCGCCAGCCCGGACCAACGGATGGGCTTCTGGATCCCCGGGATGCGGACGGGCATCGTCACCGCCTACGTTACCCCGATACTCCAGAGGTGGTGCGAATTACGTATCCGATACGTATCGGATACCGATACGCGGCGGATACATGACGGATACGTATCGGAGAAGTATCCGTAAAAAAATAAATGAAACATAAATCGGATACTTATTTGGGTACGTATCGGATACTCCGTGGAACGTATCGTAGAGAGAGAGAGCAGAGGATCTGCTTCCGATCGACCGATCCAGAGAAAGGGAAGGTTATATGGACTGTTTGGTGGTCTCTTGGGCTGGACTTTTTTAGTTTCTTCTTCTTTTCTTTTTTATTTTCCTTTTCCTACCATTAATATGCATTAATATTTAATTTATAAAAAATTACTAAAACGTATTCGCGTATCGGGTTTTTTGGGAAAATGACGTATCCCTTATCTGTATCGGCCCGATACCGATACGCGTATCCGTATCCGTGCTGCATAGGTCACCGCCAACCCCGCCGACGTCGAGCACGTCCTCCGCGCCAACTTCGCCAACTACCCCAAGGGCGAGCACGCCACCTCCATGGTCCGGGACTTCCTCGGCCGCGACCTCTTCAACTCCGACGGAGAGCAGTGGCTCTGGCAGCGCAAGAACGCCAGCTTCGAGTTCACCAGGCGCTCGCTCCGCAGGTTCGTCGTCGACGTCGTGCAGGCCGAAGTCGCCAACCGGCTGCTCCCGCTGCTGCGGCGGAATCACGCCGCCGGCGACGGCGAGGCCGGCGTCGCTGTCCTCGACCTGCAGGACGTGCTCGAGCGGTTCGCGTTCGACACCATCTGCATGGTGGCGTTCGGGCACGACCCTTGCTGCCTCGCCGACGGCGGCACCCTGGCCGAGGCGAGGTCCGACTTGATGCACACGTTCGGCGAGGCGCAGGACCTCATCATCGGCCGGTTCCTGGACCCCATCGAGGTGTCGTGGAAGGTCAAGAAGTGGCTCAACGTCGGCACCGAGCGCCGCCTGAAGAAGGCCATCGCCGACGTCCACGCGTTCGCCATGGACATCGTCCGTGCCCGGCGCCGGAGCGCGTCGCTGGACGCCCGGGACGACGTCCTGTCGCGGTTCGTGGCGAGCGACGACGCCCACAGCGACGACGAGGCGCTCCGGGACATCGTGCTCAGCTTCCTCATCGCCGGGCGCGAGACGACGTCGTCGGCGCTGACGTGGTTCTTCTGGCTCGTGTCGTCGCGGCCGGACGTGGTGGCTCGCATCGCCGACGAGGTGCGCGTGGCTCGCGAGTCCGCCGGCACGCGCGCCGGCGGAGCCATTCGGGTTCGACGCGCTGCGCGGCATGCCCTAGAGCTTCACGGAGTCGATGCGGCTGTCGTGCGCCGCCGACGACACGCTGCCCGACGGCACGCACGTTGGCGCCGGCTGGTCCGTGACCTACAGCGCGTACACCATGGGGAGGCTCGCGGCGATATATGGGGCGAGGACTGCGCCGAGTACAGGCCGGAGCGGTGGCTCCGCGAGGACGGCGCGTTCCGGCCGGAGAGCCCGTTCCGGTACACCGTGTTCCATGCGGGGGCCGAGGATGTGCCTGGGGAAGGAGATGGCGTACGAGCAGATTAAGTCGATGGTTGCGAGCGTGCTCGAAGAGTTCGTGGTCGACGTCAAGAAGGATGCCGCCGGCGGTGTGCCTGAGCACGTGCTCTCCGTGACGCTCAGAATGAAAGGGGGCTTGCCTGTGCAAGTAAGGAGAAGGGTGGGGCCCGGAGGTGCTGAATGATCAAGAACATCTGTTTCATACTTTCATGTCTCATTGGGATTTTTATTAGATTTTGTTATATTTATTTTACTCTTCTTTTTCGAATTTCATCTCTTGAGACTGTCGGGATAAATTTAACCAATAAAATGAATGAGAGATTGCTTCTTAGAAGAAGTTACAAAGGAACATATTTCTCTCTTGCTGGGAAAGAAAAAAACAATGCACGCATGTACAACTGAATATAGATCAGTTTAACTGCCTTCTATCAGGTTCTTTTTTGTTCCCAATAGACAGTTTTGTATCAAAACTGGATTTGATCAATTGACATACATGTCTCGATATGGCGAAGAATAGTCTGTGTAGTGCCTCTCATATTAATATATGGTCAGTTACTCATTATGTTCATCAACTATATACAGATTGTATTATTTAGGCTAATGTCCTACACTACATGGGTGGAGTATCAACTGTCCTGCATGCCTAGTTCTGAGTGCTATGAGGAAGCAGACCGATTTTCTTACCTGCAGAACAATCCAAGCGTTACCAGTGAGTAGCTTCTAAAGAGAAAACTTAAAGCAGGAAGCAGATGAGTCCATACCAAGAGCATCATAGAATTGCTTGGAATTAGTTCATCAAGGCTCAACATTCTCGAGCTTCAACCTCTGGATCCATCAGTCTGTGATTTCACATTTCAATGCCTGTCACTATGGACGAAAGTTTCTTTAGAGCAATCAAACCTATTTACCAATTATAAGAGAAAAAGGGATTTTATTAATTGATCAGGAACCGTGACTGAGAAACTAAGACAAGATCATTACCTTCAGACTTCAGTAGATAGAAGATCTCAATTGGATATCTTGTCATGCTAATAACACTGCCAATCTTGAAATTCAGTGCTGGAGGAAATTATCTGTCAGCAATATTGATGTCGTGCTTAGTACCCAGTTCTGATGTCAAATTCCAAATAACGGCCACACCTTGTTTCCAAAAGCCAGGCAAGCCATGACTCCATGAGTCAAGAACAAACAAATCTCTGATCCAGTTGTTGTATGAACTGAAAATCCTTAGCATATAACTGCAAGACCCTATAGACCTCAAGGCTAACTGACTTAACTACATGCTGATCGAATAATGACTTGTACCTAAACATTATCTCGAATTCATCCTGCTGAAATTCATTAGAAAGGATGCCCCTCCAGTTGCTTGGTTTTCCAATAGAACAAAAGCCATATAGTAGGGAAAGGAAGGTAACTGGGTCTAGCGTGTAGCCTTTGTTAGCCATCTCATCTTTCAAGTTCAGTGCTTTCTCAAGCATATTATGTCTACATAGGCTAAAGATGATAGCATTGAGTGCTGAAATCCTTGGGTCCAATCCATCAGAAACCATTTCCTTGAATACATCTAAAAGGGCACTCTTGTTATGAACCTTAACAGTGCTCCTATGGCTGGTTAGGTTGATTATACAATGCATACTATTTGTGAGCCCATTAACTAGATAATGCAACGTAACTTCACTAGGAGAGCAATGGTTAAGAAGCATGTTTTCAAAGTATGCAGCAGCTTTGATCACTTCATCTTTTTTAAACAGACTACCAATTATAATTGTATAGTGTATAACACTAGGAAATAGACCTGCAGACTGCATATTTTCAAACAAATCTTCTGCACTGTCCATATCACCTATCTTACAGTATCCACTTATTAGTGCCGAGTATGTAACAGCATTTGGGCTGCATCTCCGCTTCATCATATCACATAAGAACCTAAGAGCTCCACTTATGTTACCTTGTTTAGCATAGCCATCAATAAGTGTAGTATATGTAAACTCATCCGGAATACATCCAACCTTTCTCATGCTGCTCATGCACAGAATTGCCTCACTCATCATTCCGAACTTACAATATCCCTTTATCATAGCATTGTAGACAACTACATCAGGGCAGACACCTTTTTCCTCCATGAATTCAAATATTTTCCTCGCGTCATTGAGATTCTCACTCCTAATGAAACCATCAATCAAAGTGGTATACACATATTTATCAGGTTGGACATTTTGCTCAAGCATATCTGCAAGAAGGTTCTTAGCTGCAGGAAGCATCCGTTTCTTGCATAGACCACTAATCAGTACATTATATATGTTAGCATCAGGCATCACCTGTCTCTCTGCCATCTTCTCGCGGACCATCAAGGCCTCATTCACCTGCCCAGCAACAACAAGCCCATGAATTAATGCCCCAAATGTAATAACATCCGGAGTATGACCTCTTCCCATCATTTCCACAAGCAAATCTGATGCAACCATCACTTGTCCACTGATGCAGAAGCCGTGGATCAAAGGAGTATAGCTTAACTGATTCGGTTCCAACTCCCTCCTGATGGCCTCCCTCAAAAGCTGCACGGCCTGTCGAACATCGCCTGCCCGGCAAAACGCTGATATCAAAGTATTGAATGTGACCACATCTGGGTCACACCCACTTGCAAACATTAGCTTCAGAACAGCCATTGCCTGTGATGCTGACTGCCATTTGCACAGTGCATCAGCCAGAGTGTTGTAAACCTGAACATTGGGGCACAACCCTTTCACCCTCATTTCCTGCAGTAAGCACCCAATCTTGTCCAAATCACCTTTTCTCCCAAGCCAGTTGATAATAGCACCATAGGTCACGACGGTTGGCAGGAATCCCTTCGTCTCCATATCGCCCAACAGCAGCAATGCCCTCCCAATGTCCCCCCGCCGGCAGTACCCGTCAATCAACACATTGTAGAACACGACGTGGGGAATGCACTCCGCGCCCCACCTCGCCTCAATCAGCTTCCTCCCCTCCTCCACACTCCCTTCCAAGCACAGCCCCCGGACCATCACGCAGGTGCTGTAGTTATCCGCGCCACCGTCACTGGCAAGCATTTCGTCATACAGCCTCCGGGCGTCCTCCCAGCGCCGGCGCTCCACGAGAAGCCTGAGCAGGCGGTTGCAGTGCCTCGGCTCCGGGAGCGCGCCGTGCAGCTCCCTGGCGCGCGCGCACGTCTCGGCGGCCTTCCCGTCCATCCCGGCGTCCGCGTACGCCGCGGCAAGCGCGCCGAGGCTGGCGCGCGTGGGCGGCGCGGCGGGGGGCATGGAGCGGAGCGCGGCGTCCGCGGCGTCGAAGCGGCGGGCGCGGGCGAGGAGGCGGAGCAGCGCGGAGTGGGCGAGCGGGGTCGGCGCGTCATGGTGGCGGCGGTGGTGGGCCCGGGACCAGGAGAGGAGCGCGAGGGCGAGGTCGGGGTCGGCGAGGGAGGAGACGGCGGCGGCGAGGCGGGCGTCGGAGAGCGGGGGCCGGAGGAGCGCGGCGAGGGAGCGGGGCCAGGTCGGGTCGGTGGCGCGGGCGGCGAGGACGCGCGCGAGCGAGGCCGCGAGGGCCGGGGTGATGGTTGGGTCCGGGCTGGGGCGGCGGCGCGGGAGCGGGGTGATGCGGGGCAGGAGCCTCGTTGACATCAAACGCTGCGGCGGCGGGCGGCGAGCACGGGGGCGGCGCGAATTGGAAGACCTCAGATAGCCAAGGCCAGCGGCATCAGGCCGTTGAACGGCGAGGTTGTAAGCCCTCAGGCCGCATCCAGCCGTCCACGTGATCTGAGGTGTCACCCTGGATGGCCAGAGACACCTCCCATAGTCACATGACAGAGCCGTCAGAGCCTTGATCGAATTGCTAGTACAGATGCTACTGGCAATCCAAAAGATTGCAGCTTGATTCAGCAATCACTGCGTTCGGCAGGCTGGAGCTGGAATGGTACGAGAGAAAAATACTGTTGAGCTGGCTAGAACTGGTGGCTAGAGTGGTGTGAGAGAAAATTACTATAGTGCTGGAGGGGAGATGACCAGCCGAACGCAGTGAATGTTTTTGCTACATAGACGTACAATGATTCTTAATGTTATTTAGTATTTGCTTTGGTCGCCTATAAGAATTCAAATGCAAACCATTTAAGTTACACATCATCTTATTATCCATTATCTTGTTATATCAGGAGGAGAATGCAACAGAACCACCTCAGTCGGGCCCAAAGGGGCGTCACAGATCTTGTAGAATCAGCATTATCCCCGAGGAACTTGTGCATAATGGACCCGACATGGCACCCATATGGGTTCTGAAGACAGCCCAGCCTCCTAGCCTTCTGATGATCGTAGCCTGGCCAACGGCCGGCGTGTGTTCAGTCCATTCTGATTCATGGTAGAGGCTCAAGATGGGAATGGGCCGACCCGGCCCTGGCTTTGGACCTGGCCCCATGGTCTCGATGCCAATTCTAGGGTTCATGGGTCGACCCATTTCTCCTAGATGTTATGGCCTTGATGGTCCATTATGTATTATGGGCCGACCCAAATATTTTTCTATAATTCTAAACTATGAATACTATTAACACTTTTAGAAAAGATAAGATTCAAGATTAACATATATCATAATAATATATTAAGATTGTTAGCAATGCATCAAATTAAACATATTTACTAGCGATTCATGATTTTAATTTTATCCATTTTCACTTTCCAATGTATGATATTTCTCACTATATTTTGAAGTATATAGAATCTAACAACTTATGACCAATTGTATTTATTCAAAAGAATGAAGAAAACCAATAAATAAATAAAAAATTATTAACATGACAAGTGGATCGACCCATAATACACATCGGGTCAATAGGTACTAGCCCTATTGACCCATTTTGGAATTTAGTCGGCCCCTATAACTCATTGACCCTATTTTTGTGGGTCGGGTCAACTAGCCAATGGGTCGACCCGACCCATTTCCATCCATAGTAGAGGCGGTAGCATGCTCGCAATGTACATATCGCCTCGTCCGGCAATAACTTTGGTAGATAAAGCCGGGGTTTCATCCAGCCCTGTGTTTGACTGCTGTATTGACGTAGCTTATTGTGAACATTACCTTAGGGTATCAGTAGTATAATCTAGAGAAAAGTCCAAATGGCCTAACGAAATAGTAGAACCTTGCTCTCAGTTGCAAAATGGCCTAACCAAATGCATAGTGAGAATCGGAGTATTTTGTTTCTTTGGAAAAAATAGTACCTCAACTGCAAATGTGTTGCCATACAAATTTGAACATACCAATCCTGTGTGTTTATTTATAGAACGGTCCCCAAGTGCTTCACTATTTCTTGTTGTAGGTGTAGGTAAAACGAAGTGAATGCGAATGATGCTGTTAAGCTCTGGCGTTCATTTACTAATGAAACTATGTGTATTCGGAACCACAGATTAGGAAAACAACACCGTTTTGCATTGCACGCTTTAAAACAAAAATAAAAAAAATTATGACTGTTAAGCTCACTAGCAGTAGCAGGAGCATACCTTTGTCACAAAGGCTTTGTGGATTTCCTAGGTTTTAGAGTTTTCAAATAGGTGATAGACTACTACTACTACTACTGGAGTAGCAAAAGAGAAGGCCCATGTTCGGAAAGACATAGGGGCTTTAATTTCTCCAAATGTTTAAAATCATTTTCTTCTATTAAATCATCATCCTACAGACATTTTTTTTTAAAATAGATCATCCTACAGACATACACCATTAGATCTCTTTTTAAAATCACCGTTGGTTAACAGGTTGATTTCAAGCCCTTTGAAAATATAGCCAAATTATTATCACTGCATAAAACGGTGTCTATGTCAGAGTTCCAGACCATGTGAATTTAGAATTACTCATTCTGCTGATGCTCACGCGTATCACAAGCAGTCTCATGGTACAAATTATTGGTCTACTTGCATTCTTCACCATTATTGAAGATCTCCGATTTTGAAGCAACTTCGTCAACAATTGAAGCACAGCGTACGTAAAGGCTCCACCAGCCAGCCCATCCCGTGCACTGACGACAATGGCAAGTTAAATGTCAACGCGCACAGTCTCCCTAAGCTACTATTCATAGCACTCTGTCTCTGCACTCTGCAGCAGGCAGCGTCACTGCATCACTCCCTGCGAGCCGCATCCAGTCCAGGCCCCATGGGTGCCGGCGACGACACCGCGCCGGCCAAGGCCGCCATGGAGGTGTCGGTGTCGTCCTTGTCGTCGACCTCCGCCTCCACGGCGCCAGCGCCTCCGCCGCCGTCGGTTCTCAGGTCCGTGCTTCTGTCGTACGCGTACGTGGGCATCTGGATCAGCCTGAGCTTCTCGGTGATCGTGTACAACAAGTACATCCTGGACCCCAAGATGTACGGGTGGCCCTTCCCCATCTCGCTCACCATGATCCACATGGCCTTCTGCGCCACCCTCGCCGCGGCGCTCGTCCGCGTGCTCCGCGTCGTCGACGTCCCCGCCTCGCCGCCCATGACGCCGCGCCTCTACGCCGCCTCCGTCGTCCCCATCGGCGCGCTCTACGCGCTCTCGCTCTGGTTCTCCAACTCCGCCTACATCTACCTCTCCGTCTCCTTCATCCAGATGCTCAAGGCGCTCATGCCCGTCGCCGTCTACTCCCTCGCCGTCGCCTTCCGCACCGACTCCTTCCGCCGCGCCTCCATGCTCAACATGCTCGGCATCTCCGCGGGCGTCGCCGTCGCCGCGTACGGCGAGGCGCGCTTCGACGCGTTCGGCGTCGCGCTCCAGCTCGCCGCCGTCGCCGCCGAGGCCACGCGGCTCGTGCTCATCCAGATCCTGCTCACCTCCAGGGGCATGTCCCTCAACCCCATCACCTCGCTCTACTACATCGCGCCCTGCTGCCTCCTGTTCCTCACCGTGCCGTGGTACGCCGTCGAGCTGCCCAGGCTGCGCGCCGCCGCGGCGTCGGCGGCGGGGCTGGCGCGGCCTGACGTGTTCGTGTTCGGGACCAACTCGCTCTGCGCCTTCGCGCTGAACCTGGCCGTGTTCCTGCTGGTGGGGAAGACGTCGGCGCTGACCATGAACGTGGCCGGCGTCGTCAAGGACTGGCTGCTCATCGCCTTCTCGTGGACGGTCATCAAGGACACCGTCACGCCCGTCAACCTCGCCGGCTACGGCATCGCCTTCCTCGGCGTCGCCTACTACAACCACGCCAAGCTGCAGGGGCTCAAGGCCAAGGAGGCCGAGAGGAAGGCGGCGGCGACTGCGGTGCCCAAGCCGGATGACGCGGAGGCGGCGCGGCTGCTGCCGGAGAAGGATGGTGGCGATGGTGACCGCAAAAATTGACGACGCTTCCCATCATGATGAATATTGGATATGTTGTACTGCAATTATTCATTTGGCTATAGGATTTCTGAAATTCTGATTTAATTCATCGTCGGATTTAAGCTGTAAGTTTGTGATTCTTCAGTGCAGGAAATGCAAAGCATAAATGATTTGGAAGGATGTTTACTCGTTAACATTTCAGTTTTTTTTTTGTTTCATAACGTCATAGCATTTAGATGATGTAGCACTGGACTGTTGGTTCACAAACTAATCTGATGGCATGGATGCCTTCTCGTCATGAAAAAAGTGGCTGCTACTGCTGCTGTTGTGGTACAAGTCACAGTCACAGGCTACAATATCTTTAGGTTTACTCAAAGTGGCACAAGGGGAAAAGGAACACATCACAAATGATACACCATTTTATTAAATGTGTTGCAGTGAACTGATGCACCGGCCGTGAGTTGCTAGGCAGGCAGGTAAGCCGTCCCTAACATTGAACTATATGCTCCTAGTCGACTAATCACTCAAGATTCTTCATCTTCACTCAAAGCTCACACAAGGGGAGTCCAAAATGGCCTAAAATATCACGCACATTGTTCGGTTGGATGAACTGTCTTCCATAATTCTTTGTCCCTTCTCTTAAGTTTTTTTCTTCAAAACACCATTCATTTTAGTTAGGAGCACGAATTCTGCAAATTCATCTAGTATGGTGGCGGAAAGCGTAAGTTCGTCCGTGTTCAGATTCGGTCTTCTAAGATTTGCGGTTCTCCAATCGAGGGAATGCAAATTCACGTTGTTCGCTGGCTTGTTAGCCAATTAGCCAGTAATATTTTTCTCTCACACCAAATCAGTACCAGCCAGCAGTACTTTTTTCTCATAATAAATCAACACCAACTGCTAACTACAACCAAACGAATAGAGTGTTGGCAACTCTTTTTTTCTCTCATTTAGATTAGATTTTGGAAGAAACAAAAGTGGTAAAGGTGACCTCACATCTACCATTTAGGATGTGTTTAGTTGGAGAGCCTTTTTTTCTCTTTTAGATTAGATTTTGGAAGAAACAAAAGTGGTAAAGGTGACCTCACATCTACCATTTAGGATGTGTTTAGTTGGAGAACCGAGTGGGATGGAGCGGCTCCATGCTTCGTTTGGTTTGCGGACATGTGAACGGAGCCAACCCCGCGAGCGAATATTCGCTCAATATGCGGGATGAGCTCGCTCCATCAAAATCATCGAAGCGGCTTGTCTCGACTTGTTTCAACTTATTTCCTCTTGTATAATACTATTTTTCTACCAGCCGAATACTATTCATCATCGGATGAGCCGAACAGCCTCTTGCTCCCGTTCAACTCCGTCACGTCTCGACGCGCTTCCTTCTCCCACGCGATTCTCTAGCCCCAGTGAGCTCGGGCGGAGCGCGTCCACCTGCAGAGCTCGAGCAGCGCGGGCTAAGCGGGGCCGCGGGAGGAGCTCGGGCCGGGCGGAGCACGGCCGTCGTCAGACCTCGGGTCGGGCGGAGCGCGCCCACCGGCGGGAGCTCGGGAGGAGCGCGGCCGCCGGTAGAGCTCGAAGCCCAACCCCGATGGCCAGACTCGCCGGCAGTGACGATCCCAAGCTCCGACGGCACTGGCGAAAGCAGCCGGCGGCGCTGGATGGAGCAGCGCTGCTTCGATTCGGGTGGCGGCGCAAACAATCAGGCGGCGCGTGCGAAGAATCAATCGGTAACAATCAATTTGGCCTCCGGCTGGTCGATTTGGGCAAAAGCGCGGCGAATCGAATGGGGGCGGACCGATTTAGGTGGCAGCAGATCGATTTGTCTAGCCGATTTGGGTGGCAGAGCTGGTAGCAGATCGATTTGGCTAGCGGTAGTTCAATTTGGGCAGCATCCCCTCGATTTGGATTGGAGTGGCCTGCAAGGGAGCAGCCCCTGCTGCGGGGAGAAGCACTTGCCGAGCATGCAGCGGTGGCGGCAGGCAGCTGCAGTCTGGAGGAGAGGGGAAGAAGGATGGTGTGCATGACATGACAGGTAGGCCCTACAAAACGGGCGTTAACGGCATGAGAGCCAGTTGGATCTTAGGCCCCGTTTGGGAGGGCTTCACCGGCGGCTTCACGAGCGGCTTCAGGTGAAGCCGTTCCAAATGTTTGTTTCAGGACCGGCTTCACGTGTGAAACCGGTTCTGAAGCCGTCGGCGGCTTACACAGGCAAAGTGAAGCCATGAATTCGTGGCTTCACGCGGCTTACACATCAATCTAACAAGTGAAGCTGTTTTGCCAAACATTTTCTAAAACGGCTCCAACTCCACCAGAAAAGCCGCTCCATCTGAGGAGCCAGAGCCGAAGCTGTTTTTGGAAGAGCCGAAGCCCTACCAAACAGGACCTTATTCTTCCAACCAAATAAAAAATGGATCCACTCCATCCCTCCAACAATACATAAAAATAGAGCCACTCCAACCCTCTAATCTGGAACGCCGTTCCGTCCTATCTCGCCCCTCGACCAAACGCTACCTTAGACTGCAATGCCACATCCATGTCCAATGAAAACAAGAAAGATCATCACTGAGAAAAAATGGAAGTGAGTGGACAGAGGAAGACCCAGGCCCAGGCCCAGGCGGAGCGGAAGGCTGTAGCTTTGAGCCGTTGACCAACAGTGGCTGAACAGTTAATGGGTCAATGATCCCACAACCAACAGTCCCAGGTTGCCAGAGATGGATCGGATGGCGTAC
This sequence comes from Panicum virgatum, assembly GCF_016808335.1. NCBI lineage: Eukaryota > Viridiplantae > Streptophyta > Magnoliopsida > Poales > Poaceae > Panicum > Panicum virgatum. The sequence goes on from NC_053152.1 coordinate 1,441,668, forward strand.
GCATCGTCACTCGTCAGATCTGGTGATAAATTTAATGACTAAAAATTAATAACAAACTAAGGACATAGTAGGTAGAGATTTTATTTGATATGTTAGAGGTCATAAATTGGATGGTAAAAGTTAATATAATATAACTTTTTATACTCTATTTTAATTACACATTCATTTGTTGCAAATCACTATGCTAAAAATGATCAATACCAACAAGATGTTTCAAATGGTGGATCATAAGACGTCAATCTTTCCAATATTTTTGATACCGTCAATCGAAACATCATGTATTATAAGTATTAAATCTATATTTAAGTATTAAATCAAACAGTTCCCATATACTATCGTATCATTATTTTTCTTAGTTGTATTTCTTAAGCCACTGTCTAAAGTCGAGTTGGAGAATATAGATGGTTCCCTAACTTGCTTGTTATATATATATATGTGTGTGTGTGCGCGCGCGCGGGCCCCTTTTCACTTGTAGAAATTTTGCTGATTAGTATTTATATGGAATGTTATTTTCTCATTTTATTTGCTAAAGTTTTATATTGTGTGTACCTATTTAAGATTTGGATCAATAGCTAATATTGAAAAGATTGGCCCGGTACGATAATGATTAGAGGAGAGTCAATTCAATTGCTATAGCATATTGCATATTTTATGTAGCCAAATAGAGTATTATTAAAAAATATGATCAACTAATTTTATCATTTCATCTATTATACTAAAAAGGAAAGATAGTATTATAAGAAAAGAAGAAAGTGAGGTAAAGAAATAAAATGTGTCACCACTAGGGTTGAAAACGGTCGGGATAAATCCCGTTCCGTTCTGCACCGATTTCTCCATTTTACCCACTCGTTTTCGCATTTTCGGACAAATTCGGATTCGGTACGGTAATATGGGATATCAAATTCAGAATCGGGACGGAAACGGTTTGACTGTTTTCCCGATCGTTTTCGGATTTCCCGTATTTGTTCGGGATATCCCGCTTTTACCAATTCGGGACATCCCGTTTTTTTTTGCAGTTGATGGAAACTAGCCCAAAAAAATTAGAGCACCCCATCCGATTCCATGACTGTGTTCCCTCCGCCTCCGCCTCCGCCAGCCTACTGCGAACCCGTGCTCGCCGCCCAGTCCAACTGTCCAAGGCCCCCAACCACGTCACGCCGCCGCAGGGGACGGAGCCAGGGGCACCACTGCACCACTGCAGGCCGAGCACCCCCACGAACTGGAGAATGGACCCACTATCTCGCTTAGCAGTGAGGGGCAGGAAGAAGACTAAGTGCTATAGGCTGTATGTTTTTTATATTGTGTTGTGCTCTGCACTTGCGGGTCTTATTTGTGTATCTGAAACTTATTTGTGACTCTGTGTGAATGCGGCTGTGACCTGTCACCTGTGGACTCTGTGATCATGTGAACCAAGGCGTGTCACAGTTCAACACTTATATTATGCTTAACTATTAAGACTTGTGTTATACTGTTATTATATCTCTGTGTTATTAATTATTATGATTTATGATTTGTATGTGTTGTTGTGTCGGGTTGGTTGGATGGTTGGGTAATATTTCTTCATTGTACGGGTCGATAGTTCTGTTTTGACTTTTCGTATTTCGATCGTTTTCGACACATTCCGTTCGAATTGGTTCGTTTTCGATATCCCGTAATTCCGTGTTCGTTTTCGTGTTCGAGCTTCCCGTTTTCGATTTCGTATTCGTATTAAAATGTAAAAGTAAAAACAATAATAGAGTTATCCCGACCGATTCCGACCGTTTTCAACCCTAGTCACCACGGGTTGATTTATACTTGCCGAGCATTCACGGTTCACCCCTATCATTCACAAGGGCTATCAAAAAGGCTCAAAACTCGCGAAGCTATTTAAATTTAATTTGCTAAAATCTCAATTCATATACTAAGAATCAAATTGACCATGGGTCTAACCTAGAGCTCATGAGCTCCAACGCGCCGAGATCGAGCTATTCGATAAGTTCGAGTATTTCTATTTGCATGGTATGTGTATGCATCTTCATTACCTCTATTAAATTTTCAACCACCTAAAGCTAAAGTAATATAGCCGGAGGCTAAAGCGTTCCATTAGCTAGCAAGCGTTCTGTTACCTAGCGAGCTGCTATGTCACACAAGCTAAAAAATATAAAATAATAAGACTAGATGTTCAGGTATGTGTGTTTTCAGCTTCTCTTCCCATTTATTCATTGATCGCTTATACATACTTATTCTTATCTATTCTATTGGTGCTATGGATATACTCCCTTCGTCCCAAAATAAATGTAATTCTAAGACTAGACACGTAAACCAATGTATAGTGTAAAATTACAAAAATACCTCTTGTCTTTTATGAGAAGGATCTAGATAATGTCTTATCTTTTTTGTAAGAAGACTTCGAAAACTCTTGTCGTGGATCAAAGTAGCACTTTGCTGTGGGACAAATTTCAAACTCTAGATGTGGAGAGAGTAGTGTGAATAAAAATAATATCTCAGGCTCTGATCGGCCTCGGCTCGGGACACTGCAGCTTGAGGTGGTAGGCTCGCTCGAGCTCGGCTCATTGACAGCCCTCCCGCTCAGGCTCACGGCTCACGGCTCAGGGCCTCAGATCTCCTCGCCTTTCCCTTCTCTCGAACCCTCTCCTCGCTTGCTCTTCCTTCCCTGACGGCGACGACTGGGTGAGCGGCGGCGCCATCTGTCCTGTCTTCGCCCAGCCCTTTGCCGGCGACAAGCGCATCCTCCAGGTATGCCTGCCCCTTCTCTTTTCTTCTGCTGTGCGAGAGGGAGCACCCCAAACCCTAACAAAACTATTTGTATTCGGATCTGAATCCAGTTACAATATTAGTACCTACTAACTTCGATTTCGTTTGCAAAAATTATCGGGTGTACATGTGTACACCCATGTCCTATACTGGGTCCGCCCCTGAACGGCAACACACCAGATATTAGCCTTTTACTTTGTTCTTTCAGTACAAAGGGCTCTGTCCTGTTTTTTTTTTATGAAAGCACTAGATTTGGTCCTGACTGATACCTATAGAATGCAATTTGCTGGTGGATGCCATATATTCATATCATTGACAAGGTTGATCTGAGGAGCTATGATAGTTTAGACACTGTATATACTATGTTCATTGAGCTGTTGTCTATGCTCAGAACGATTTTTTTTCCCATAATATGATTCGACGACTAGTGCATTTATCGGCAATGCATGAGTTTATTCATAATGCATAAAGTAAAACTATAAGACAATAAGTACCCGGTAACAAGTTAAGTGTCTTTTATGTCAGGGCCAAGCTTGCAGCAGTATGAAAATCGTTTAGTTGAATAATGTCTTTAGTTCAATATTCAGAGAGTACTTATCTTACTCCATGGATTGACCGTAGTCTCCATGTTTCGTCACTCTTAGCTATTTACTCAAGTTCAGGTTTTATTTTAGATTCACACTTATGTACATTGTTCTCTAATTCTTATTTTTTTTCCTGTTTTTTTCCTTCCCTTCCATTCATTTAATGGAATTTTGATGCCTTGCAATTACACCAGTCTGCTCAATTTTACCTCAGATAGCATCATCTTTGCCTGTCCTCTTTAACATACTCTCGTTGACGGTGCTATCATATTCTTGAAAACCTTCTGTATTTTCTCCATCTGAGCATACTGCTATATGTGCATTTATTCCTTAACTGTCACCTTCTTTGAGGTGCCATTTTCCATTTGGTTACCCATGGCTAAATCCATTTTGAGAGTATTACATATCTTTTGTTCTAGCTGTTTCTGTCATTTTTCTTCCTATCCATACATCATCACTTTGCTCCCCCAATATTGTTGGTTCCTGTGCTCTTTCCAAAGTTTCCTTGGAACTTTGAGCTTTGGAAGATGTCAAGGAGGACAGAAAATGCCGCTTCCACCAAATCAGTTGAATTGGTCAAACAAGAAGACCATTTGGAGTTTGATGATCCTGACGAGGAAGATGAAGAGGAAGAAATTGAGTATGAAGAAATTGAGGAGGAGGTTGAGTATGAAGAGGTAGAAGAGGAGGAGGAAAAATCTGAAGTTGCGTGTGAAGGTGATGCTAAACATGACAGTAAAATGGTGGATGTTGATCAGAAGGATGAAGATGAAAAAGGGAAGCATGCTGAGCTTCTTGCTCTTCCTCCTCATGGATCCGAAGTGTATGTTGGGGGCATCTCCTCAGATGTATCTTCTGAAGATCTAAAAAATCTATTTGAGTCCGTTGGAGAAGTCGTGGAAGTGAGTACTGCCTACTTTCTGTGGGTTAGCTTCTGCATTTGTTTTCGTCTGCAATTTTCAGAGTCCGTTTTCCCTGCAGGTGCGGATACGAGGAAAGGGGGATAACAGGCTTTATGCTTTTGTTAATTTCAGAGATAAAGAACTGGCTTTAAAGGCCATCCAAAAGTTGAACAATAAGGACCTAAAGGTTTGTTTTCACTTGAGCTCAGAGTCAATCTTCTTGTTAGTCCACCAGTGATTAATTGCCACTGTTTATATTGATCTTTTACAAAAATATGGGTATATGTGATAAAGCAAGTATTTGGTAGGACATATCTTCCCAAGATAGAAGTAGGAAACTAAGTTGAAAATTGCATTTTCATACTTTACATTTAGTTTCGTGGATCAGTTTTGACATAGAAAAATACAAGGTTACATGGTTACTCTCGCATCTGCTTGGTATGTAAAAAAAAAAGGTTTGCAGCAGTTGCACTGTTCAGTCTACTTGAATTTAAAATACAAAACCTTGCAATCAGTTTAATACATAGCAAAGTACAAGGTTATATGATTACACTTACATCCGCTTGCTGTTTTTAAATTTTTTTGCAGCAATTCCACTGCTGAGTTTAAAGTACAGAACCGTGTGACTAATTGCAAACCCCTGTATTCTGTCATACTTTCAGAAATAAGAATTGTGGATGGTGGTATGTTATGTTTTCAGCAATATTTTTTTGGGGACCTTTCTAAAATATTTTTGGCTCCATATTATAGTGACCTAGTTTTGCAACCCAAAGAACACATGAATACACACTAGTATGTCCTGATTCCTTGTCACACCTGATTAGTCATACTTTCAGAAATCAGAATTGTGGATGGTGGTATGTATCTTTTCAACAATAATTTTTTGGGGGACCTTTCTAAAATATTTTTGGCTCCATGTATACAGAACTGTTTGCATCCCAAAGAACTCATAAATACACACTAGTACTTCCTGTTCCTGATTCCTTGTTACACCTGATTCTCTTACATCTCATATATCTTGTATATTGATATGAAATGGACCTATTGTTATGATTCTTGTACCAGGGAAAGAAGATAAAGGTTTCTTCCTCCCAGGCAAAGAACAGGCTATTTATTGGGAATGTACCCAAAGATTGGACACTGAATGATTTCAAAAATGCAGTGGAAGAAGTTGGTCCTGGAGTTTTAAAAGTTAATCTCCCAAAGGTATTGATGAAATACTTGGATAGTTCAATAACTTAAGCATCCATCATTACAGCTGTTTTACATTGAATGTATCTTCGCCATAGGCACAGCGTTCAGATCGCCACAAGGGTTATGGCTTTATTGAATACTACAACCAGGCATGTGCAGAGTATGCTAGGCAGAAGATGTCTACCCCAGAATTCAAACTAGATACAAATGCTCCTACTGTCAACTGGGCAGATTCTAAGAATAGTGGTGAATCTGCTTCTACTGCACAGGTTCTTTTGAGTTTTGAGCACCACATGACAAAATGTTACCTTTATGTTTCCTTCTATAATGATGATGTTGTATATGGATGTACATTTTTTTGTCTTCAGGTTAAATCGCTATATGTCAAAAACCTGCCCAAGACTGTTACTGAAGAGCAGCTGAAAAAGCTGTTCGAGCATCTTGGGGAAATTACAAAAGTTATTCTTCCTCCTGCAAAAGCTGGTCATGAAAATCGGTACGGTTTTGTTCACTTTAAGGAACGGTACATGGCTATTAAGTCTTTGAAGAACACCGAGAGATATGTACTTGATGGTGAGTTTTCTTATCTAACATCATTCTATAGCTAGTCAATTTTACTTCATGTATCTAAACGCTCATGGATTTTTTTATCCATCAGGCCAGCTATTGGATTGTTCACTTGCAAAAGCTGATAAGAAGGATGGTACTGTATCAGTACCTACTGCGAAAGGAGGTCCATTGCTGCCAAGTTATACCCCACTTGGATATGGACTGGCGGGGGCCAATCCACTTGGAAATGGACTGGCAGGTGCTTATAATCCACTCAGAAATGGATTGGCAGGTGTTTATAATCCACTCGGAAATGGATTGGCAAGTGCTTATGGTGTGCTTCCTGCTTGTGCTGCACAGGTACATGACACCATCTGTTATACACTGGCCAATGCATGGATAAATTACGTATGCAAGAGGTGACATCCTTCTAACTGTTGTGTATGCAGTATGCTTGGCATTCTTTGCACGTCTGCAGCCAATTTTGTATGCTCCAGGTGCCCCTTCAGCTTCAACAATGACCCCAATGGTTCTACCAGATGGCCGTCTTGTATATGTGTAAGTAATCGATCTATTCTAATTTCAAGTATTCTTCTAGAAAAGTCTTGTCTGTGTGCTAAATCACATGTATTATTTAGTATTTGCAGCTCTTAAGTTTGACACCAGACATAGACCTGGAGTATTTTATGAAACTAGTATGTTTTGTAGAGGGGAGTTGTTTTGCTTTTCCATCACTTTCAATGGTCCAATAGTGCTGCAGTCATATTTCCATTGTTGATTTATAGTTTCCTTTTTCTTTGGCAGACCACAGCCTGCAGGGCAGCAGACTGTGCATCTGGCTTCGCCTCCGGCCCAGCAAGGTGGTCGTCGTTGTGGTGGCAGCGGCAGCAGCAGCAGCGGTGGTGGATCCAGCTCTGGTGGAAAGCAGCAGAGAGGAGATGACCGTGGTAGCAACAACAGTCGCAGGGGCCGACACCGTCCCTACTGATGTTTGCAAATGTTGCTGTTAGGCTGTTAGCGCTTAGAAGTTAGAAGAACCTAGCACGAAGAAAGAATGGCTCTGTTGCTGTACCTAGCTGGCTACCGGTTAATGCTGGAAACTGTACTTTCTAGGGGTTGTTACTTTTGTCGGTCTGCTCAAACTGCCGTAGATCTCATAATACTGCAAACCGCAGATGTAGCTTTGGATGCAGTCGTAGTTCTGTTTATTCATCCAGCTTCAGGAATAGTTGTGACGTGTTTGCTGCACTGGTCTACATTTGCGTCTCTGATCAGTCTCGGCATGTTTACCGTGAGGAATTGGCTGCTGGCCGATAATGATCTTGTCTGCAATCTAACCTGTTACTTTTTCCATGGGGAACGGAATGTGGGTCAAGATGAGATGTGTTCGCTAGGCAAGAGGGCCGAGGGGCACCTACCAAGCAGGCAGCAAGAATTGCTGGCGAATTGCTGGCAGAGGTGGATGAATTGGTGATCAACTCGGCAGCAAGTAAAGTCGAGACCTTTAAAGTGATCCCTGAACAAGTCTGAACTGTGAACTGAAGCATCTGTGTTTTTCCGGCGTGGTGGGAGTAGTCTCTGCGTTCCCCCTCGCTGCATCACCAGCCACGATCCCCCGTCCGTGTGGGAGCATGGAGGAGAGGCCGCCGTTCTTCAAGCCATGCCCGCCTACGCCGGCAGTAACCAAGTCAGACTGCCGGCAGGCTCCTGCATTTGAACACAAGACAGAGCGCCGCCGACGCAGTCACTGACACGGACGGCGGAACTGGGAACCGGCGATGGACGCCGGAGTGCCGATGCGCGAACCGAGGGGCCTCGAGTCCGGCAGGCGACGCCACAGGGCGGCGCCGGCGGCGGCCTCCATCTTCCCGGTCCCAGCCTACCTCCGCTTCCTCGGGCTGCCGTCCTCCGCTGCAGCCTACGAGTAACAGGACAAGCACGGTGCTTGCTCTTCCATCTGGAACAGAGGCGGTGGAAGCCTTCATGGCGCTGGTTCTCGAGGGCTCGGCGGCCGCCGGCGATCGGAGGGGAAGGTCCAGGTCGCCCGGGCAACAAGTCCACCAGGAAGACTGTGTGGTCAATTGGGGGTTACCGCTCCATCTGGCCACAAACTTTGGATCCAACGACTACGAGTACCCCGTATCAGCGTAGACTCTTGTCAATAATTTTATTTTGCAAAACACTCCTGATTTGGATCGGAACTAATAATCATGATCCAATATTGTGCACAAAACCCTCTATATTTATTAAAACTACTAATCTCGATCCAAACTTTTATAACTACACCCCTAAATTGGATCATGATTAGTAATAGCGAACCAAATTTTTTGCATATAACCCCAGTGATCCTGAGGGCGTGGTTGCAGGGCGACTTGTCGTCAAGGACGCTCTGCGCAGCTCAGGGGAGCTAAGCAACCACTACCAGGGGCGGCTGCGTCTGGGGCAACACAGACACTCCGTGCCAAGCATGACGTTTCCTTCAGTTCACCTGTTATAAGAATGGCCAATATGTAGACTAGCCACACATCTCAAACACTTGCAACAAGTCCACTATCCTTTTAGCTTTTTTGGGAATTCGTTCAATCGCCACATTATATATGCGCACATAATCCACGAGGGTACAGGAGATGTGCAATTCATGAATGCATTCAAGTTGCTATTAGTTTTCTGTATTCACAATCTGAAAGCCAGACGGCCTATTTCAACACATCTCTTTCGAGGAATGGTCTCGTGACGGTCTGAATTCCATTTCAACACATCTCTTTCGAGGAATGGTCTCGTGACGGTCTGAATTCCAGATTCTTTGGAGAAAAGAACACCCTTACATAAAACGGAATGGAGTTATCATCAGGATAGCTTATAGCTCCAAGCTCTCCATCCTTAAACGTCCACTCCAGAACTGAATTCTCCCATTCTAAGCGAACACTTAAATTTTCTTTTGCCATCACCGCAACAGTATGCGTGAATAGCTCGCCCTTCTTGACACAGTTGCCCTCAAAAATCACAATCTCTTTATCAAAACAACTGCTGGCAGCAAAGAATCTCACATGACGAGGACTGTCAACAACTGTGAACACCTGAATAGCTGCTTCAACACCCACTGCAAGGAACATGTAGTCCATATCCAAGATGCAATCTTCACTGTGAATCCGTCCCGTGAGCGTCTTTTTGAGATTAGAGCCGGAGTCAATCTCAACATACACAGAAAGTAACTATTCATCCGTTGATCCATCTCCTTCCTTTTTCACCCAAAGATCAACTTCCAACAATGCACGATCCACTACATACATTCCTCGGTAAGGGCTACAAAGAGGCAGGGCTAGGGAATCCTACAATTTAACAACTTGTTAGAACCCAAAGGGCTTAACCCATACTAAAACACACATGCGTGACAACAGAATAACACAAGATGTGAATGCTCATGTACAAATGAATTATTGGGTGATACTTTATCAATAAGATGCCCACCTTTGCAAATGTTTCTTAGTACAATTACAGAATTTTTAGTGGATTTGTAGCATGTTAGGGTGGTCACAGACTGAAAAAAAAATGTAACCATGCTGAATATATTGCAACATTAACTGCAATGATAGTCAGAATCCAATGATTGTTTTGTCAACCAAAAGTAACATGGAACTGAATCCGCGAACGAAATAATTCTGAAATGCTACAGATATATGAACCGTACAAAGTTCAAGGACTAAATGTAACCGTACATAACTCCTGATGTATCCAAACAAAAAAAGAAGATGCTAATTTATTGTATCTCATACTTCTAATCATCATGTTGAGCAAACATTTGTATATTTGGTTGAGAGCGACATATTGTTTCCTTGTCCAAGTTGATCAAATCTAACACACTTCCAAAGTTGATCAAGAATATGGGTTAAGGTGCTCAGAAGGTGTGGTAAGGTACAACCGTGGATGAACCAAAAAAAATGGCAAGTGTACCTTGTTTAATCTGAAATTTAGCAATGAACAAACCATACTAACTTTGTTAAAACTAACCTTAGGCAAGTGTTTGTGCCAGCAAAATTTAGAGGTTGTTTCGGTCACACCTTAACTTAGGCATGCCACTGTTTCTTATACATGCATTAGATTCATGACATAAATGTGGCTAGTTACAGTTTGTTGACACCATAACTCACATTTTGTACACTCAGTTTTTTGGCTAACTTTATATAGCCCATTTTATTAGGTTAGGCTTTTAAGACATGTTGCATGCCTAAGCTCAGGAAGGAAAGGATTAGACAAAACATCACCCAAGGTTAATAAAAGGAAACAAACTATACCTGAGGAATCATGACAGGATTGTCTCTCGAACGGTTAAAGACATAATTCCTCAACGGCTCCAAGTCATCACGTACGGCGAATATTCCATAAATACTTATTGGATAGGATTTAGGTTTATAGATTGACAACCTCAGCGAGAAGACTTGCATCATTTGCTTCGGTATGCGAAATCCAAGGACTGACTGAGCTGCAAATAGGGAGAAGAAACATTAATTACTAAACACACATAGATAACACACAAACTACTGGATCCTGGATAGTAGAAATCCATTGACACTTACTCTGGGAGGTATCACTGGTCATGTACTCACGGTGATAGCAGTAATCTCTCGTGATGCAGAAATATGTTGTCTCAGGGAGAACTTTGAGAGGCTCTGGCGGAAGAGTAACATTCTCACCTCCCTGGCTACGAACCACATTGCACGAATCCGAGAATTGCGTGCACAGATCGCACCATCTTTCTAGCCACTTCAAACCTATTTCCTCTGCTTGCTCCTCCATGAAGTTCTGCCCTGAAAAATTGGGCATGACAATGCCAATTAACCTCTCCAGGTAATTCTGCTTTGCACATAGTACTAATCTAGACGAATGTGGTACTGTTCATGTATGGCTATATAATGCTATTGCTCGGAGATGGTGCTGCCGGGAAAACGCGGTACGTTCATTACCTGGGCAAGGGATCTCATAGTCAATCGGACCATCCTCCACCTCGCGGTATGTGGTCTTCGCCACCAAGAGGTCGTCGTCGTCATCTGAAAGCGGGGAAGCAGTCCTTTAGTAAGTGCGGGCGGGGCAAATAAACGCAACAGGATCAGAGAAGCATCGAAGAACAACGAACCTTCGCCCACGGGAGCACAGTACTCAGGGCCGAGAGCCGAAGCGAATCCCGGACCTGAGCGATCTCCACTGGTGTTGAGGTGCAGGAGTTGGAGTTCCGCCACCGGCGGCGACATCGCCGACGATATGGTTCCTTCGCCGCGGCGACGGAGAGGAGGGAGGGATTCGGTTTCCGATGAAGCGGTTTGTTTGGGAAAAGGCGAGCGAGCGGAAAAAGGCCGAAACCGTGAGGTGGAGCGAAACCGACCCGAAACTGGACGGCCCAGAGAGGCCCATCGCGAGGCCCACGGTCCAGGATAAGCAGCGGTCGGCGCTGGCTCAGGGCAGGGGTGATGTAACAAAATCCAAATGATCATGAATAGCCAAGGAATGACTGGAAAATCGCTCAATGCCAACATGAGTAGCAACACGGCTTGGTCAACAGAACAGATAAAAATATTTCCATTGATAAGCAAATTAAGAAGCTAAACTTTCATTCAAGATAACATAGCACAATCACAATATTTGGTAAGAAACACAAGACTGAGTATTTGATTGACATTATTCCATATCACCACACATTCACAAAACTCTCATCATCAACTCACAAATGAAGCACCTGACTCGACAAGATCCAGACCAGCTTACACGAGCACAGAAACGCTGACGCGAAGTCATGAAAGCACGGCACAGCTTAGCCCCAACCTACTAGGCTCTAGCTCAGTCAATTTCAGGTCCAAACAAACGCTGCGACGGCGGGTACCCCGGCGGCAGCCTGCACCATCAGCAGGGGCCCGTACCCGCGGCGCCGCTGTTGCCGTACTGGGCGCTCACGGCCCCAAATTAGCAAACGGCTTGCTTTATACAGCCGCCCCGTGCCGGGCGTGGCAGCATCGACTGGCAAATGGAATTGGATGCATCCATCAGTCGCGACGTTAGCAACAAGAAGCTTGGGATCTCTCCATGGGTTGAAGCGTCGCCGCAATAGACACTGGGTTGCAGCATATCCGCCTGAAAATTTGATGAAAATGGATGGACTGTGCTCGCTACAGCTCCGATAGCTACAAAGGCGAGACCCTGCATTTTTTTTTGTGTGTTCTCATACCGTCCATGTATGCAGCTTGATTCTCAAAAACTTCAGTTCTAGTTGCAAATTTCTTCTTTCTTGGCTGCTCTGGCAATGAACTGGGGGAATGAACCAAATTATTTTCTACTCTCGCGTGAATGCAAAAACTGCAAAGCATGATGCAAAATAAAAATGAGCTCCTGCGTCAATTCTGAAACAAAACATTGGTATGGGACACTCACTTAACCACAATAGTTCAGTTGTGCCCCCTCCACTTTTATCCGGGCTTGGGACCGGCATTGGCAGTGTTAGGCACCCCTACCCAACACCCAAAACCTACCCACAAGCATAAACAAGAAAATTTAATAGAAAAGGAACCCCTCAATCACATCAGAAACTCAGAATTTATCACGGTCAATCTTCAGTACATACCACATGTAGAATGAGTTATACAAACTGCTAGTACTAAAAATGCAACCATCACAGATAAAACCACTAATCAAACAGCACAAGCAAATGCAACCATCAGGAGAAAGTTACGCAATGCAGGGAAGACAAACTCGGAATGTGTGTATTTACAGGTATTTCAGTAGACTCATAGTGCAATTCGGCACAAGGAAATAATTACAATTTTATTAATTGAAAACACAACCACTTTGCATTACTCAACACTTCCATAAATGTCATTTAAACAGCTGACCTCACACGACTTCAATGCCAAGATCATAAAATAAAAATGGACTCAAACAGCAACATCACAAATATTGTCATGTCAGATTTTGCACACACACACAAAAAAAGCTGCCAGTCATCAATTTCTAAATAAGATGAAGGTTTTCAACACCAACTTGATAATTATTGCACATGAAGGTATTTCTACAGCTAAAATTATCACAATTTTACACCGAACAACTATAGAAGACAGTACCTAATGCAACTCATTATCACATTGTTATAACCAAGCAAACAACAAGGGATGAAGGGAAACACCCAGTCTACTGAAGGACACAGGAAGGAGCATTTAGGTATGTTAACAAATAATGTTGACAGTACCAAATAATGTAGTATTTGAATTGTGTCATAGGTAATAAAAATGGTTCTGCTGTATGTACATTTTTGTGCTTCAAATAAAACTAAGTTTGAAAGAAACAAAATTACAGGGACAAGGCCATTAATTTGCAGGACCTATGAGGCTGCACACGAATGAACTAAACAGAACAAGTTAAACATATATTTTAATTGACATAGTTAGCTAGTTCGTGAAAACCACATGACACGAATTGTTAATCTTGATTCCCCTTTTAAGACTTCATGGCAGCAATGCAAACAGTAGGGACACAACTGGTTAAGAAATCTAATTGAATAAATGAATAAATAACCATAAAGCCACAACATCATAACAGTAAGCTCCATAGAATAATCTCAAATATTCCATACTACCAATATTTAGTGAAACCCATTACACATCGACAGATCCACGTTTTAAGTCTTACTAAGACATGACCATCATGGAAGATTTAATTAAAATTTAAAATAAAAGGTAAAAGATTATCAAACAATATTGTACAGTGAACTTAACAAAAGATCAAATGTCAGATAAAGTTAAACTTGCATACACTTGTACATCAGAAGACCAACATTGTAAAGACTAAAAGTAAAGCATGGGTACAAAAACAATAGAAGACTCTGCTATGATTAAAGTGAAGTCTTCTACTTTCATAGCTATACAGAAGTGATATAAATCGATGGAATATGGACTCGATAAGGATCATGTTTCAACAACCAACATTACAGTAATAAATGATTCAAGCATGAGAAGAAAATGAAGTGACCTGTTACCAACCACAAATGAATACACAAGAAGGGAAGACAGACAACTACAAATTACAGCACCGGCAGTAATAAGGAAAGTGCAAAACAAGCAATACTAGTGTCATGAGATAGCATATACTCGTAACAAAGAAGGGCTAATAATGTCTTAATGTGGAGCGTAAATTTTGGAGTACAAGTTTCCATTAGTTAATAGTAAGTCATACACACTTCTTATCTATCACAAAACTGACGGAGCAACAGTAATGAAACTATCAGGTAACAGAAATTGTGTTAGGAGGCCAGTATTTACTAAAGAAATGAAGAAAGAATTTGATAATTCCTGTGGTAGGGCTATCTTAAGATGACGATCAATTAGTTGATGAGAATTGCTGAATGCAAACAGTTAGTCTAGTTTTCCATTGAAACTTAATGCCAACAATTTGCAAACTAAAATAGGTAAACTATCAACTCAAAATCTAATTTAAGCATGAAACCGCAACTTCAAAACAGTAAACTCCATGACCAATCTCCTATGTACCCCACCATTTGCCAAAACATTGTATAAAACCTTCGAGCATAAGGTTTTTATTAGCCAAGTTCCATGTTGCTTAAATGTCAAGACATGTCAATAAACAGTGGTATGAGTAGTTGGCTACTACAAAAAAAAAAGAGAACACAAGTTACAACTGCATAAAAATACTAAATATGATAATTCTAAAAAAGAGAAAAGATCAGTGGTATTTTACAGAGTAGCATACAACACCAACCTGGTTAGAAACTTAGTATGGATGTAAAACTCCTAAATCTCTTATCACAGAATTTAAGGGCCAACAAAAATTATAGGAGAAAACAAACAACTTAGTATAGGAAAAGTACGCAAATTAGAAATAGATAATTCGGGAAAAAAATCAGTGCACAACTCCAGTTGGATAACCATGGATGTGCCTAGCTTGAAGTCAGCTAAATTGATGGAACATCTAAAAAAATTGAAGCAATTGGCCATTTTAACAGAAAGACAATTCAAGTTCATTAGTTCACAATATCACCGAGAGTGACAGACTAAGACAACCTAAATAAAGGTTTTCACAAACTTGCAAGCAGTTTTGGTGGAGAGCCAACACTGCTACCAAAGAGTTCGACTAGCAAACTACTTACTCTTCCAGATACAGATATATCTAAAACAAAAAAAAAGGCATGGAACCTAGCTAATCACTACTTGCCACATACATTAGCACCATTGTTGCTGAATAGAGTTCTAATAGTCTAATATCTAATTGACCTTCTAAATACCCACAGCAATACACAAGCACGGAACTACTTTAACCTAAAGTCTCATATAGCAGCAAAAGCAAATCTTATAGAGACCTCCAAAAAAAAATAATGAAAGGAACAAGATAGAGCAAGATGATGAGAGTCATAACAACTAAAAACAATGAGCAGACTTTCATTGATTGCTCCTCAAGTAGGTACAGATTTAAGTTCTGATTAGCTTAGGGCCAAGAAAACAAAAAAAAAAGCTAAAAGATTTTGCGACTAAATCAAAACATGATGGATCAATCTGAAAAGAATTACTCACACGTTATTGCCAATAGAACAGGAAATAACTCAAAAAATTATAAATTTATTAAACAGACCCAAATGCTTACAGAGATTAGCCCCAAAATAGATAGAAAATATGTATTAACATAAGGCACATAAATTGTTTATTTTTTCATTATCAATAATAAATAATGTAAAGCAAATAAGTAAACCCATAAAGCCATGAAAATAACTACTACGGTCACAATATTCGTAATTATTCAGACTGGATGATAGCCAGCACAAGCAAAACAGTGAAAAGGATACAATAAATAGAGTGCTTTATTGCAACGAATAGATTTGTTTATTTAAAAATTAAGCATCTATTTCTACAATACTAAAAGAGATTATTTCTCAATTGTACACAACTTGTGGTAACTTAAGCTATGATTCATTACAACACATATTGTACACGACTTTAGGTATGATTCATTACAACACATATTGTACACAACTTAAGGTATGATTCATTACAACACATATTGCCTCAGAATACTTAAAAAGTCGGTAACAACAATTCCACAAATATACCTTAATAAGGGCCTGAATATAAATGGCTATAATGATTATATTTTCAACTACAGTGCATATTTAAATTTGGATTTTAAATTATCTCCACTGTTTGTGCATTATTTCAACTACAGTGCTAGGCGAGGCAATGTTGCTCCACCTAGCATTATCTTTTGAAGGAGAGTTCAGGACTTCAGGTTATAATTCCATTGCTCCAAGAGTTACAACTATCATTACAAGCAGAAGAATGCCAATAATACATAGTGGTTACAACAGACCCTTCTATCTGAAATCTATTAATAAACAAACACAGAGAAGGTGCTTAGATAATAAATAAATACACAACATGAGTTTACAGCAAAAGGAAGCTGACACTAAAAAGGGCACATGGTCCAGTAAATGAAGGGACATAAGTATCTGAAACCACTAAGGCCCATAAAAGCCAATCAAAACCATGTGACTGAACATTGCATCACCAGAGAGGACTAGCCAATAGGAGATTCAGACCAAAACAATGCACCTTAATCTGATAAGACCTTAAGGTACCATGGTACTACCAGATAAACACGCAGCAGTAGCAAACCAGTCAGGAAACCACAACTTAGATCATTCATCCATTGCCCTCAGCAAGAATAGTTCCTGGAAGAATCTTCAATCAGATGTTCACACGAAACTAGCACTAAACAAAAATGCATAGTGGCAATCACAACCCACATTCTGAACTTCCTTGAAATGTGCCTTTCAATCAAGCTGACTAAATGATAATTAATTGAAGAATAACACTGTAGAACCACCTCCAAAAGCATGTCAATAGTACTGAATCAAAATCTTTTTCTTGCTCCCAAATAAAGCATCACTAAGTCAACCATGAAACATAGCAGTGATGGATCTGTTTTTTATACCTCGCACCCACCATCAATAATCCAATCGATACTGCATGCCAAACCAAACAGCAAATTGACACCATATATAGCTGTAAAGTCCGAACACACCTAAGCAACCATATATTATCATAACTAATAAAACTTCTGAATCTGATGAGACTGACAACCATGAGGGGAACATGCCAGATGCAAAAACTGCAGCATTTTGAGCACTGCAGTACTGCACTTATTCCAATAACAAGCATCAGGTGCAGATCCTATCAGAAAAATTAGGCGTACGAACAAATTATCCTGATCCGACCAATAACCATGTAGACCAGAGGCAGATCGAGACCAAACACTTCAAAATATCCTCGGTTAAGCCCAAACTTTCCGTGCTACTCAGTTAAACTGATCTGACCTTGGACAGAAATCGAAACAAGAACTGCAGAGCCCTATGTATCAACAAATCGTAATTAGTCATCATACGTCAACGCAAAATTATCTCCCCAAACAGAGGGATCCGTAGGGGGAAGCGCGACCGAGCAGGGAAATCATCAAACCTAGAACCCTCCAGTCGAACAGATCGATTAATCCCAAAATATAATCAAGCGATCTATCCGGCTAGCCCACGCACCTGATCAACCAATCGAAGAAACAACCGTAAGATCGGAAACAACTGCGCCTTACCTACGCCTTACCCATCATCACGACGACACGAGGAGGAGGAATGCGTGTAGGGGAAGTCAGCGTATCGAACACATATTCTAATCTGCGAGGAAGAGAGCGGGGGTCGGGTGGCTTTATAGGGAGCACAGGTCGGTTGGTGATCGTCGGTTCTGCGTTTGCCGAGTCGTATACGGAAGCGAAGATGCGAGGACCGTCGGCGAGCAAATCAGCGGTCTTCTGGCGGCTGGGCCCGGGGGCTGTAACCACCGCCTCAATCTGGTTGTGGTGGGCCCATTCTTATCCCATCACCGATTAAGGCCGTGTTTAGATGTTTTGCAAAAAAAATTTCGATAGAATTTTATTAATTTGAAGTACTAAATGAAGTCTATTTATAAATTTTTTTTGCACAGATGAGTTGTAAATTACGAGGCGAATCTAATGATGCTAATTAATTCATGATTAATTAATAATTAGCGGATGGTTACTGTAGCATCACTGTTGCAAATCATGGATTAAGTAGGCTCAATAGATTCGTCTCGCGATTTACAGCCCATCTATACAAAAAGTTTTGTAAATAGACTTCATTTAGTACTCTATGCATGTGTCGAAACATTCGATGTGATGTTTTTTTTGTGTTTACCGAGTTTATAGGGTGGAAACAAACAGGGCCTAAACAAAAATAGCTGGCGTGCTGAAGAATCATGATCGCCAGCCTGGCCGTAATCCGTTTGACGTGCACAACATCCATCACGCACACAGATTGTGGTGATGCACATACTTACCCCCAGAAAAGAAGCTGAATCATCGCATCGATTCTTTTTTAGAATTCTTTGTGTCAGACTCGGCCAAAACATCCACGTCGAACTAACGAAGTCACGATCTAGGAGTATGCAATTCAACGATTCACTTCATAAACGAATATGACAAGTACACTTTGGAAATTATGGGACGTGTACATAGTAAAAACCTGTTGGCTATGTACAAGTTCCACAGAAATTATGGGGCAAATTTAAAACGAGACAATTGAATTCTCTCGGGATATAGATATAGGGATTCCACATATTCTCAACAGGACTTAGGGCGGAGCTTGGATTTGAATATCTGATCATCGACATGAATGGCAGCAACTGCTCCAGTTTCCGCATTAGCACAACAAAAATGTGAACTCTTGACTCAGTAAGAAACGATAGTTTATAAATGTTCAAATGAGGATATGGTCAATGATTTTTTGCGAATGTCGCTTCTAAAGTCTTCAGCCAATTCACATACTGGGAGCGCTCCTTCTCAAGCAAGTGATGGAGAATTGAGCCTGCAAGTTTGGAGTTGACACCCCTTGCCGCTAGAAATTCTCGCAATGCAGCTTTTAGCCCAGGATCCAAATCTCTGAACACAGAAAGGCAAACACTGTCATGGAGTGCTACAGTGCTAGTGATTTTGAACAAACAAACCAAACCTCTTAAGCTGAAGAGGTTTTTTTACAAAGAATCATATATATGAAGTAATGATGCAATCAATTATCATAAGCCTGACCATGAATTAGTGGCACAAAGGATAAGGAAGATATCTCCCAAAATTCATATCATGCTTTATTTAAAAAGCATAAATAATTTGCTATGCCAACTTATATTTGAGTTTGCATAAGACAGGCACTGTTGCACTACAGCATTAAAGAGAATTAAAGGTTTATTGACTACTCCTGTACTGATTGCAAGAATATCCCAGCGGGACCCTTTCTTGTGCATTGGCTTACTTGGTTGGTTTTTCTATTGTTCTCCACTCAATAAAAATCAAAGATTGTATATAATACTATAATAAGGAAGGTGAGTGATGATGGTACAGCCTTTCATTGTCATTCAAAAGACTTGAAGTATTAACCACCATCTTAACCAAGTTTCCAGGTTAAACTCAAATGTTAGATAGCACACCAACTAGTGAATGTGATCTATTCTGATATCCCTAGCTGACATAAGGAGCATGCATGGAAAATCCAGGACAATCAGATTCCCTAAATCCAGCCGCCTTGCTAGGTGCAAGCCCATTTAAGTTACTATAGTTTCACATCTTGAAAGAAATTGCCAAGATCGTGAGATCCCAAATTAGGATAAAAAAGAACATCCAGAATAACTTGACATACCTCGTAAAAAAACTTAACATATCTACTTTGATTCAGAACCAGGTGATGTCTAGTTGCACTCCCATGAGGCCATGAGTCTAATCTAGGGCTCCTGACAGATTTTTATTTCTGTAGAGATTTGTATTTCATTTCATATATCATTCAAGTATCATGATTTTCAATTAACAGACCTCTCTCAGACCATGAACCTTAAGTCGGAGAGGTAGACATGGTTCTGCTAAGTCGCATGCTGCAAACTATATTCATGTTAACCAAATGGTGTTGCAAGCTTAATTTCATGTTCCCATACAAAGACACCAAATGAAGCCTTAACTGGAAATCACAAGCACAAACAGGAACTCTAGGATTAAAAATTTACAAATTTGGCATGCGTTCAGTTAGCCTTGCTGACACAGTCTTACCGGCATAGGTTCAATTTTGTGAGAAGTTCTAACATGAGTTTCAGCGACACTTGCAGAACAAAAGGATAGTTTCAATCAATATCATCCTACAGCTCCACTTGAATGTGCTAAAGAAATACTCGTTTTTCTACAAAGTTTTCTATGCACAACCCCAATTTACTATTTAAGTTCACTCGTTCCATATAGAACAGCATCCAAAGAATAACCGTGAAAGTGAAACGGAATAAACAATACCTGAACTCCGGCCCTTCATACTTGTCTTCCCCAGCATCACCAGGAATTGGGTGGTACCGAACAGCGTTAATAGCGTAGTCCGCATCGCCGCCGTCCTCCCCAACCCAGAACGTACGGCAGTCGAAGTGCAGCACCGGAGCCGCGCCAGGCTTACTGACGAACACCTTCATGAGCGCGGCCCTAGGCAGCGGCGCTTGGTCTGCGAACTGCAGCGGGGCGAGCAGCGCCGACACGAGGACCTCCTCGGAATCGCCCCGGCGGCGCAGGAGCACGTCCTGCGCGCGCGGGTCATCCTTTACGGTGACGAAGTCAGGGGCGTCCTGCGGATTGGGGGGGGGGGGGGGGGTAAGCGAGAGTTGGGGTTAGTGGGTCGCCGAGCAAGCGGGGGATCAGGGCGGTGTGTTACCTGGGAATAGAAGGGAGGGGGGTCGGACGGGGCGGAGGAGGCGAGCTCGTGTGAGAGCTCGGCGCGGAGGGCGGCCAGGACGCCGCCGTCGCTAGCGCCACGGCGGAGGGCGGCGGAGATTCTCAGCCGCCGCAGGAACATCGCTGCCGGGCTGCGATATGGTGGCACGCCACGGTGAGACCATTTGCGAAGAACTACCCCGGCCCAACGAGATTATTATTGATCAGCCCATGGGCTTTTCCGTCGAGTTTTGACACTTACACTTCGGCTTGAAGATTCACGCGCGTTTCTTCTCAATCTCATCCTCGTGCTTAGGCCAGCAAACATTTTCAAGTGCGATCGTAAATGAGTTTTTCTCCCTACCACTTTGTGCGAAACTCTTTTACCACACTTGTACTACCTTCTTTTTATATTTAGCATAGAGCGCTACATATATAGCCAAACTTTCCTAATGATCTAGTGTTGCAATTTCAATAGGTATCAATATTTAAGGGAAAAAATCTAGTTTACACTCTCAAACTATCATAAAAATCTAATTTTCAACTTTTTACTAGAAAACTGGATAAGAAAGATCATGCAACTATCGAAACCGGACAAGCTTGACCCTTCGAGTGGTTTCAAACATGATTTTGTATTTTCTAAAAAAATTAAAAAATTATAATTTGAATGGAGAGACAATTCTAGCCCTTCATACTCAATGGAGAGACAACCTACTGCGGCTTGGTCAAGCATATACTACTTACTTACTAAGTAGTATATATAGTCCTATGTGTAGCACACCTATTCAGATTACTACTTTACTGGTATATCCTCCCGTTTTAATTATCCATCAATATCTTTCCATTCTCATGTCAACTATACATCACCGAAGAAGAGTGGGATGTTGAAGCATACAAGAGAAAAAGGAGAAGCATACATCACCGAAGAAGAGTGGGATGTTGAAGCTGATTTTTCTCAAGAAATTGAAGAAGATGAGTTGGAGAAGGACATGGAGGCACCTGCTTTTGCAACAACAACTGGTCTGACAGTTAATTATAAGGAGGATTGGATCATCGACTCTGGGTGCTCTAACCACATGACCAGAAATCACAAGAAATTAGAGGACGTGGCCGACTACAAGGGAAGGAGAGTGGTGTTGATGGCAGACAACTCAAGATTATCCATCTCTCATGTTCGGAAGGTGGTCGTTTCAAGATATGGTCCTCAACAACTCCAACTCGAGAAAGTTTGTCATGTTCCCGGCTTGAAGAAGAATCTAATGCCAGTCCCTCAATTAAAAGAAGAAGGAAAATATGTGGTCTTTGGGCTAGAAGGTGTGGCAATTTTTAAAAAATTAAAGGCGATCGACACACCCATCATGGAAGGAAGGAGACAATCGGTCTTTGTCCTCACTACTGAGTCTACTTATGTGGACAAAACTTGACCGGTGATCTTTGGCATGCTCATCTTGGACATGTTAATTATAGTAAACTAAAAGAGATGATGCAGAAACAAGTGGTGAAAGGGGTTCCTCGAATAGACATCCGGACAGACATAGTTTGTGCCGGTTGTCAGTATGGCAAGGCTCATCAATTGCCATACAAGGAGTCAGAGCATCGATCGAAGATACCTTTGTAACTCATACACTCAGATGTCTTCGGCCCAGTCAAGCAAATATCTATTGGAAGAATGAGGTACATGGTGACTTTTATTGATGACTTCTCAAGGTACGTCTGGGTTTATTTTATGAAATAGAAGTCTGAAACTTTCACAAAGTTTAAGGAGGTCAAGGAGAAGATAGAATGTGAACTCAACATGAAAATTCAATACCTCCACACTGACAATGGAAGGGAGTACCTATCAAATGAGTTCACCATCTATCTCAAGGAGCACAAGATAAGAAGGCAGTTGACATGCCCTAATACTCCACAACAGAATGGAGTAGTAGAGCGCAAGAATTGTCACCTTGCTGAAACTTGCCGAAGTATGCTTCATGCCAAGAATGTGCGTGGAAGATTTTGGGCTGAGTGTATGCGGACAGCCGCCTATGTTATCAATAGGCTACCTCAACCAAAGCTGAGATTCAAGTCTCCTCATGAGTTGCTATGGAAGGTGAATCCAGTGGTAAGCCATCTCAAAATATTTGGTTGTGTCTGCTACGTATTTGTGCGTGATCACCTAAGGAGAAAGTTTGAGAAGGATATTCAGTGCATCTTTGTCGGATATGATGATGCACGAAAAGGTTGGAGATGTTGCGATCCAACCATAGGAAAGTGTCACACCTCAAGAAATGTGGTGTTTGATGAAGCTTATGCTTGGTGTTCATCTAAAAAAGTCGAGTTACCTAAATTTAAAGGATCGGAGGAGGTTCCAGAAGAAATCCGAGAAGACGAGGAGGAGGCACAAACTCCAAGTGAAGATAAAAAGAGTTCATCAGTAAAAACCAAGAGTCCATGGAAGACCGGCGTACATCATATAACACCGGAGGACCCTCAATTTCCACAAATAGAGTTTGAGGAGCCTATTCAAGAACTATAATACCCGAGATAAAATAAATAGATTATAGGTACCTAGCTTATGCTATCTACCTAGAGTACTGTGATGATTTTCCTACTATTCTCTTGCTTACGCATGCATGCAAGAATTATATCATGTGCCCGTACTACTTATCTAGTGATTATTTTGATCACTGTAATTCCTACTTGTATTTGTGCATGTGTGTTGAGTCGTGTGTGTGAATAGGAAAGATTTTTTGCTTATCTGATGCTTACGTAATGCCTAGCTGCTGCCCACGTTAGTTTATCCCAGCTGCTTCTATAGTGACTCAGTAAAATATCAGCTCATGGTGATAAATACTACCAGCCCATGGTGAAAATAAATTAGCAAAACAATGAGGATAATTACAGCCATGCCGGCCAGCCTCTACACTTCTGTATACGGTTCTACACTATTCCCGTGCAATCTCGACTCACCTGGAATGTTGATATCAGCTGATGGCAAAAAGAAAAGAGTAAAATAAATGGAGTTAGGGATAATACCGTAGACCATCTACACTAATGTACGTGATTCAACACTATTCTCGCACATTCTCAGCTAGACTGGACCCTGCCCGTTTTACCGCCTCAAAATTAACCGACCTTGCGCCCTATAAATACCGGTGAGGACCTGCTGTTGTCGAGCAACAAAGCCAAAAGGAACAGCAGCAAGCAGTAGTTGGAGCTGCCATCGGAAGCTCCTGCTGCTAATAAGAACAGTGCTGAGAGAGTAGTAGACGTTTGTAGCGAAACTATAGTGCCAGTTTCAAGGCAAGCGAGCCTTACACCACTGCTTATTTATATTCTTATCTTGTTCTATTCGTGTGAGTTTTATTTTACAAGTTGAGGTGTTGCTCTTACTTTTCGTGTGCGTTTTACTTTACAAATTGAGGTGTTGTCCTTACTTTTTGTGTGAGTTTTATATTTCCAGTCGAGGGGTTGCTTTTACTTTCCGTGTGAGTTTTACATTTTCAGTTGAGGTGTTGCTTTTATTTTTCGTGTGAGTTTTACATTTCCAGTCGAGGTGTTGCTCTTACTTTTCGTGTGAGTTTTACATTTACAGTTGAGGTGTTGCCCTTACTTTCTGCGTGCGTTCTAAATTTCCGCTATTAATTACTTTCCAGTATTACCTTTAAGTTCAGCATGCACTTTATTTAAACTAGTGTTGCGACGACAATAATATTGGATCGGTCACAGTTCAGAAATAGGACTGTCGAAGTTCTCCGTCAGGGATAGCTCTTGTTCTGAATAGGGTGCTAGGTGATGGATCCGTAGGAGCCACCAAGTGCCAGTAGATCAAGAAATGTATTCCTTGAAGGGCTTAAGAATTCCGCTCTTCTAGAATATGGCATTCTAGTAGAGACCGTCGATGTCAGAATACCCTCTATAGAGTTTTAAAGTGTGAAATTTTACTCCTTGACTCCCGGGTTGGGAAGCTTATGGTCATATGTAGCACCAGTTAATCTTTTATATTGATACTAGGTCCGTGCCACGGTGTTGCTACGGGCAAAATAAATATTGAATCTCATGATGTCATGAAAAGGACCTAAATAACACAATGTATAAAGAAAATAAATATATTTCAAAGAATATGCTTTGTACTTGGTGGGAGATCATTCAAACATCTGATTTAAAATGTAATGTCAACTACACTTAGCATGATTCTGGACTGAGTATCAATAGAAAGACCAACACAATTAGCAATGCACTCCTTAAACAATAGTCTTTTAGAATTGATGACCAATTGTCTAGTTCCAAATATAGAAAAATATACTGATATCACACATAATATTTCAATCATTCTTGCATCTATGGTCGTGTTTTATAGGCAGTGCTCGGTCGTCACCGTATCAGTCAGCTCCGGCAATGCTCTCCGCAGATCTGCGTGCCCCACTCTCGTAGTGACATGGCAACCAGCGTGATCCGGGTAGTTAGGCAGCTCATATGTTAGGAGCAACAACATTGCCACGCCATAGTTGTCCCAACTCACAACTTATGAAACCAACATATTGAACCAAGCCATTTAGGAGTATAGAAAAAACTCTCCAGGCCTTCTGAACTACGTTGAAGAGCGGTGTGAAACGACGTGGGAACGGGGAGGTGGATCTGCAGCATCGGGGTGTGGCGGCGTCCGAGGGAGGTGCGGCTGCAGGGTCGTGAGGGGTAGGCGGCGTCGGGGCCGCTAGCCCCATAGAAGCCGAGCGGCCGGGACGCCGCGCTGTGCACCACCGGCCTGGTCGCTGTGTGCGAGGGGAAGGCGGCGTCGAGGGCAGGCGGCGGGGTCGCGAGGGGAAGGGCGATGGGGAGGCGAGCGGGCGATGTGCAGGCGACGTGATTTGCGGGCGGGGGGCGGGTGCTGAACAACAAAGATCTCATGGACGGGGACGATGGTTGACCGGACGATCATCGACCGTCCGAGTACCGACGACTAAGCATGGGGGAGGACGAAAAAACGTCACCCTTAGCTTTTTTTAGTAGTAGAGATAGAGATTTCTAGTTCTCGAATTTTATATTAACCATTATATTTGCTCGTTTGCTGAGTATGACTTCATACTCACCCTTGCTTTGAATTACTTTTTTGCAGCACCAAAATAATGGATCAACCAAGCGGGGATGGGAGCGACTAGACTATATGACCATATTAACTAAGAAGAAAAAAATATATGTACAACTTTATGTTTGCTTTAGTTTACACTCTTCTAAAATATATATGGGATATCAATAAAGTAAAAAATATTAAAATCACTTTTGTCTCTATTGAATTTTAGCCTTACAGGATTATAAATTAACTTTTATAACCATGTGGCGGCTATTACGCCTAGGCCCTAGTTTGGGGGCGTGAATGGAGGACAACAAGGAAGATCAAGCCTAATCCAAAGTATGCAAATGTTGCCTTTGTCGATGAACCTGTACTTATCGAGCCATCTTCATATGAAGAAGGATCAAAAGGTCCTCAGTGGCATAAGGCGATGGAGAAAGAAATTAAGGCACTAAATGATAATCAAACATGAAATTTAGTGCCAATGACAAATGAAGTACAGCCTATATCTTGCAAATGGGTCTATAAAGTAAAGACTTGTCCAGATGGCTCAGTTGAAAGGTATAAGGCTCAACTTGTGGCTCGGGGTTTCTCTCAACAGTATGGACTAGATTACGAGCAAACATTTAGCCCAATGGCAAAAATCACAATTGTTCAAGTCTTGCTCGCATTGGCTGCTTGCAAGTCTTGTAAGTTGTGGCAGGTGGATGTCAAGAACGCATTTCTACATGGCGAACTTGATAAAGATATTTATATGGAGCAACCAAGAGGTTTTGAGAGCAAAATCCACCCCAAGTACGTGTGTAAACTGAAGAAGGCTCTCTATGACTTGAAGCAAGCACCACGAGCATGGTAAGGGAAGATTGGTGAGTTTCTTGTGCATAGTGGTTTTAAAGTCGCTCCATTAAACTCTAGCTTATTTGTGATTACCAAGGATGGTAGACTAGCAATAGTTCTAGTCTATGTTGTTGACTTAATAGTCATCGGGGACTATTCTGAGGAGATACAAAGAACAAGAGAAAATCTCCCAGTCCGGTTTCAAATGAAGTAGTTTGGAGAGTTGAAGCACTTCCTTGGACTTGAGGTGGAGCGCACAAAAGAAGGGCTATTTCTGGGTCAACAGACTTATGCCAAGGATCTTCTACAAAGGTACGAGATCATTGACTGCAAGTCCATGTCTACTCCTATGGATCCCAATGTGAGGCTACAAGAAGACGAAGAGAAGGACTTGGAGGATGTCACTATATATCGATAGCTGGTCGGGAGTCTTATCTATCTTACCCTGACTCGGCCAGATATTTCCTATCCAGGTGGAGTGATCAGTCGATACATGAGCAATCCAAAGAAGCCTCACCTTAATGCAGTCAAGAGCATCCTCAGATACGTTAAAGGCACCATCAATTTTGGTATTCTATACAAGAAGACAAAGGATTGCTAGGTGATGGGATATTGCGATGCCGATTACGCTGGAGATTGTGGCACACGACGATCAACCACATGATACTTCTTCCAGGCCCGGCCTTGTAGTAGTAGCTGGCGAGGCAGTCGCCCTGGGCCCCCGGTTTGAAGGGGCCCATCACGTATACATGCCCCATATACATGTAGTGTATATAAGAGCTAAATTGTGATACCTTTTTAGCCTGTTACAAAACAAGTGAGCACCATCGATCAATTCAGCCAAACTCATATCAGCCCATTGACAGCCTTGGTCCTTGAGGCGGCCATCCATCTTCCTGGCGTACAGACTGCTGGCGTATTGTCGAAGCCACCGAGAAGTCGGCCGCCTGTTCGCCTCCTCCTCAGTGCCCCGCATCCGCAATCCGCACCGCAGATCGCACGGCCGCACCGTGATTGACTGATCGCAGATCGCCTCGCGCCCTCGCCCTCAGCCGATCGATTTCCCCTAATGCTTGAAGGTAGGAAGCTTCGATCCCAAATTAATTAGCCCTCAATTTAGCTCTAGTAAGATTTTCATTTGTTCAGGATAAAGGGATTAGGGACACAAGTTCTTGCAAATTTTAGTTGTGCCCTAGTTTTGAGCCACTTGTATTTTTTTCTTCATCTTAATTTCCAGAATCATGATTTCATGTCGAGAAATTTGCAAGTTATACTTTTGGTGTAATGATATAACACTATTTTCACCATATGATTTTTATAATTCATCGAAATCAACTTTTGCAACTGATGTAGTTGGATGCCTATGTCAATTAGGGGCCTCCAATTTTGGTTTTTTCCCCGGGCCCCAAAAATCACAGGGCCGGCCCTGACTTCTTCAGTCTTGGGTCAAGACCCATATCATGGTGTAGCAAGAGACAACCCTCTGTGGCATTATCAAGCACTGAAGCTGAGTATCGATCAGCAGCAATGGCAGCTTAAGAAAGCACCTGGCTTAAGCAATTGATGGAGGATCTTCGTCAGCCGACGGATTATGAAGTAAGGATTTTCTGTGACAACTTATCCTCTATATGTCTAGCAGAAAATCCAGTTTTCACGCAAGGACCGAACACATAGAAGTCCACTACCACTACATAAGGGAAAAGGTCCTTGAAGGTGAGATCGAGATGGTGCCTAGAAAGACAGATGAGCAACATCTTCACAAAAGGTCTAAACAAGGCAAAATTTGAGAAGTTTCGAAAAACACTCGGCATGGTCTGCAAAACAAGTCTGGATAGAAGTTTGCCTTGAGGGGGAGTGTTGAGAAAGAGTGCAAGGCAAACTTATATAGTCTTCTTCACAATGCAAGAATGAGATATTTTCTATGGAGTATGCTAGAATTAGTAATAAATAAATTATCTAAATATCATGCCCCCCTTTGGCCTATAAACAGAGACCCCCCTCCCTTGCCATGACATCTCATCCAAGAGTATGGTAGATGAGAAGGGTGAGTGCTAGGATAGCCACAAAGAGAGGGTGTGTTGTGTACTCTTGTGTAATACTCTTGTGTTGTAATAAAGCAAAGTGTTTTGTAAGTGTTAGTTTCCCAGTTTTTAAGTACTCAGTGTATAAGTTGTGATCTATTGTATGTTGGCTCTGCCACTCATGATCACAAAGGGTCTGGTCTTTATCATAGGAAGGCTCTTGAAAGCTAGCTTCATCTGTTGGTAGTCTGTGTCACCCGGAAGCGAGAAAGTGGCTCTACCATCGAAAGGACCTTATACAATAAGTAGCTAAAAATTATAAAAAGCAACCAACTCTAGAATAAGTTGGTGTGTCTTAGGTGTAGGTCCTCAACATAGTGGGTATTAGGGCCACCTCAGTTCCCAACAGGCTGGGTTGTGAATCCCCATCCAAAGACTGAGGAATGGTTGTGTGGATGCAATCTTTACATGATCCCTCGTTTTCTAATAGGAATGTCCATGACATAAAGGATTACATAGGCGTGCTGATGTTGGCCACGGAGCGGCATTTCCTTCCTCAAAAATCTATGTGATTCTATGCGCATAGTGGATGTTAATTCCCAGGAAATGTGATTCTATGCACATAGTGGCAGTTAATTCCCAGGAAAACAATTCTGGAATGTAAATAGTAAGGTTGTCACTAACATCAGTACTGCCATTCAGGTATCTGAAAAGATTTTCCAACCCTGTAGGTAGCACCTTATCAGACCAAAAGTCGTGTGCTTTCCTTACTTCTCCCTTGAAGAATTCAACAAATGATTGAGATGTTGCTACTTCTTGTGTAGTGTAGGCAACCGTGTAGATAGCCTAATGTCTGCTTCCGGAACGCCACAGTGTCCAGTCCTTTTATTACTCCAACATTGCCATCCTCAAAAGCCCCTATCACTAACAAGCCTCGCAGGCGGGAGACGTATGGCAACATCAGCCCTGATCTTAAAAGCTTCTTCCCTTTGTTGGATGTAAAATATGGTCCGGCTGGATCAACATAATCAATCAAACGATTATCTGGCACCCGCTCTAGAAATGAGTTCTTGTTGATGTATTGATCGAACTATATTGGGTACGGGCATGGCCATCCATCCTAGCTCCTAACGAACCACGCCCGTCCATCCAAGCCCCTAACAAACACATGCATAGATAGATTTTAGAGGATAGAGCAACAGAGTAAAGCAACAAATAATAAACATGGAGGGATCTGTGTAACTTACAAGATATAGCAATAGTTTGGATCATTGGCAAGCTGACATTGCGAGGAAGGTGCTACAGATGATGACCCTCGAATCGAGGAACACCTCTTGGAGCGGAATAACGCCCCAAGACCACGGCAAGCGCGAAACGACGAAGCCATGCCCACCAAGGCCTGATCTATATAAGAGAGTCAAGATGGGACTACTTGTGCTCCTTCTAAGGATAGATATATCCATGTACTAAGAGAATTAACTACTAGCCGACAAGATTAAATTCTAGAAACCATGCAGCAATCAACATTGCTATATGATCACCATTTTTGTTGGACCTGCTATAGGCTAGCATATGATCACCATTTTTGTTGGCATCTACTCCACCAAAGGGGGTTAGAGAGAATTGAAGAACCTATAGTTATAAGTAGCTAGCTTCCACCAGCAAAACCAAAATCAGTCCTCGCTCAAACTGATTCAATACAAAAGACGCGCAATTTCTTCAAATTTCGTATCGAACACGCCATCAAACCATCGCAAACACGTCGCCTGCGCGTGTGCGGACACCGACGAAGTGCCCAACGGCTCGTCCCCCACCTCCCGCTTCTCCTCTAAGGCACGACAATGACCACATTATGGTAAGCGTACAAACATACAAACAACGTTGCGGTAAGCATACAAACAAATGAAAACACCTTCGGGCGAAATGATTCATTTTCTTCTCAAGACAGTCGGCCAAGAACCGTTACAACAAACAAAAGGTAGTTGCCTCCAACTCGGGAGAGCAGTTGGTACAATGGATCAAATCCATTTACCCCCACAAGGGGAGCAACAAAAGGGGGCTAAGGCAGCGACTGCTACAAGTGCAAGTGGAGGACATGATCAAAGAATGTCGCAAGACTTCTTTTAGCGCCTCGCAAGCCTTCTCCTAGCATCAGCTGCGCCGAGAGATCCCCGGCGGTAGAGAAAGCAGGCAACGTTGTCGAGGAGGGTCTTCGAAGCTGATGTAGGCCCGAACTCCCCGCCGATGTAGCTTCCTGTTATCCTCCTCGGGACATGGAAGACGGCCCAGGGCCTCCTTGCCCGAGCCGTTGACCTTCCAGTCGCCACTAGAAAAACCGCCAGCCTCCTACCGGAGATGCGGAAACCCGTCCTGGACGCAAGACCACTCTGCCAGCAGAGCAAGGAGCTCCTGTCCATCCCCCACTACTACTAGGCACAATGCCAAACCGCGCCGCCTTCCAGATGGAGCTAGAAGATGAGGCAGCGGGTCCGCAGCTCCGCGCCAGCATCGCGTGATGCACCCACCCGAAACCACGGAGGGGCGGCACCAGCAAGTGGGACGGACTGGGGCAACACCCATGGCAGGTCAGGTTCACGGCCACCGGGTCACTGGACCGACACCAAGGAGAGACCAAGAAGGCCACCAGCTAGTCGTGGCACACCCCCGCCTGATTGGCAAGGGAGCAGGCAGAATAGTGGCCTGGCTTGCCTAACTCCGGCAAGAAGCCTTTGCACTCCTCGGCGCCGGCCAGCGGTTGGAGGGAGGAACACGGTGACGTGCCCTCTCCTGTGGAGAATCCTCCGCCGCTTGCAAGCATTCTTCTAACACCAGAGATATAGATCAAACCCGCCCTCATCTGGAGGACGGGCGTGAGGTGTGAGGAAGAAAACTACGGAAAAAATCTCCATGGGCAACTGCGGTGTGGAACTCAGGATCCACGACGCTCCTATTTATAGGCAAACGTGGACACGAATGGTCACGACACCCAACGGACCGGTCAAAAATAACACGCCAAAAAGTCCTAATGAAACTGTACGCCCTCCTTCAATGCCAAAGGATAGGGCCCAGCGTGCCGAGCGACTGCCACGTCGGTCGGGGTTCCACCGCCGTATGACCCACCAACGGGAGATGGCCTCCAACAGGGGGAAGCCGATGCGTCCACGGTCAAGCGACGTGACGCGCCAGCAGACCTCGAGATTCTGCGGAGCCAGTCCTACGGCCGGTCATTAAAATCGGCATGCCTCCATCGCGCCAAGTTTGCAACCCGCCGAAAGCTAAAAGCCCGAACAGACGGATGGGACGCCCCGACCGGAACCATTAAAATGAGTCCTGCGGCTTCACGATTACAAAAAATCGCAAAGCCGCTCGGGGGCCTCTGATGGGGGTATAAACCCAGGGTCCCTAGCGGGTCCACCTTAAACAAATACTAGCCCAACATCCTAATGGGCGCATTCCAGCAAAAGCCCACCAAGGGTACGGACGACTGCCGGCCTTCAGCTCCCGGCCCGGTAGGCTCCCGGCTCCTTGAGGACACATGGAGGTCTCCCGACCTGGGACTCCCTGGGTCAGCGCCGTACCAAGTGACTCGGACCGTGCGCTCCAAGAACGCTGCCCAGTACAAACGGGCATGCCAATCAAGCCAGTCCCCGTACGGCTCCACACGTTGCCTACTCCTTCCACACGCTCCACACGTTGCCTACTCCTTCCACACGCCACGCCTGCGCAATCCACGTGACCCCCTGACAGAGGCATAGTGTGGTCCGTGCAGCCAGCACGACGCAACGGATGGGAGACGGGAGAGGGCGTCAACAGGCTCCATCCCGCATGCCATAATGATGGCTTCCCATGAACGCCACTCCATTACGCCATCGACTGTGACAGGGCAGTGCCGCCTGACCAAGGTAGGGCGCCCCTCAATGGGCGTGCAGTTCTTCGGTCAGAAGCCACGCCGGGAAGGACGTGCAGCGATGATACAGACGAAAGAGCCCATACGGATGGACAGGAAAGGAGGTGACTGACGAGCGACCGACCGAGTGGCAGAGCCACTCCAACTGATTAGAGACGGGACAATAGCTTGACAACCCGTCGCCCAAGAAAACCATCCTGACACAAGCCTCTGCACTCCCGACCGGCCGGGCAGGGCCCGCCGACTGACGAAGATAAAGGACCCCCGGGCAGAACCAAGACACCTCGATAGATATATGTAAACAGGGGGCCCCACCTTGAAGTATAAAAGGGGAAGCCCCCCACGTAGGAGAGTGTTCAACTCCAAGAGATTGAACACACTGCTTGAAGGCTTGTAAGCTCCCCTCTGAACTTTGAGCACCTAGGCTCGAGCAATAGAGTGAGAGAACCACCCCCATACTGGACTTAGGGCATTTTTCGGCCCAAACCAGTCTAAATTCTCGAGTCATTGTGTGCTAGACCATATCCGATCCAATGCACGACACACTAGTAATCGAGTAGTTTGATAGTTGGCCATTTCCCGAGCCGACAGATAGGTTCGAGCACTGGCCGATATCATAATGTTCCCAATTGATCCGATAAGTACCCGCTACTCTATGGAACCAGTTCCTCCATCCAGGGGTGACATTCGGCCAAGATCTGAAGGCGTGGGACCAATCTGAAGTCATGTTGGAGGCCTTGAGGGGGATTCTACCAGTTTCCAGATTAATCATGCTAGTCGGGTCAGGATCGCCCATAGGACCTAGGCAGATCATGCTGGGTTGTTCAAAGAGGGGAATAGTGATTGAGCTCCTAAGGGCCTAACAACAATGACAGAAAAAGTGGAAAGAAGCAGAAGCAACTGTAAGCCGCAAATCAAAATGGAGGCGAAAAAGAGAGGGGTAGGAGATTACTCACATGGGGGATCTCAGAGATGGAAGCCATTGGCGGAGCCTTGAGGAAGTCCTAGTGCTTGAGGAAGATTTGCTCAGAGATATGAGAACGGCGGAGCTGATGAGTTTTTGAGGAGAGAGAAAGAGCTGGATTGCAAAATGGAGGCTGGTGAAAGAGAAGAGGGAGGAGTGCGCTACTGTATTTATAGAGTGACCCCCTAAAGGAAGGGGTTTTGAGTTAATTTGCCGTCTGCGCTGGATACGAGGAACGGCATGGAGCGCTTTTTGAGGTGACCGTTCGGAGAAAGCGATTGGAGTTGGAGAGAATTTCGGAGTAAAAGGGATATTTCACTCCGAAATTGGGGGGCATGTGTTGACGCCATTTTTTGACATGCGTCAAAAGAGAGATTAAAAGGAAAGGAATGCCAGTTTAAGGAATGGTGGTGGGTATGCCAAGAAGGATCGGTCATGATTCGTTGCCGATTGGGAGTCCCAACGGTCAATGAGATGATCGGATTGGTCATATCTTGAACGGCGCCGGTTTGGAAGGCGGTATCTTTATTTGTTAGAGATAGTTTTATTATTAAAGTCTGAATTGTATTTGCCGTGATTGGCTGGGCTTTGTTAGCGTGGGGTATAAATATCAGCCCCCGATCATTGTAGAAGATTGATACACATCCAACAAACACAACTCTACTTTTCCTGCAATTTGCTTTTTTCGTCGGTGGCTTCACTATTTTCTTTTTCGCGAGTTCTTTCAAGCCGATCAAGGACGCCTCACATTCGAGCGACTTGGTTTGCTGGTAAGTGTTCGTTTACCGAGTAAATCTAAGCTTTAGTTTCCATGTGTATCGTTGTGGCTTCGTTCAGATCTATTCAAAAGTTATTGAATTTATCTAAACTTTGATCTCTGGCGCATCGCTGTTTTCTCGTTTAGATCTATTCACAATTTATTCGGTTCATAACCTGTTTAATTGGCTGTTATTTCTCTTGCTATCACGTTAAATCTTGTAAAGCAGATTAGATTTGTTGTGAGCTTAGCTTTATTTAGATCCATACATTCGTGGGTTTGTACACTGTCTTTTGGCACGTGTGGTTTTAGATCTAGCCGTCTGTTGCACACCGGTATTGGCAGCTTCTTGCCAATTCCCTTTAGATCGCTTTTAATACACATCTATCTTATCCAATTTGTTGTCGTTTTCTGTATCGGCAGTGCCATGCCGATACGACGCGTGAGAGTTATTCGGAAATCTAGCCGCTCTCAAATTTGATGGTTTGTTGATTCCTTGTCAATTTACAGGTCAAATTGACTGGCACGATTTGGTTTGAATCAAGTGCAGTCCGAGCTTGGCGTACGGTGCTCTTGGGATTGGTGTGTGATCGTTTCGCGTCAACAATAGTATTCTCTACAAGGCAATAAAAATATTTTCATAGAGTATTCTAGAATTAGTAATAAAAAAATTAGAAAACCTTGTAATACTTAGGAATCTCTAGAAGGGGAGACACATGTCACCACCCAGCTTCATCTGTTGATAGGCTCTGTCACCAGGAAGCGAGAAGTTGGCTCTGCAGTCGAAAGATTCTTATATACTAAGTAGCTAGAAATTGAAAAGACTAACCGACTATAGAGTGAGTTGGTGTGTCTTAGGTGTTGGTCCTCAGCTTATTGGTATTAGGGTCACCTCGGTTCCCAAAAATATCATTGTCACCAACGTAACATTCGTAACAATAAACCACATTCAGAACATAAGCAACTGATGAGAGCAATGCGAGTATACAGATGTAAGTATTTAGGGAGCATTAGCATGTGTGTGTATATATAAATATAAAGAAATGATCCAATCACATATAGTCACTGAGTTTTGATGATCCTGGGTACCTTTCAACTACTAGGCAAAACTATAGCAATAGATCTTTGTAGTATAGAGTTACGGACTCAAAACTTCCTGGAGCAGCGATAGTTCCGTAAAGATAACTCACAAAAACACTAGCAATAGATCTATACAACATGCGGTTTTATGGACTCTAAACTTCGTGATCTAGCGATAGTTCCCTGATGACGACTCACTTTGCGTTGCCCTTTCCATCCAGGCTTGCCGGAGATGTAGAAGATGTTGACGCGGAGGACCTGTCCCTTGGCGTGGGAGCTTGGGCCAGAGCTGTTGTCGGAGCTGTGGCCGGAGCTCTTGTCATCGGAGCACGGGTCAACCTCGGGGAACGTGACTGCCCAGTCAAGGCACTTGTGGACGCAAGCACTATACTCGCCGACCTGATCCTTTGAAAGCTCATAGGCGATGTCGCTCCTCAAAGCCTGGCGTGCCGCTCTCTCCAGGTTGTTATAGAAGTAGCCGGCGAGGCGGATGAGATGAGGTGGGACATGCGCGATCTGCGGTTAAGATTCGAGAAAAAAACACACATACATCGGGCCGGGGGGTTCGGCCGGGCCGGACCGAGCCGTGTCCTTCATGTGAGTTGGCTGGCTTCCTTTTTATTTTATTATTTTAATTCCAAATAGTATCCCGAGCTGGACCGGGCCGTGTCATTCATCGCTTGTTGTTGTCCATTGATAGCCATTATTCTTACCTTAATTAGAATGGGTTGTCATGTCGTCGTGGATGCATCTGGAAAACTGATTGTCTTGGGCCGTCCTAACTCCTAACAGCCATAATCCAAGCCTAGGAGGGGGTATTTTTTTCTCGTGAGGAGAGTGATATCTAAACTTCAGTCATTAAGGCTTATATCATGTTTTTTATATACTCCACTGTAGCTGTTTAAGTATGATATGATGCACTTGATCACTATTAGCAAAAAACACCCCTAATTTGGACCGTGGCAAATAATCATGATACAGTATAAAGCCCCCTAAACTAGATCGGGATATTTAATCACGATCCAATATCTTACAGTTAACCCCTAAATTCAATCGCGATTAATCATTTTGCATAAAAACCTCTGTACTAGATACAATTTTGTGCGGTTTAGTTTTTCGCTATCACTTCGATGGCGATTAGGGATGGCAATTCCACCCGCGGATGCGGGTATCCGCGGATTTTAAACCCGATGAATGCGGGTGCGGGTCTGATATTTCACCCGTGGGTGGACCCGCACCCGCATATTGCGGGTGCGGGTGCGGGTGCGGATTTGAGATTTCACCCGCGGGTGGACCTGCATCCGTCCGGAAAAAAACTACAACCCAACCTACTTAGATAAGGTCCATCCCAACTATCATAACTAAAAAATGAGCACATAATTTATGAATTTATTGTTAGTTTGTCCTTATTACTTTGAACTAATGGATTTGTTGCTAGTTTGCTCTTATTACTTATAGAAATGTGTTATTTGACTGATTAAATTGATGAATTTGTACATTTTTATTATATATGTTGTTAGACCCGCGGGCACCCAAAACCCGCCCGAAATCCGCGGGTGCGGGTGCAGAAATGCACCCGCGGGTTTGCTCGCGGGCGGGTTTTTTCCAATCCCGCGGGTTTGCCTGCGGGCGGGTTTTCGCCAAACCCGCACCCGCACCCGCGGGTGCCATCCCTAATGGCGATGGCTCCCCTCCACAGCAGTCGACGCAGATGGCGGCCTTTGCCTTCGTTGGAGACATGGAGATACCAGCGGGCCGAGCCTGGCGGTGCACGAGGGTCTCCTGCTGCTCTTGCCTCATCTCGTGGCCCTTCTCGTCCTTTTCTCTCTGCTATTCATAGCTGCTCTTACCTCACCTCGTGGCCCTTCCCGTCCTTTTGTCCTTTTCTCTGCACTATTCACGGCTCATCCATGCTCTGCTCTCTCTCTCCGCCCGATCTCCACCTATCGAAACCAATAAAACTTGGCCCTTCGAGTGGTTTCAAACATGGTTTTGTATTTAAAAAATTAAAAAATCTAATCTGATCTAAAAAATAAAACTAATTTATTTAAATTAGAAAAATATGAAACGGTTACCAAAAAATTCTAAAAATATAATATATCTATTATTATATATTTGAATCTTATTTATTCAAAAATAATTTAGTGTCCTGCCAAGCTTTTCAAAAAAAAATTAGTGTCACAATTGCAATAGGTATCATTATTTTAAAGCTGTAAGTATGGATGTTCAAAATTAGTCGGTGATTGTCTGGAGCATTGCTCTAATGGATTCACTACTTACAAGAAAAAGGTTTCATAAACATTAAAAAATATTTGCACTATTCTAACCCTTCATCTCTTCTCTACTACTAAAATCTCTACCTCTACTGCTAAAAAGAAGCTAAGAAGCTTGGCTGACGTTTTTTCGTCCTCCCCCCATGCTTAGTCGTCCGTCCTCGGACGGTCGATGATCGCCCGGTCAACCATCGTCCCCGTCCATGAGATCTTCGTTGTTCAGCGCCTGCCCACCCGCCCGCAAATCACGTCGCCTGCACATCGCCTGCTCGCCTCCCCATCGCCCTTCCCCTCGTGACCCCGCCGCCTGCCCTCGACGCCGCCTTTCCCTCGCACACAGCGACCAGGCCGGTGGTGCACAGCGCGGCGTCCCGGCCGCTTGGCTTCTATGCGGCCAGCAGCCCCGACGCCGCCTGCCCCTCACGACCCTTCCGCCGCACCTCCCTCGGACGCCGCCACACCCCGATGCTGCAGATCCACCTCCCCGTGCCCACGTCGTTTCACACTGCTCTTCCACGTAGTTCAGAAGGCCTGGAGAGTTTCTTCTATACTCCAAGCTGATCTCAAGGTTGCTTTTGATTTATCTGCAGTGTTTACTTCTGATTTTATTAAATTATTACCTCAGAATTCTTTTTTCTACTGAATTGATAATTGATGTCGCTGACTAGAAGGAGATGTCAAAAGAGAAATGTTCAGTGAGGAAAGAGTGGCAAAAGAAGAGTTATCTTTTTTCTTCTGATTGATTCTAAATCTACCCTTCTTCCTCTGAACCTGCTTCCTTTTACTGAACCTGCTCTTCTTCCTCTGAACCTACCCCTTTTATTGAGCCTTAGCAGAGCAGCACAACTGCTCACAGATGCAACGAGCTTGCATTGGGTTCATGGCCTCGCCCAATATGCTTGGCCCAATCATGGAAACCGACGGATTGAATTATCCTGTTGCAAGCTAATGTTTGGTTTTGAAGGAGATTTTGGGCAAGGTGTCATGCGTTTGAAGTGATAATCAGCACCGGTGAGTTATACTGAATTTTAATTGTGTTTGGTTATCTCAATTTGGACCCGCGAACTGTCGATAGTTGTTTATAGTTCAGTTTGTATTACTCACATTATTTGGTGGTCCTTAGTTTATGAACAATCCTCTTGCCATTGCACTGTTAGGCCCTTCCTTTCATGCATCTGCACAAAGTTTTCGAGGTAACATTCTTGATATAATATGGTTGCATCTTTTGTTCTCCTAAACAGACCCCTTTCTTATATAATGCATTTGGTTCTTGCAGA
This sequence comes from Panicum virgatum, assembly GCF_016808335.1. NCBI lineage: Eukaryota > Viridiplantae > Streptophyta > Magnoliopsida > Poales > Poaceae > Panicum > Panicum virgatum. Next base: position 1,480,601 of record NC_053152.1, read on the forward strand.
TTCAAGCCAATTTTCAAGTTTTCGTTTGTTGTCAAGTAAGGGTAGAATATTCTTACACTTATAAGGCATACCTAAATGGCTTGGTTCAATATGTTGGTTTCATAAGTTGTGAGTTGGGACAACTATGGCGTGGCAATGTTGTTGCTCCTAACATATGAGCTGCCTAACTACCCGGATCATGCTGGTTGTCATGTCACTACGAGAGTGGGGCACGCAGATCTGCGGAGAGCATTGCCGGAGCTGACTGATACGGTGGTGACCGAGCATTGCCTATAAAACACGACCATAGATGCAAGAATGATTGAAATATTATGTGTGATATCAGTATATTTTTCTATATTTGGAACTAGACAATTGGTCATCAGTTCTAAAAGACTATTGTTTAAGGAGTGCATTGCTAATTGTGTTGGTCTTTCTATTGATACTCAGTCCAGAATCATGCTAAGAGTAGTTGACATTACATTTTAAATCAGCTGTTTGAGTGATCTCCCACTAAGTACAAAGCATATTCTTTGAAATATATTTATTTTCTTTATACGTTGTGTTATTTAGGTCCTTTTCATGACATGAGATTCAATATTTGTTTTGCCCGTAGCAACGCATGGACACGGACCTTAGTACTCAATGAAGAGACAACCTGCTGCACACCTTTCTGTAGTATACTCCTATCTGTAGCACACCTAATCAGATTACTAGTACTAATCCTCCCATTTAACTAGCCATCATTATCTTTCCATTTTCAAGGTGGGCACCATGCGTTAATGTCAACGATATGACGGTACACGAAGCTGGCCAATCACGCATGCTTGACTAATCTGACCGTCATTTTGAAACTTTACCAATTTAGTAGCTCGTAAAAGTTTCCATAAGTGATACTCCCTCCATACTCAAAAAACATGACATTTAGGACAGCGACATAGTCTCCAAAACACAACTTTGACTTCTTATTCCTCTAAAAATATTTATCAAAAAGTGATATATGTATACTTTCATAAAAATATTTTTCAAAACAAATCTATTCATATAATTTTTACATTTTCAAACTCAACAACTTGAGAGTTATTTATGATTTATATTCTCAAGGTTTGACTCAAACTTTATCTTAAACATCATATTTTTTGGATATGGAGGGAGTAAGTCGCAGTCTCATGACAGTTCAAACAATGTCGTGAATTCATGCCCGAAAGGTGATGGGTCCAGCTGCTCGTTTTCTGTGGCGAGGTCCTCGGGCCCTGTTTAGATTTTTATCCTTAAACTCCGTAAACATAAAAAAAATATCACATCGAATGTTTTGATAAATGCATGAAGTACTAAATGATGTCTATTTATAAAACTTTTTGCATGGATGGGCTGTAAATCGCGAGACGAATCTAATGAGCATACTTAATCTATAATTTGCAACAGTGATGCTACAGTAACCATCTGTTAATCATGAATTAATTAGTACCATTAGATTCGTCTCGCAATTTACAAACCATCTGTGCAAAAAGTTTTATAAATAAACTTCATTTAGTACTTCAAATTAATAAGATTCCTTTACAAATTTTTTACATGTAAACAACTAAACAAGCGCTCAGTGTCCAGAGTCCATTGCTTTGCTGGCTCCTGGACGTCCATCCGACGGACGGGCGTAAGGCTTTCTCCAATCATTCCCCCATCCAACTCCCCCAAACGTACTATTTACTATATTTTACTACTTCCCTCCAAAAGATTCCTCCCCCTATAACTCTTTCTCTCCAACCATTCCCCCATATCTATTCTCTCTATATACTATCACTCATTAACTAACTATTTATTTATCGTTTTTTGAATTTAAAAAAATCATACAATATTTATACTGTCATAATACGCATTATCATCATGTTACGGGACTCAAACAGAATTAATATCGCGAAAAAACAGTGTAATTAGAGATATAGAGGGAGTTGAAACTCATTTTATATATGGAGAGAGTTTCAACTCTCCTGTGTATATAAGGGGAGCTGTGGGGGGAGCCATTGGAGGGCTCGCTCCCCAAGAGCCCCCCTACGTAGGGTGGAGGGCCATTTACAGGGACCGTTGGAGGTCGCCTAACAAAGCAGTTGCCGGCCTTGCGCCCTTTCGCCATCGCCGTCGCACGCTGATTCGCCACGGAGGCAGGCACGGGCTGGCGGAGAAAGCCCGGCGCGCCGTGCCCAGAAGGTCAGAGCGTCAACATCTGCGGACCACGCCTCGCCGCCGTCGCCGGGAGTTGTTTGTTCCTTTTTATATTCATTCATTCAGACTGCCCTCGCTAGTCCCCCCTTCAGGCTTCAGCGCTCGAACCCCCATTTCCTCTCTGCTCCCGGCCTCGGCGAGCTCGTCGCTCCCGTGGGTGGAAGGGAGGGATGGACTGGCTGGAGAAGAGCCTGCGGGAGGACTTCGACCTCCCGGCCAAGAACCCTTCCGAGGAGGCGCAGCGGCGATGGCGCTCCGCCGTCGGCGCCCTCGTCAAGAACCGCCGCCGCCGCTTCCGCATGGTGGCCGACCTCGACAGCCGCAGCCAGAACGAAGCCCACCGGCGATCCATCCAGGTACTGCTTTGTCGCCGATGCTAGTTAGTCCGTAGCCAACCTTCGCCACTCTGACTGCTTCCATCTGACTCTCCATAGTAGAACATTGCTCCGCCGATCTCTTTAATTTCCCTCCTCTGCTGCATCTCCTTAGCAGCCAGCACGTGACGCTTTCTGCATCTGTAATTTTTTTAGACCTTTTCAAGTCCACCATACCCACTCTGCCTGCCTTTCCCCACCTTGGAATAATTAAACCATTTTCGCCTAACTGCATCTGATTCATCTTTATCAGTGTATACTAGAGTGAAGTGGAATGGTTACCAGTTGGTCTTGTCTAGCCATCACATAAACAAACGGCACAGAAAAATTCTCTAACTCAAAGGTCTGTGCCTGAATATTCAGCTAGTTGGTATAAATGCAAGTTGTTAATAAACCTTCAGGAAAATAAAGTCGGAACTTTTCTGTTGCTGCTTCACAGTGCATAGGCCCAGTTTGGTTTTGTAGCGCGCTAGTGAATAGTGACACTTTGACCGCTTATTACGGTGTCAAACAAAGTCAGTTTACAAAATCTCGCATGCATGAAATACTAAATGAAGTCTATTTATAAATTTTTTTTAGGGATGGGTGTAACTTTTCGTGACGAATCTAATGACAGTAATTAGTCGATGATTGGCTACAGTGATGCTACAGTAACCATCCTCTAATCACACGGTCAAAGGCCTTATTAGATTCTTCAAGGTCACTAGCGCGGGGGTTCTGGAGTTGGTTTTGTAAACTGCCTTTGTTTGACACCGTAATTAACGGTCAAAATGGCACTATTCATTAGCACGCTAAAATCCTAGCGCGAACCAAACGATGCCATAGTTTGAGGTCGTTGTCCATAATTCAACTTTTTCTGTTTGTTGGACTCGGAGAATCCAGCGTTTTGTCTTGAGGTATAATGGCTTAGTATACGTGCTCTACTTTTGGCGCATAGGGTGGGTGCAAAACTGCACATCCATTTCTGTAAAAAAAAAGAATGCTATTGTCTATTAGTAAACTTCAAGCATCTTATATTCGTGTGGTAGCTTGTATCTCTTATGCTACATGCAAGGAGGAAAGAACTACTTTCTTATATGCAGGTAATGAACACCTTTTCATTCTTTATTTTCTCCGGCAGGAAAAAATCTGGCTTGCCCTTAATGTGCAGAAGGCTGCGATCACCTTCATCGATGGTATTACATTTACATAACTTCTGGTGTTACTGATTTGTTTGTTGCTCTACTAACTCCATCTAACTTGTGAACCTCTGATGGTGAAGGTGCCAAACATAAAGAGTACCGTCTGACCGATGATATTATCAAAGCTGGATTTTCCATCAATCCAGATGAACTGGCATCGATAACAAGCAAGCATGATGATAAAGCATTGAGGATGCATGGTGGGATAGATGGAATATCCAAAAAGATCCGCTCAACATTTGACGGTGGTGTATCTGCTAGTGACTTGGATACAAGACAAAACATCTATGGTGTCAATCGCTATGCAGAGAAACCTTCAAGAAGTTTCTGGATGTTTGTCTGGGATGCATTGCAGGACATGACTCTTATCATTCTTATGGTATGTGCTTTGATATCTGCTGTAGTTGGTCTGGCATCTGAAGGTTTTCCCAAGGGCATGTATGATGGCTTGGGCATAATACTCAGCATTTTGTTGGTTGTGATGGTTACTGCTATCAGTGACTACAGACAGTCGCTTCAGTTCAAGGAGCTAGACAATGAAAAGAAGAAGATATTTATCCATGTAACCAGAGATGGCTCTCGACAAAAGATCTCTATATATGACTTGGTGGTTGGTGATATCGTTCATTTATCAATTGGAGACAAAGTACCTGCTGATGGACTGTACATTCATGGATACTCCCTTTTGATTGATGAATCCAGCTTGTCAGGTGAGAGTGACCCAGTTTATATTTCTCAAGATAAGCCGTTCATCTTGGCAGGAACCAAAGTTCAGGATGGATCAGCTAAGATGATGGTAACTGTTGTTGGCATGCGCACTGAATGGGGAAGACTTATGAGCACGCTGAGTGAAGGAGGGGAGGATGAGACGCCATTGCAGGTTAAACTAAACGGAGTTGCAACCATCATTGGGAAGATTGGCCTGGTGTTTGCCACATTAACATTTGTAGTCCTGATGGTTAGATTCCTTATTGAAAAAGGTTTAACAGTTGGTTTGTCCAAATGGTATTCTACTGACGCATTGACCATAGTGAACTACTTCGCAACAGCAGTCACTATTATTGTTGTTGCTGTTCCTGAAGGGTTACCTCTAGCTGTTACTTTGAGTCTTGCATTTGCAATGAAAAAACTAATGAATGATAAAGCACTTGTAAGACATCTTTCAGCTTGTGAGACAATGGGATCTGCTGGTACCATCTGCACGGATAAAACAGGAACTTTGACTACTAACCATATGGTGGTTGACAAGATATGGATAGCTGAGGTTTCAAAGTCAGTTACCGGTAACAATACTTTGGAAGCTTTGAATTCTGTCATTTCTCCAACCACATTGGGCCCATTCTTGCAGGGCATTTTTGAGAACACCAGTGCAGAGGTAGTCAAAGAAAAGGATGGTACGCAAAATGTTTTAGGAACTCCAACAGAAAGGGCAATATTTGAATTTGGCTTGAAACTGGAAGGAGGGTGCAATGCTGAGGATAGGGCCTGCACCAAGGTTAAGGTTGAGCCTTTCAATTCGGTTAAGAAGAAGATGGCAGTGTTGGTATCATTGCCGAATGGTACTTACCGTTGGTTCTCCAAAGGTGCTTCAGAAATTATTGTGCAGATGTGTAACATGATGGTTGATGCTGATGGAAACAGTGTTCCCTTATCAGAAGCTCAAAGAAAGAACATCTTGGATACTATCAACTCTTTTGCTTCAGATGCATTGAGGACACTGTGCCTGGCATATAAAGACGTGGATGATTTTGACGATGATTCAGAGAGTCCGCCAAGTGGTTTTACTCTAATATCCATCTTTGGCATCAAAGATCCTGTGCGCCCAGGAGTCAAGGATGCTGTGAAGGCCTGCATGTCTGCTGGTATCATTGTGAGAATGGTGACTGGTGATAATATTAATACAGCTAAAGCTATAGCCAAAGAGTGTGGAATATTGACTGATGATGGCATAGCAATAGAAGGACCAGATTTCCGTAACAAGAGCCCGGAAGAGATGAGGGACTTGATACCCAAGATTCAGGTGCATTTTGCTTCCCCCAGCCTATATGTACACTAATATCTAGCAACAAATTTTAATTATCAATTCTCATTTGCAGGTTATGGCTCGTTCGTTACCATTGGACAAGCACACCCTTGTGACAAACTTGCGAGGTATGTTTCATGAGGTGGTTGCTGTGACTGGCGATGGTACGAATGATGCTCCAGCATTGCATGAAGCAGATATCGGGCTTGCTATGGGCATAGCAGGCACAGAGGTACTTTATTATTACGCATTCATGCATGGACGTGGCATTAGCAGGAACTGATTAAGTCAAGGCGGAATACATAGATAGTGATTCTAAGCTTGAAAAGTTTGTAGAAGTAATTTATTAGTTCCATTTTCAACTCTGCGATTCAAATAGTTTGTTTCTATGTCAACACAGAAATCATCATTAAATATCAATCTCTGCCATTCTTTTTGTTTAAACCTCTTGCTGACTGGATACATAGTTGGTCATATTAGAAGTTTATAACTCCTGACTTGCACAAGCTTGTCCTTCAGCGACTATCCATGATCATCGAAAGATAATGGTATAACCTAACACCTCTACAGGTAGCCAAGGAAAGTGCTGATGTGATAGTACTTGATGACAATTTTACAACTATAATCAATGTCGCAAGGTGGGGTCGTGCGGTTTACATAAACATCCAAAAGTTTGTGCAGTTCCAGTTGACTGTCAATATTGTTGCTTTAGTCATCAACTTTATCTCAGCATGCATCACAGGTGCGGACATCATCTATAATACTCTTTCTACGCTGCCATGTTTGTTCCATTAGTGATTGTTGATGTACACTATTCACTTAACAATGCTTTTGATTTTTGCCCTGCAGGGAGTGCTCCTCTCACAGCAGTGCAGTTGTTGTGGGTCAATGTAGAGAATTGGCAAACACCACACACCCTAGGAAGGGGGGGTGACCTTTCATTATATAGGCCGTATAGGCTTGGGTTACAAGAAACACAATACAAGCACAAATACAACTCTATATATCTAACACCCGCCCACAGTCGCAGGGGAAGCCTGTCGAACTCCAAGACTGGATCTAAAATCAGTAAACAACTGTACAGGAAGACCCTTAGTCATAATGTCAGCAAACTGATGTGAAGATGGCACATGAAGAACACGAACTTGTCCCAAAGCCACCTTCTCGCGGACGAAGTGAATGTCAATCTCGATGTGCTTCGTTCGTCGATGATGGACAGGATTGGCTGTCATATAAACAGCACTGACGTTGTCGCAGTAGACGAGCGTAGCCTTCGAGAGAGAAATGTGAAGCTCCTGAAGCAGCTGACGCAACCAGCAACACTCAGCCACAGCATGGGCCACAGCCCTGTACTCAGCCTCAGCACTAGAACGGGACACTGTAGTTTGTCGCTTGGATGACCACGAAACCAAAGTGTCGCCAAGAAAAACACAGTATCCTGAAGTAGATCGCCTGGAGTCAGGACAGCCAGCCCAGTCTGCATCTGTGTAGGCTGTAAGTGTATCAATCGGTCCAGCGCCGATATGAAGACCAGAAGTCAGCGTGCCCTTCACGTATCGTAGGATACGTTTCACGAGCGCCATATGAGGCTCGCGAGGATCATGCATAAAGAGACAGACTTGCTGAACAGCATATGCAAGATCAGGACGAGTGAGAGTAAGGTACTGTAAAGCCCCCGCCAAACTCCTGTACTCAGAGGGATCAGCAACTGGTGTTCCATCTGTAGCTGAAAGTTTCGCCTTGGTGTCAACTGGCGTCGTCGTAGAGTGACACTCACTCATACCAGCACGCTGAAGGAGATCCAAGGCATACTGACGCTGTGATAGAAACAAACCATCTGAAGAACGAGTAACTGATATACCCAGGAAGTGATGAAGAGCCCCAAGATCAGTCATAGCAAACTCAGTGTGAAGACGACCAATAATGTCATGAAGCAGACCAGTAGAAGAGGCAGTCAGCACAATATCATCCACATATAGTAACAAATAAGCAATGTGGGCGCCATCCTTGTAGATGAATAAGGATGTGTCAGAGACCGAGGCGACAAATCCAAGCTGTTTAATGTATGTAGCAAACCGTTGGTACCAAGCACGAGGGGCCTGCTTCAGGCCATAAAGCGACTTTTGTAGAAGGCAAACATGATCAGGAAGGGCTGGATCAACAAAACCTGGAGGCTGCTGGCAATAAACTGTCTCATTAAGATGACCATGGAGAAAAGCATTCTTGACATCCAGTTGATGAATAGGCCAGTGGCGAGAGGCTGCAATACTCAAAACTGTCCGGATGGTACCTGGTTTAACAACCGGACTGAATGTCTCATCATAATCAATGCCATGCTGCTGAGAGAATCCCCGAACAACCCAACGAGCTTTGTGACGAGCAAGGGAACCATCAGAATGATACTTATGCTTGAAAATCCACTTTCCTGTCACAACATTAGCACCAGGGGGCCGAGGAACAAGACGCCAAGTACCATTGTCAATTAGGGCCTGAAACTCATCTGCCATAGCTGCTCGCCAACTGGGATCAGCAAGCGCACTGCGATAATTGCTCGGAATAGGAGAAGCAACGACATGATCAACAGACAAGTTCCGATAATTGACAGGCTGTATGGTACCAGACTGAAGACGAGTCAGCCGTCGGAGAGTAGGCGGTGGTGAAGAGCCGCGCATCGGCTGAGGAGGAGGCGCAGGCGGCTGAAGTCCAGCAGCTGTAGCACCATACCGTCGAACGGGGAGGGGACCGTTGACGGGACGACGACTGTAGACAGTGCCGAAACGACCAGCCCGAGCAGCAGGCCCTGCAGCAGGCGCAGGTGCAGCAGCAGGCCCTGCAGCAGGCGCAGGTGCAGCAGCAGGCCCTGCAACAGGCGCAGGTGCAGCAGGTGCTGCAGCAGACCCTGTAGGCACTGGTGGAGCTGCAGGGTCGCCAACAGGAAGACGCCCGCCCGTAGTCGAAGCAGATCCTGACGGGGGCACGAGACCACGCCCGCCGGGACTAGTAGCAGGGAGCGGCTGCTCAACATCCATGGAGGACGGAGCTGCCGCTGGAGCTGAGGGCGGCTGCTCAACATCCATGGAGGATGGAGCTACCGCTGGAGGTGTAGAACTCAAACGCGTCGAACCTGTCGCATGGTTAGTAGGACAATGCACAATATCCGAAACGTCATCGAGGAGGAAATCCAGAGAGGACTCAGGCAAAGGAGGATCCCGAGCAAAGGGAAAGGAGAATTCATCAAATACGACATGGCGTGAGATGATGACGCGCCTAGTAGAGAGATCAAGGCAGCGATACCCTTTGTGAGAAGATGGATACCCCACAAAAACGCATGCAGTCGAGCGAGGAGCTAGCTTGTGTGGGGAAGTAGCCTGCAGGTTTGGGTAGCAAAGACACCCGAAGACGCGTAAATGATCGTAGGAGGGAGGCGTACGATGAAGGCGCGTATACGGGACTTCACCACCAACGGATGATGAAGGACGGCGATTTAGCAAATATGTGGCTACTGCAAGGGCCTCAGCCCAGTAGGGGGGCGGCATGGATGCATGAATGAGCAGTGTGCGCACGGAATTATTAAGAGTACGAAGGACACGCTCGGCCTTGCCGTTCTGGGGTGAGGTGTAAGGGCAAGAGAGTCGAAACAAGATCCCATGAGCTGCTAGGTGAGTTATGGTGGTCTTATTGACAAACTCAGTTCCATTATCAGCCTGAAAGCATTTAACAGGAAGGCCAAACTGTGTACGAGCGTAGGCAATGAAATCTACTAAGTGACCGTGCACATCAGACTTTCGATGGAGAGGGAAAGTCCAGCAAAAGTGGGAGAAATCATCCAGCAAAACCAAATAATACGAGTAGCCTGATATGCTAGGAACGGGAGACGTCCAAACATCACAATGAACTATCTCAAAAGGAGAAACAGTGTGTGAAGTAGAAGTAGCAAAAGGGAGACGAGCATGCTTGCCAAGCTGACAGGCATGACAAAGCGTGCTGTCTGATTTATTACAGGCTATAGAATGACTGTTTCTAAGTCTAACAATGGCTGAAGACCCCGGGTGACCAAGACGCTGATGCCATAGCGACGACGATGCAGCAAGGAGGGCTTGGGCGGTGCTAGGAGTAGCTGCGGATATGGTGTATAGGTCGCCATCGCTATTGCAGCGAAGAATCACGCGCCGCGTGCTGAGGTCCTTCACAGAAAAACCAAAGGCATCAAATTCTATCGAGCAGCTATTGTCACGGGTGAATTGACGAACAGACAGGAGGTTGCGAACGATAGAAGGAACAATGAGAACATTATTAAGGGCAAAATTTGATGCAGCGGTGGCTAGGACAGAATGACCTCTAGACGTTACGGGAATATGTGAACCATTGCCTACTGAAATAGAAACATGCGAAGCAGGTGAACGAGAGAGAAGTATACCATCCGAGGAGTGCATGTGGGTGGAGGCGCCTGAGTCCATTACCCATGGAGAGGAGCCCTGCAGCTGCATCTGCTGTAGCGCCGCAATGAGACCCGCCTGGTCCCATGTCTGTGTGGGCTGCTGGTACTGCTGCTGCTGGGGTGGGGTGCAGAACTGCAGGGGGGCGAACGCGGTGTAGGCTTGCTGAGGAGCAGGTCCCAGCACGCCCTGACAGCGCCAGGAGCCGCCACCACCAACGGAGGACCAGCCCTGACCGCCGGGAGTGCCCCACGGAGAGAAGCAGACCCACGGGCTGGTGGGAGTAGGCCCGCGGGGCTGCTGCTGCTGGTACTGCTGCTGCTGGGCGCCACCACTTCCATTGCCGCCCTTTTTCCTGCGCCGACGCTGCTGCTGCTGCGGCAACTGAAGATGCTGCTGCTGCTGCGGTTGCTGCTGCTGCGGCGGTGCAGTAGACGAGGATGAACGGCAGGAAGACCCGCAGCCTTTGGTGGCGGCGACCAGCGCTGTAGAGGACAGCACCTTCGCCTCATTGGCCATGCGCAGCTCCTTGAGGGCGAACTGATTAAGGGCTTCATCAAAGGTGATGTCCTTGGTGCCGGCGACGATGTCCTTGGTGTTGCTGAATTTGGGGTGAATACCCCGCAGCAAATTCAGCACCAAGGTGGGCTCGGCGACGGGATGACCAACTTCACGCAGGGCGTCGGCAGCTAGCTTCATCTTCTTGCCAAAATCCATGACGGAAAGATCACCCTGAGTCATGGAGTGGAAGTCCTCGCTCAGGAAGATGGCGCGGGGAGCCTTGTTGGCCTGAAACTTGTTGGAGATGGCAACCCAGAGCTCCCGCGCCGTCTGATTTTCAGCCATGGTGAAGTCAAGAACATCTTGAGAGACGGAGCCGTAAAGCCACGTGCGAATGCAGCAGTCAATCTGCTCCCAAGCGGGATCAGTACGGCGAGGGGGAACGGAGCCGTCGATGTGATGAAGAAGCCCGAACTTGCCGCACATCGCCTTGAAGAAGGCCGACCACTTCCCGTAGTTGGCGCTGTGCAGTTCCAGTTCAAGGGGAACATGGGACTTGACGTTGATCGTAGCGTAGGGGTGGAGGAAGAGGGCGCCTGCTGATGCATCCACAACAGAGGGCATGGAGGGGGCGCCAGAGGAGGGAGAAGACGCCGCTGATGTCGCAGAGGAGGTCGACATGATTGCAGATGCAATCTGGACCACGCAGCAAGAGTCTTCGGCTGGTGTGGTGGGCGTAGGGAAGGAGGAGGGGGGCGCCCTAGGGTTAGGGCGCAGGGGAGAGGTGCTGGGCGCCCAGGGAGGGCGCAGGGAAGGGAAGGAAGGGTGGCGCCGATGGGGAGGAGGCCCCTGGACGGCGGCTAGGGCAGCGGAAGGGAGGGGGGCGCACGGCTGGGCAAGGGGAGGGCCCGGACTCGTGATACCATGTAGAGAATTGGCAAACACCACACACCCTAGGAAGGGGGGGTGACCTTTCATTATATAGGCCGTATAGGCTTGGGTTACAAGAAACACAATACAAGCACAAATACAACTCTATATATCTAACAGTCAATATGATTATGGATACATTAGGAGCTTTAGCTCTAGCTACAGAACCTCCAAATGATGACATGATGAAGAGGCCACCTGTTCGGCGCGGGGAGAGTTTCATTACCAAGGTCATGTGGCGAAATATCATTGGACAAAGTTTATATCAGTTGGTTGTACTTGGAGCTCTCATGTTTGGTGGGGAACGACTTCTGAACATCAAGGGTGCCAATTCCAAATCTGTCATCAATACTCTCATCTTCAACTCCTTTGTGTTCTGCCAGGTGAGTGCACTGTAACTTTTATGAACACACTTTCAGTCATAATGCCTATGGTGTGCTGAAGTTAAAGTTCATTCCAAACGTTCCTTTTTGGCCCCAATCTAAAAATTTATAACATGATTGTCTGCATCCTAAGCCAATATAGTTATGTGGAACCTACATGTTACCATTTCTCTAAGAAAACGAAGGAACTAAGATCTCTGCATTTGAATTCTCTCCCCATATTATTATGTCTGATCAATGATACATATGGTCTGATGATGATCTTTGAATTATGTTACTTCAGGTGTTCAATGAAATAAACAGTAGGGAAATGCAGAAGATTAATGTTTTCTGTGGTATGATCAGCAATTGGATCTTTATCGGAATCATAGCAGTGACAGTCATATTTCAAGTGGTGATCATAGAATTTCTGGGCACTTTCGCCAGCACTGTTCCACTTAGTTGGCAGCTTTGGTTGGTGAGCGTCGGCCTTGGATCCATCAGCTTGATCGTTGGCGCCATCTTGAAGTGCATACCAGTTAAATCAGGTGAAAATTCTTCAAGTCCAAATGGCTACGTTCCGCTACCCAGTGGTCCAGATAACATATAGCTGAAGAAGAGCGATTGACAACGGCAAGGCATTGCATTTGGTAGAATATGCAGTTTCCTGAGGACCCCAAATGCACCACGGCTGCATTATATTTTGAGTTCTGTTTGGGATAATTAATAAACCACTGCCTAGGTTCAGTTTTAACAAATTGTTCTGTGCCTTGTCATGCAATACAACGCATTACATTTGGTATGGGCCATGGAAATAATGTTCTTGACTAATCCAAGTACAATTACTTTGTTCTCGAAAAGAAGCTACACATTTACTGGATTTAGCAAAGTTCAGTTTCAGTGAGCAGTGCACCACTCATGATTGTTCTGTTGCCACCATCCGTGGCTGAACAACGCATCCATAAAGTCGAGTACATACTAACAGAAACATTCATCAGTGTAGGATCTTCGGATCGACACTAAGCTAGTCACTCATTCATGTAATTCTTCTCCAAAACTCCACAACAATGGACGCCAAAACTCCCAGCAATGCTTCAGCTTGCTCCCGTTTCGTCCCTAGGATCATCGCCCTCTTGCGCCGCACCGTCAGCTGGCTGTGGACATGAGAAGGTACTCCGCATCCATTCGTTCATCCTCGCATCTTCAGCGGCATAGCCGAAGCCATAGCCCATCTCTGCAAATTGCTGCCATCCCATGTCTGCGGGAAGCATCTCCAATGGCTCTGGCTCTGGCTCTCCCTTGATGTCTTCGCCGCCATTGATGCCGGTAGGATGGTAACCCACGCCTTGCTCCATCATGGGCTGCAGCTGCCAGGTGCTGGTTGACACCGCCCCGTTATTCACCGGCGTAGTCTGTGACGTGCTGGCATAGGAGCACCCGGCATCGGGCGGCGCCGCCGTCGTCCAGTAACCTGTGGCGGCGAAGTCGTGCTCGTGGTTCAGCGTGCCTCGCTGCCTCTTGGACGACCGGAACTGGACCTCGTCGGTTTCTTCTTGGTGTTCCTCGCCGCCGCCGCCGCCCGCCGCCGCCCTCGGCGTGCGGTGCACCCTGCAGATCACCCTGACGCCCTCGCCGTCGGTGGCCTCGGGCATGCTGGTCCCGAACTCCTCCATGAGCCACGCGCTCTTGCCGCCGGCGGCGTCGCGGTACTCGAAGGTCTGCCGGTACCCGTGGTGGCGGACGGCGATCCGCTTCCCGGATCCGTGCCACGTGCCGCCGCCCCGGACGGCGCGGGTCATCCGGGTGCCGGCGTTGCCGTCCTTCCACCGGGCGACGCAGAGGAAGTACCAGTTGCCGTCGTCGTGGCCGAAGCGCCGGAGCCGCGACGCGAGCGTGCCGGGGTCCGCGCTGTAGACGTCGGCGGCGCACACGACGCCCTCGGGCTCCCCCAACGGCGTCTGGCCGGGGTTGGCCACCCAGGGGTTGAGGTAGCAGCGGATGAGCTCCGGCGCGGTCGGCGTGAAGCGGTAGCACGGCGGCACGTCCGGCCACCGCGCCTGCTCCATCCCTCCTTGTTGCTCCATCCGCGTCCGGTGGCCACGACGAGAGGGGTTTGATCAGGATCTTGGCCGGTGACCTTTCAAGATTTTCGCGCGCGAGATGTGTGTTGCGAATTTGGGTAGGCGAGCATGTGGATCGATGGCACTTTATTTACACCGCTGCGTGTGTCCAGGTCCGGGGATCCGAGTTCGAGTCGTCTTCTTAACCGAGAGGCGTCCGAGATGTGATAGGATTCGGCTTCGCAGAACGCGGCTACGGGTGTTGTTCTTCCATTTAAAAGCTACCACTACACACATCGTGATCAGCAACCGTAACAGTAAAGCCAGTCTCAATATATGGTTTTATTGTATAGTTATCTAGAACAAAAACTAGCTAATCGTATCGGATAAATTTTATGGGAACGAGACTTCTCTCGTATTCTATGAAACTCTTCATTCCCTCTTTGTAAATATATTGCCACATCAGCAAAACTAAATACCCATGAAACTCTCATGAAACTGGTCTAATAGCGCAAAACTTCTCCGCTTATTCGCTGTCTGAAGGCGTGCATTTTTTTTAGCCAGCAATCGAGCTAGTACGATTGTACTAGTAGCACTTGTTTTTTTTTTTGAGGGGGAACTAGTAGCACTTGTGTTCTTATAGTGAGAATCTTTTCATTTGAAAAGAAGCAAAAAAAAAAAATGCTCGTGTTGGATTGAGATGGGCCAGCTGAGCCATGAATAGTGAAAGAGGCCGGGCCCATTCGTTTCAGGCCCACAAATAGTCATCATGGCCCGGCTACATACCAAAGCCGAAGCAAACCAAATTCTTCGCCTGTGTGTGAGCTCTCGGGTTTTGCTTCCGTCGTCGTCTTCAGCAGACTCGTGCGGCGGCGGCGGCGGCGGCGTCGCCGGCTCGCCGCGGCGGTGAGGGGAAAGCGGCCGAGACGAAGAAGAGGGATCGACCTCGATGGGGAAGCAGAAGGGACGCGCTTCCAGCAGCGGCATGGCTGCGTCGCTGGTGCCGCACGCCCAGGGCGCCGTCCCCACCGTCGGTTTCGGTGGCTACCACGGCGCCGTCCGAGTTGAGCCCGCTGCGCCCTCCGGCCCCGACGCCCCGATCCGGCTCACCCCGGTATGCTTTCTCGCTCTTCCTTCCTTAGGTCTATCGACGAGGCTTTCTCCTTGCCTTAGTTCACCAGTGGAAGAATTTGCCTGGTTGTCCAGTTTGATTACTGGGTCCCAAATTGTGTACTCCCTCTCCGCTCAATCGAAACCAGACGAAGTTCTAATAACCAGTAGCAACGATTCCCATTGTCCTCTGTGATAGCAAGGAATCAGACTCGAATTGGCTTTATGGTTTAGAAGTGGTGGGGAGTTGGACCTGAATTCACAGGTGTAATAACACAGTATTTTTCATTATACGGGTATTGTAACAGCCTACACACGCTACAATTATCTGTTTGACTCCAGCATCATCTAGCTCCGCATGGCACCACTAAAAACCTTTGAGTTTACCAGCTCTGTTTTAAGTTTGTTTCTGTTTGTGGCTTCGCGCTTAGGACATTCTCATGCCTTATTTATCATAATTGTATGAAGGATGTGGATGGTGAAGTGCTTCAGAACCTAAAAAGGCTAGGAAGGAAGGATGCAACAACAAAGGTCACACTGCTAGTCATATTGTTTTCATTTACCTTTATTTTTCTCAAAAATATTGTACTAGTAGCACTTGTGTTCTTATAGTGAGAATCTTTAGCTAAAATCTATCTTACAATCATTTCCGTTCAATAATAAAACAACAAGAATTCTGTGATGTCCTACTTACACAAATTCAAGCATTAAAAGAAAGCAGCTATTCTATTAATTCTGAGCTTTGATCACTATCTGTCAAAGAGATGCTACAGTTTTCAAATAACCTCTGACATTTCTTATTCGTTTCTTCCTTAAATGTTACACCCTTTCTATATTAAAAAAAGAAAAATCTATGACATCGCCATTGTATTATCTGTTGCTGATTTTGTTCTTATCGTGGTTATTAGGGATGTAGGTTCCACTTGTTTTGGGTTATTGGGTCAACCTAAAATTTGCTAAAATTAACTACAATCGCATGCCACGTAATTAATTTAGGGAAGAGAAATGAATTAAAATGACATGCCACACAATTAATTTGCTGACTGAAGAAACACCATTGGGCACCCATTTGCATCCCCAGTGGTTTATCATATCTATGTATTGTTAACCTATATCATATTAGCAGATTGTTCACTAGAAAAGATTAATCTTTAATGTCTGTAAGAGTTAATGACATAGAAAATAAGTATTTTAGGCATCACAATCAGAAACATAATTCTCTCTGAACCTTCAAAGGTCAGATATATGAAGTTAGATGGATTCCCAGTTCTCTATGTAGGAAATTACGTATTAAATTCTGGATAAAACACTGCATATGCTTTCACTGATCTGCTATTTATAAGTTTTTTTCCATAACATCTTACAGTTCTCTTTTCTTTTCTTCAATGTAGCTCAAGGCCTTATCTGCACTCTCTACACTCTTTGCACAAACACCTGGCGAGGAAGTGGTGCAGATTGTTCCACAATGGGTATTTTCTCTACCGCCCTATTGCATTTTTTATCTTGATCTTATATCCTTATGGCCCTTATATGAGTAAAGCTTATTTGCGGTAATTTTATTATGCCATACTTCATGACATTTTAATATCTTTATGAAAATATGCCTAGTGATAAAGTGGTATTGTTTTTCTGTCATACATATATTTATATTATATGCAAGGTCTTTAGTCAGAACATGACGCCCATGTGGAGCTAGTTTCCTACTTGGCAGTGTGGAGTGTGGAATTGTTTCTCTTTTTTTAGTGTGAGTAGATTCTTTCCCTGTAATCCATGAATACCTTAGGTTTGTTAGACTTTTTAAATGAGATCATATGAGTGCAAAACCAGTGAAAGAAGGAAGGATTAACATGGTTATTGTTGCATTAAATGCTTTTATTCATTATTATTTTGCTAATCTGTTGCACTTCAGAGTATTTTGATTCTTCAATTCATTGATTGATGATTGTAATGTCTGTTTCATGATTATGCTGGTACCATCACCATAAAAGCACACACACTATATTTTCCTTCTTTTTAGGCATTCGAGTACAAGAGGCTTCTGCTTGACTATAACAGAGAAGTTCGTCATGCTACTCATGAGGCCATGTCTAGCCTTGTCACAGCAATCAAGTATGTCCATCTCCCTCCATTCAGCTGAAGTGGATCTGGTCTATGCAGTTTATATTTGGTGTGGTACCTTGTTGGTTTTCTTTCAGTTAGAAAAGATCTTATACCCCAGCAGAACTTAGTTGATTTCTGTAATTTCATTTATTCAATTTGCAATTCTTTTCTCATCTTTGAAGGTGTGTCATTTACTCCATTGTTTTAGGAAGGGTATAGCTCCACATCTGAAGTCCTTGATGGGTCCTTGGTGGTTTTCTCAATTTGACCCTGCTCCTGAGGTTGCACAGGCTGCTCGACGTTCATTCGAGGTGGGTGCTAGACCTTCTCTGATTAATGTTACTGGCTGCAACTTACTTCTCCTGGACTACCTAGATTTGCTGCATCCATTTCTTACCTGGAACGCTAGACGGAAAATACTAAACCCATTGAAGGCTTGTTTCGATAGGCAGGGATTTACTCAATCCCTTTGGATTGGCAGGAAAGTTAATTCATTTTTCTCCTGACCAAAGGGATTGGGATCAATCCCCACGAGTTCAGGTAAGCCCTCAAAATGATTGGAAAATAACTCTTGACAATTAACTGCAAGAAATGGGCCATTGATGTGGAATCATGAATTTATTTTTATGTTCAGATCTGGTTAGGGGATGCACTCCACTGGCTGATTTTTCGTGTATGTCCCTCACTTACCACTAGTTGGGAAAAGAAAACAAAAATATTTTGATTCCTTGTTAGTTGGGTATGTAAGTAAGAACACAATTCCCCCTTGGGTTTATGTACATTCCATGTATTCGAGGTAATTTCCTTACATTTCAAGTTTTTTTTTCTTTGGGCCATGCCAAACTTTTTTTTTGAACTTTGACCATCAATGTGTAAAATTTTACATATATTAAAAACACAATATTGATGTTACTAGATTCATTATAAAATCTATCTTTATGATATATTTTACCTATAAAATATATGTTTTCATCTATATAATATATTTTATAAATATGGTCTTCCTCTATCTTTCTAATATATTGTAGATTTGTTCACATGTTTCAGTTCTTTCTGTAGGCAGCATTCCCACAGTCAGAGAGAAGATTGGATGCATTAATGTTATGCGTGAAGGAAATATTTCTTTACTTAAGTGACAACTTGAAGCTAACAGCACAAGCTTTGTCTGACAAGGCTACACCAATGGATGAACTGGAAGATATGCACCAGAGGGTATGATTTATGGTCTTGCATTGTTCTAAATGTGGTGTATTCATCAGTTAGCTTTCCATTGCAAAGTATTTCTTTTCCTGTGTGCAATCAGTTTCAAGAGATTACCAGCTAATATAAAATAAATCAGTTATTCATTCTTATAATTGAATTGATTGAATTCCACCTTTTTCCCCCTTAATGTTTACTCCAATTGATGCTCACAGTCATAATTGATGCCCCATTCTCCTTTTACATAGAAGGATAGAAGTCTGTATCTTCAAATAGTAGTTCCATTTTCTGAGGAGCGTTCTTGTTGTTCTGTTGCTCTTAGAGTCTTAGACATGGCCATTGGTTCATTGTATCCTGAGCTTTTGTGTTGGTAAGTTCCTACTGTGCTTCTAATACCAGTTGTCCATTTTCCTATTTTCCTCTTCAGGTGATATCATCATCGCTGCTAGCTATGGCAACTCTTGTAGACATTTTACTAGGAGTGAAATTGCAAAATTGTGATGTTGATAGTACCAGTACAGAAAAAAGGAGTCTGTCAAAAGTTCGATCTAATACACTTTCTTCTGCTGAAGCTGCATTTTGTATGCATAAATGTTTCCTTGATGTCCTCAAGTCAAAAAGTGCTGTTATACGGTCAGCTACATATTCATTGCTTACAAGTTATATCAAACATGTCCCTCATGTTTTTGATGAAGAAACCATGAAGAAACTTTCTCCTACTATACTTGGTGCATTCCATGAAAAGGATGCGTCATGCCACTCTTCTATGTGGGATACAATTCTTGTTTTCTCTAGAAAGTTTCCAGAGGGTTGGTCATATTGCAATATTCACAAAGTTGTCCTCAGTCGATTTTGGAATTTCCTACAAAATGGATGCTATGGGTCCAAACAAATCTCATATCCTCTTCTAGTTCAATTTTTGGACTCTATACCACCTAAAGCAGTTATGGGACAGCAATTTGTTTTTGATTTTTTGCATAATCTCTGGGATGGAAGGAACCAGAGGCAGTTATCAGCTGCTGACAGTTTGGCTTTCTGTATTGCCTTTAAACATATTTTTTTGTGGCTTCTAGAAAATGTATCAAGGTATCCTTTCTGAACTAGTTCAAATTGCAATTGTTTTGCGATTCCTGGAATTCCTGTGTAATTACCTTATCTCTTTTTACAGATATTCTGGAGAAGATTCTTCTGATGATACCCCTATCAAGCTTATAACAGATATACTTGCCAAAATAGTTTGGCGTGACTATCTTTTATTGTCCGGTGGCACAGCTGGTAGCGGTGCTCAGTTATCTCATAAAAATTCAGGGTCAGTGGTGAACACCCAGTACCCAATGCACTATCTTCAAGATTTGGAGAAATGTATTGTTGAAATACTGGATGTAGTTGCGGATACTGAAAATCATTTACTCAATATTTCTTGTGAGTTGCTGGTGAGGGACTGTTTGGACATAATCCAACAAGGGGAGAAGCTTTCGAAGTTTCAGGACCATGTAGAGCAACTTGTGTCTTTCTTCTTATCTTTGCATCAACTTGTTGTACACAAAGGTAAAACGTGGCCACTAGAAAGATTAGCAAGACCGCTGGTTGAACAGTCTTTGCCAGCCATCATGTTCGTGGTAAGACCAGACACTTGATTTTGTCATGAAGATTAACATAATCTTTTTTCTTTTACCTGTATACTCTCTGATAAAAATGTAAGCCGTTTAGTTGTTTTGCAACGCAAGATCAATGTTATTAGATTCATCATGAAAATTACCTATTTTTTTTCCTCAGATGCACAGGACAGCTGAGTTTCATTAAGAATCATGAAAAATAACTTTTTGGATCATGCATTATTTATAGCAGGAGTAGGATAGTTATGTCGTCATGAGCTCAAATGAATTATTATTTTATCATTTCTTGAACGTGAAAATTCACTTCTACGCTCCAATAAGGCTGTTCAGAAGAGGAGCATTTGTCCAGGAAGTTCTAGGATTTAGTTCAAGTTTGTATTAAATCCTAGGGATTGGTTTCCCTGTCCCCTCTACCCAAATAGGCTCTAGAAGTTTAACAGTACAACAATCATGTAGAATGGGTAAATGAGCCAGATGTTCAACCAGTGTTACAATCTCTGCTACAAATGGTTTCATTGGTATGCAAATGATAGACATGAGTGCTTCATTTGAATCACTAACTTGTTTATTCTAGATCTTGTTGAATTAAACTCTGTTGGCATAAGATCTTAGACGCTGGTAGAACAAGCTTTTAAACGTCCTGAGAAAATTTTCTTTTTAGCACCAATCTAAGTGCTGTTTCTACCATACATCGACACGTAGACATGGAGATCGAGACAAAGTTGCATCCTTCTTTGAATTTATGGTACACAACTTACATAGAATTGAAGTTGATTCTATAAAACATTATGCTATTGATGCAGGATACTCCAAGCTTGGTTAAGCTTCTTTCAGTTTTGGTTGAAATATTTGGACCCATTCCCCTATTTTTAATGAATTATCATGGAAAGTCATATGTCAAATCTTATCTGGAGTTGTTCAATTCTGAACTTCTCCCTTGGTGTTTTAATGGAAAATATAGCACCTGTAACCCAAAGATTGATTTGTTGCTTTCGTTATTTCAAGACGAGTGCTTCTTTGACCAATGGTGTTCCATCATCAAATATACTAGAACTGAACAAAAGCACTCCATTGATGATAAGACCTCGAAAATGAAGAGCCGATTAGAATTGCTTACACTGTTGCTTCAGAAAGTCAGAGAAAGAATTGCTGGGGGAAAGCTAAGAAACTTACAGAAAAATGGTTATCTTCCAGAACATTGGCGGCATGATTTATTAGATTCTACTGCAACTTCTGTCCTCTGTGATTTGACTGCTGCAGACCGTCATGTTAGTTTTTTGTGGTATGTGCTTCAATCCCTTAGTATTTGTTCCTTTGTGAATGTTTTTATTTCCAGGTGCCTGCACACAGGTTTGATTTGTCCTTTTATGTGTAAAATTTCAGTGCTGCACTTGGTGGCTCGGATCAGGAGGATCAGATTTGTTTTCTTTCTGCTGAGACTGTTCATAAAGTTCTAGGATCCATTGTCAAGGATTTGGCATCGGCACTCTTGGTATCAACTTTTGAATGGGCAAGGCTTGCATATTCTCTGTTGCTGCCTTCGGAACCCGAGCATTTGAAGCTTCCAGAAGAAAATTCCCTGCCAATCAACTTTGAGATGGCTCGATTTGCTTTTAAAGTACTTCAGGGTAGCTTCTTTTCACTAGGGAGACTTGAGGAAAATTCTGTATTTCCTTCTATTCTGGCAGCTCTGTTTGTTATTGAATGGGAATGTAGCATGTCTTTGGCAACTGATGATGAAAGTGATTTGGAAGATCTTATAAAAGATATGGATGTTGGTTCTTCTATGGGCAGAAGCTCAAAAGATTATTTGGATGAGAAAATGCATTTGAAGGCTAACCTTGCAGAAAGCATACATGCTTTTTGCCAAAGCTTAAGTCCATCCTTTTGGAATAACCTTCCTTCATGCACAGTGAATAGATTGGCAAATATTCTAGCTCAATCTGTCAGGTATTCTGTATTTCAGACAAGAGACTTGCATGTGGAAAAGACAGCAGTCTTATGTTCTGAGTGGGTGGTGGAAATGTTGAAGCTCGTTTGTCTTGATGACATAAACTTGCAAAGCTTTTTTGATCTTTTGCTATCTGAGAGAGAATATTGGCCGCTCTGGTTGAAACCATGTTTACAAAATGGGCTTGCATCTATGAAGGTCCAGTTGGAGCCGGCTATTACAGTTGACATTGTAAGAGTTCTTTTCTCTGTCTTCTTTCTCCCCATAGTCCTTGCTTTTATTTGGCACAAAATATTTGAGTAGCACTTCTTTGGATGATGAGTCAAATCTTTATGAAATTTCTGCATAGTTGTTAGCTTAAATGTGTAAATTAGCTGTCGTAGCTCTGGAGAACTAAATCAATAATTCCTTTGGTGCAGGAACTGAAACACGAGCGGTTTGTTGCTTTCGTTGATAGGCTTATTCTCAATCTTGGCTTTGGTGAAGTGATTTTAGGTATTCCAGGAAATCTACGATGTGCCACATCACAATCAATTGATATTACCTCACCTATGTCTTCCTTGTCTAGAGCATGGGTGGCTGGTGAGATCCTTTGCACTTGGACATGGACAGGGGGAAGTGCACTGAAAACATTCTTGCCTTCTCTGGTTCAGTACATGGAAAAGGAATCACATCTTGAGGTTAACATTGTGTCTTTGTTGCTTGACACACTGTTAGGGGGCACCCTTATGCATGAGAGTGATCCATGGGTACTGTTTAATGCTTGGCATCTTTCTGACAACGAGATTGGGAAAATTCAGGACCGTTTTCTCCGTGCTCTTGTGGCTTTGTTATTTACCACCAACACCAAGAATTGTCTTTGGAGAGAACCTGACGCATTTGTATTTTTTGAGCAACTGTTGAGCAATCTTTTTATGGGCTCAACAGTAAATAGAAAATGCCTGAAAGTTCTTCCCTTTGTTATGAGTACCATTATAAAACCATTGCCGCAGAAATTGAATGAAGATTCTCCGTATGGTGATTTGGTTAGGAAAAGCATATTGAGTTGGCTTGAGGCAGCCATCTCTTGCCTGTCATCCAGCCCAAGGGAAGTACCAGTGCAAGGTAGGCTTCATTAGAATTCTTACTAGATAACTCACATACAACACTGTCTTTACAAACATGTAATATGATATCTTACTTTGTCAGATATTGAGGACTGGATGCAAGTGGCGCTGTCTTGCTTCCCATTGAGCATAACTGGAGGAGCTCAGAGATTGGTAGTTACGGTTGAGCGAGAAATCAGCGATGCAGAGATATCATTAATGCTTACTCTATTTCAGAAATACCAGTTTTTCTATAATGTTGCAGCTTCATCATTATCCAATAGTGAAACTGTGATACCAAGGACAGTTGAGTTGTTGGGGGTGAAATTGACGACTGTTATGGTTGGGTATTGCTGGACAAAACTTCAGGAAAATGATTGGCATTTTGTGTTCCGCATGGTATCCAAGTGTATTGAATCATCTGCTTTGCTTGTGGAAGAAATGACAGATGGCATAAATGATGCCGTAATAAACCAGGTATCAAGGGAAGATGCCTTGGAGAAGCTTAAGTTAATGGTTAGCACTACAGATAAGTTAACATTAAGCCTTGCGGAATCTTCTCTTGTTACATTGTGTCACCTCAACCATCTTGGTTATCTCCAAGAAGTAGAAACTGCCAGGAGTTTGCAGCTTATTAGATCAAGGGACTATGCTGAGAGTACTAACAAGATGGTGGAGAGTATCCTCCGTTTGTTCTTGGCTACTGGTGTTTCAGAGGCAATTGCAAAATCATTTGGTGAAGAGGCTTCATCCATCATAGGTTCCAGTCGCCATGCTTATTTGCATTTTTGGGAACTTGTAGCATCATTCATAAAGAATGCTTCACCAGAGATTAGAAGGTCTGCACTGGAGTCCATGGACCTATGGGGACTTACCAAGGGTTCAGTCAGTGGACTGTATTCGATTCTTTTCTCCTCACAACCAATATTTCACTTACAGTTTGCCGCTTTCTCTCTGCTTCTGTCTGAGCCCTTCTGTCAACTTTCATTGCTTAAAGATTGTTCTCTGGGAGAAAATTACTCATCTTCTCAGCGATCAGACATTAGCCAAAGCGCCGAGTTGATGCCAGATTCAGAGAAAATTCCATGTCTCAGAGATGAACTCTCAGCCTTAGTTGAATTCCCAACGTCTGAACTTCTGAAAACAGATCTGACAGCACGAGACGGGGTATGCTATATTACATCTTTTTAAATTTTAGCAGCTATTTCTTTTATCATGTATTAATGGTTCTTTTATGTTTTCTCTCACTAGGTTGATGTCTTCATTGCATGGGCATTATTGTTGTCACACCTGCAATCACTGCCGTCATCTTCCATTATTAGGGAAAATGTACTTCGATATATACAAGAGAAGATCAGTCCGTGCATATTGGATTGCATTTTCCAGCACATCCCAGTAAAGAGTGCTGCTCCTAGTGGGAAGAAAAAGGATGCTGAACTCTTGCCTGAAGCGGAGGCTGCTGCCAAAGCTTCTAAGGATGCCATAGTTACTTGTTCGTTGCTGCCATACGTGGAATCCCTTTCGCCAGTTGGGACTTTGCAAATGGCTTCACTTGCAGGATCATTGTATGGAATGATGATTAGACTGCTACCCTCTTTTGTGCGCACATGGTTTACTACTTTGAGGGACCGTTCATTGTCATACTCAATTGAGTCGTTTACCAGACAATGGTGCAGCCCTCCTCTTCTGCTAGATGAATTTTCTCAGGTATGTGCATGATCTTCGGTGGCAAGATACACGTTAGCCTTACTGTGAAAAAGAGTCCCGCGTGTTACAATTTATTCGCCAGTTCTAGTATTTATAGGGTTCTATTAACTAGCGCCTTAACCTCTTTGAAAACAACCTATTAGCCTGTGACACACCTTAGCGGCATTAGATGCACACTAATCCATTTGGTTTTCAGTAATTGTTTCTTTTGTTGAAATCATGTAGTAACAGTTGAGTGGGTGTGCACATACATCGGTACATGTAAACAGTGGAGGGAAGGGTAGGGCTACTAGGGCCATGGCCCTAGGATGGGCTGGTATTTTCTATACAGTAGCTTGTAGCATAAAAGTCCTAGGTCCAGCCAGCGTGTTCTTCCATTGAGTGGTCCTAGGTGTCGGCCTGGCCCAGCTCCACCCCTGCATGTAGATCAGATAATGTTATTCCAATTGAAAATCAACATGGTCCTTGGAGCTCTATTGTTGCTCCTGCAACTCACTCTCTCTCTCTCTTTATTACAGGTTAAGGATTCTGTGTATGCTGACGAGAATTTCTCAGTTAGCGTCAACCGATCGGCTTACGAAATCGTTGCTACATACAAAAGGGAGGAGACAGGAATTGATCTTGTCATACGCCTCCCCAACTGTTACCCCCTGCGCCATGTCGATGTTGAATGTACCAGAAGTTTGGGTATCAGTGAAGTCAAGTGCAGGAAATGGTTGCTTTCCCTCACATCATTCGTCCGCAACGAGGTAATTTCTTTCCTAGAACAAAAATGAGAGAGTAGTAGATATTAGCCGATGGCTTTCAACGCAAGGACATGAAAAAAAAAGGCGTTTGATCATATTTGCGTACGATTCTCTGCAGAACGGTGCTATAGCAGAGGCGATCCGCACGTGGAAGAGCAATTTTGACAAGGAGTTTGAGGGCGTGGAGGAGTGCCCAATCTGTTACAGCATTCTCCACACGAGCAACCACAGCCTTCCGCGGCTGGCGTGCAAGACCTGCAAGCATAAGTTCCACGGTGCCTGCCTCTACAAGTGGTTCTCGACGTCCAACAAATCGACGTGCCCGCTGTGCCAGACTCCCTTCTAGGCATGCATGTTTGTTGGCACCGTTCGATCGTTCCTGTAAATGACGTGTGTCTCAGTGTATGTGTATGTATTGTGTGCAGCGCCTTAAGCACAAGCAGGGTTTTTTTTTGCACCGTTAGCTCTAGGAATCTCCAGTCCACAAGTCCCATGATATAATGCGCTCTCTCTTTGGAGTCTTATTGGAGACGCGTACTTCGATATAGTAATAGTAGTGTTGATAGAGAGAATTAAATATGTTTATTAATCTTTGAACCAGAGGTGGTTACCTCTTATATAGGCTGGGACGGAACGGAGTAATTCCCATCAGATTAACTAACGTATACAGCAAGCTCTCTCTGTTTTATAATTACTCCCTCTGTTCTAAATTATT
The DNA here is from genome assembly GCF_016808335.1 of Panicum virgatum. Classification (NCBI taxonomy): domain Eukaryota; kingdom Viridiplantae; phylum Streptophyta; class Magnoliopsida; order Poales; family Poaceae; genus Panicum; species Panicum virgatum. Next base: position 1,506,894 of record NC_053152.1, read on the forward strand.
AGTTATTTTGGTTTTTCTAGGCTTATAGATTTTCTATGCATTTAGACATAGTACATATGTAGAATGTAGATGTATAGTAATTTAGGGCGGAGGCAGTATTTAACAATGTTACGGACAATAAGTCGACCGTGAAATGCAGGTTGCAGGCTACTGCGAGTCGCTGTGAATTAGCTCGCGGCACACAATTCGGGTAAGGTACTGACACAAGTGGGAGAAGTCAATAGTAATGGACGGAAAATGACTACTCCCTCCGTTCAAATTAGATAGTTCTGGCAAATCTAGAGACATAATTTTTGCTATGTATCTAGACACAATGTTTATCTATATTCCTAGCAAAATCTATTTATCTAGATTTATCAGAACGATATATATTTTGAAAGAGATCCAACGCTATATATCAGTTGTAGCATTTTCTAAGTTCAACATAACCACCCATCAACTTTATGATTCGCAACCCCAGCAACACTAGTCAAATCCAAAACAACTCTCCGAACATTTTTTACACAACTGGCATGGTATGTTTAGCTTTTGCTCTGAACTGTGCCACTAGGCGATGAGGAAAGGGAGCACGGTCAGCATGAAAGCCTCATAAGTAAAAGTCGCAGATCCCGAGTATGCCGTGTCCTTCTCCTTGAACTTCTCAGTCAGTCCCTGCAAATAGTCCAAACAAATGAGTACAAGATAACGGAAGAAGATGCAAATAAAAAAAATCTTGCCCATGTTCAGCATGGTGGAGGCATACCTTAACAGTGAGACAACATCTGCAGGGGTAAAAGGAAAAAAAAGTTAGGATTGTGGTAATGGGCAGACTGAAAGCATATAGGATATAATAATTTTTTCCCAGTATTAAACATGACAATCGCATAGCATAAGTAAAACATGGCTGAAACTTTGGAGGTCAGTGGATGAAAGACCAGTTTTTAGTTTGAATTTTTGCTACTTAAGTCACGTTTAATTCAATAAGGGGGAAAATTTGTTCCACCAGTCAGTGATAAATTGTCATAGGTGATATCAATGAGTTATGAACATCCAAGATAACAGCACTGTATGATCCATGCGGCTATATCCATAACAGAAAAATCTGAATAAAAAAATCATTGCCCGACAACCATTTAAGAAATAAAGACCAGTTAAATTGAAGGAAGGCCCTTACTCAATGAAGTTATCATATTCAATTGCTCTGCTCTTGCCCCCAGTCTTGTCAAATTTAGACACAAGCAGGTCCAGCACAGTTGGAGAGACAGAATATCCCAGACTGAGAAGAGCATCACGGAGTTCAGATGAGTCAATCTTACCACTCCGATCACGATCGAACCTTTCAAATATTGCCTGAACAATAGAGCGAAACATTAGTACCAGTGCTAAGAATGACTGGTTTGCTTGCCGAAAAGTAAGAGAAAAAGGAATATTAAGTTGCAGGTCATCTTACTCTCCAATTCTGAAGACTGTAAAACACAGAAGTAAATTCCTTGTGCCCTGAAAGGTTGAAAACAAAAGATAGCACATAAATACCTAGAAACAGAAAAGGCATAGGATTTAAAAAGGGAAATCGTGACTCTAATATGTCGCACTAGTTGAGCAAAGGACCGAGAAACACAACTTAGCATGTTAGTTTTCAACTTGTATCCAATGTGTACCAAATGGAATTGAATCTAAACAATTGTGCAAGCATGGATGTTCATATGGCACAAAATTACCATTACCAAACTACATGCATTACAGGAAAAAAAGAAAGAAAGAGTGACATGCCCAGTAGAACCACTTCATTGTTCGAAAAGTATCATGGTTTCAATAAGTTTGGTAACAGGAATTTCCAATCAGGCCACGTAGAAAATGTCAATTTCCCGATTCCCGAAGTCAACTACGTTGGGTATAGTGATGGGCCAATCCTAAACCAATTCACGCGCTGCGCTGCGTGCGACGCAACACCTAAACCACAGCACCGCTGACCAGCATCAGGTGCACGATAGCTGCCCACGACGCACTCGAGGCGTGCGCCACGGATTAACTAGTCTCAAGGAACAATGGCAGGACCGAGGAGGAGGGGAGGAGCGTGATGGGGCGTTACCGATCTTTCGGACGTTGGTGTTGGTGAATAGGTAGATGAGGAGGTGGACGGTGCGGAGGCTGAAGCTCTGGTTGTAGCCGGAGAGCGCGGACTGCAGCTCCTTGTCGTCGATCATCCCGCTGCCGTCGCGGTCCGCCGCCTGGAAGCAGGCCACCACGTTGGGGTCGGTCCCGGGCGGGAACGCGGACGGGACCAGCGACGCGAAGGGGCTCCCGCCGTACCCGCCCGGGGCCCCGTACGCCGGCGGCGGGGCCCCGTAGGGCGCGGGCGCGTGCGGCGGCGCGCCGTAGGGAGGGGCGGACGAGGGCGGCGGGGCGCCGTAGGGCGCACCGTACTGCTGGGCGCCGTAGCCTCCGCTGCCGCCGCCGTAGGGCTGGGAGGAGGGCGGGGCGCCGTAGTAGGGCGGCGCGGAGGAGGAGGTCTTGCCTTCCTTGGGGGGCTTGTCGCCGTAGGGCGGGGCGCCGTAGTAGGGCGGCGCGGAGGAGGAGGAGGTCTTGCCTTCCTTGGGGGGCTTGTCGCCGTAGGGCGGGGCGGAGGGGCCGGGGGAGGAGCCGTACGGCGGCGGGGCGCCGTAGCCTCCGCTCCCCCCTGCGGCGGGGCCGTAGGGGTAGCCGGAGCCGGGCGGCGGGTAGCCGGCCATGGGGGTGTGGAATGGAGAGACGATGGTGGTGGGTGGGGAATTGGGAATCGAAACGAGGCTGCGCTTCGAATGGAAATTTTCTCCAGCGGAAAAGAGGAGAGAGCAGGGGAGGCTTTATGACGTGGCGAATCGAAGCAATCTTGTACTACGTCAACGGCTAGAGTTGAATGGGGCCTTGAGAACGAGCGGTCGCTCGCACGGTAAAGGCTCGAGTGGCACAAGCCGCCGGTCACGGCTTCGAGCCTTGAGAACGAGCGGTAGCTCGCACGGTAAAGGCTCGAGTGGCACGAGCCCGCCGGTCACGGGTTCGAGCTTTCCTTTGCCCGTGATTTTTTCATTGGGGTTTTCCTCCATTTCTTTCTGGTACAGGTGGGTAGAGTTCGAGCTTTCCTCGGCCCGTGATTTTCACTGGGGTTTTCCCCATTTCTTTCTGGTACAGGGGGTCCTCATTCCTTGTACAGATTGTGTGTGTGCAGTGTGACCCTCAAAAAAAAAAAAGAGTTGAATGGGGCCTTGCTTATTAACCGCGGGCGACACGACCCGGCTCGAACTCGACGACGCGGCGGCTCCAGCGCGTGCGTGCGTGTGAAACGAGCTTGAGTTTTTCTTTTTTTTTTAACTCGAACAAGCTTAAGCCTGGTGATGAAGGATCGGTGCGGCCACGGAGTAAGGAGTTGTGTTCAGATCGCTATTTCTGAGTGCGGGAACAAACGCAAATATTCGGAGTCACGCGCGTGACGTCGCGTTGGACCTACACGCTTTGTCTCTGCAAATGACCCCGAAACTATTCTTCTTCCTCCTCGCGACAGGGGGTCATCGCCAGCGATGGTGGTCGAGGAGGCAATTATAGAGTTTTAGGATTTCGAGGTTGGGGTCGGTTTCCATAGACGGCAGTTATAGGAGGGGGAGGTCGAGGATGGCGGCGGTCCAACAATATTGGCAGTTTGGCGGATGGTGAAGGCAACGGGGCGCGGGAGTGCCCCTAGTAGGGTGGGGCTGGGCGCCCGGTGGATGGCAGCCAGCGATGGAGGCAAAAAAAAAAGGTTGGGTCGAAGGCCGGCGGTGGATGGGTGGTATCACGATGGCGGGGCAAGCACGTTGTGGGCTGCCGTGGATCTTCTGCGATATCTTACCTGCTTGTCACGCATGTTGCTCCTAACAAGATACGGAAGGAAGTATAGCCCACCATGGACTGTCATCTAGATAGAAGGCTTCAAAGATTTTCTTACAAATGGGCCAAGATCAGGTCGCAACCCAACAACAAGCCCAACTACTAGCTTTATGGGTGAAGCTCAACTCTAGAACAGTAGCACGTGTTGCTGCCGCCGCCTAGAGATGAAAACGATCGGAAACATCCATAGAAGACTTGTTAGAAATGAAAACTGCGTCGGTATTCCGATAAAATCGAAAATGAAACTATCCAATCGATTGCACATAAAAAACGATCGAAATCGATATTTCAAAGCGATAAACACATCAAAGAACATGACAGAGCAATATATAATTTGATACATCTCTCCCGCAGATACCAATGATTACTGCATCAAATCATACATGACACATTGTAAGCATGTAGCATACATATTTGATGTTTCAAACAGTCAATTTATGTGAATAGCCTCAGTTCTCTAAACATCTCAAATCACATAGCAAATAAAGTACTAATTAACTTGGGCTTATTTGGATTGGAAAAATGCAAAGCACATCCATGGAAGAAAAACACAAAAGAAATAAAAATGATGCGTAGAAAAAGTGAAACTCTAGCCTTTATGGGTCTATTTGATTGGTGGGCTTATTTTAGCATGGCTAGAATCTAGAGCCAGGCCAGCCCAAGCCTGTTCAATATTAGCCATGAGTTTGTATTTGGTTGTTGGTCAATCTAAGCCTGGCTAACTCAAGATTGTGTTTGGTTGCTTGTGTATCTGATATTATAACCATGTGTTATCTGTTGGGTGAAGTTACCGATCTCTTCCTGTCTTTTTTGCCCTCGCTCCATCCACATCATCGTCAGTCCTACCCACCGGCGCCGCTGCCATATCTCAGACAGAAGGGTCAACTCGCCGGCGCCCAGGAGGCCCGTCTCCTGCTCCATCATCCACTCATCCTTGTCGCGGCCGTGAAGGTCTATCCCGTACTCATCCACCGCCTCCATATGTGATTGATTTAACTAATCAATTTGATTGCTGTTCGTATCAGTGAGCGAGTGCAATTAGAAGTCTAAATCAACTAATGAACAAATCAATTTATAGGATCAATTTCAGCAGCTGGAGATGGAAGAGAGGACAGAGGAGATAGTGGATGGGTCATGGGTGGGTAGAGGAGGCCACCGGCATGGAGGAATGTAGCCGGCCACCGCTCGCAGGCGAACTCTGCCACCGGCCTCGCTGGGCCCCGCTCCAGCCTCGCACGAGGACGAGTTCCGCCATCGCCGCATGCGTGAGCTAGCTCCGTCGGCGACCATGGGGAGCACATCCACCACGCACCAGGCGAGCCTGCCGTGCGGGAGGGTGGCGAGCCATGCCGACTGCAGGAAGCGCATCCGGCCGTGCAGGCGAGAGCGCCGAGCTTCGGCGCGGCGTTCGCGCAGGTGCTCCACCGGCCGCATGCGGGAGTCCGTGCTCCACCGCCACAGCCGAGTGCTCCCCCGCCGCGAGCGGGGGCCTGAACTCCGCCGCCGCATGCGAGAGCTGCTGTCAGGGATGATGGGGAAGAATCAAGGTTCGCTGCTGCTGTCGGAGAACAGGAAGAAGAAGGAGGTGGACGCTTGGGAGGTGACACGAGACAAGTCGTTAGAGCACCTTCAGCTTGCACAAGCCTTTTTTTTTGAACTTGGAAAGCAGGTTTCCATCAGACAACTCCAGCCTGGTCTTTACAGACCAGATTGGAGACGAAGGTGGGGACTTGGCTCAAAAGTTCAGTTGAACCAGAGCTAACCACGCTCGCCCCATACATTGCAAGGCAATCAGCCACTCTGTTGCAATTTCTCGGACAATGTTGAATACTGCAATAACCAAAGGATGAGCAAATGAAGTCCCTGATCTGCTTGAGGAGACAGCCATCCACACTTTGATCTAGCTCAGTAGTGGTCAGACCTCGCACCAATTCCGTTGCATCGGTTTCAAGGATGATTCTTGGCATACCAAGCTGTGCAATTCTCTCCAAACTGTGCAGAGCAGCAAGAGCTTCAGCTTGAAAAGAGGAGGCAGCCCTGTGCAAATTACCACAGCCCCCTTCCAGAAATTCGCCCATACTATTCCTCGCTACGAAACCCCAACCTCCTTGACATGTTGCAGCCTTGAAAGCACCATCAATATTTATCTTGTACACATTTTCAGGAGGTGGTTCCCATCTTCTTTGCCCAATCTGTTGCTGGATTTTTATTGTCCTTTGTTCCGTTTCAAATTCTGAGACATAAAAGGTAACCAAAGAGCAGGTCTCCAGGTCCGTGAGCTTTCTTTCCCCTTCATTCACCTTGTTTCTCACTGACCACCATTTCCATAAAAGTACAACAATTTGCACCTGCACATGCATTGGGAAGGACCATATTTTTTGCATCATCTCCCGACCCGGTCGGCAAGTCGATAAAATCAAACGATATTCCTCTAAATTGAGATTCCTCCAGCATTCCTTCACAGCTTTGCATTTGAAAAAAAGATGTCCAGGATCTTCATCTAGCATTTGACACATAGGGCATAGAGTGTCAACTTTCATCCCTCTATGGGCCAAATTCCGACAGACTGCCAAACTGTTATGAACTAAGTGCCACACAAACATTTTGACCTTATTTGGAATCTCCATACCCCTTATTTTGTCCCACCTGAACACCGACTTCTCCACTGAGAGAGACTCAGAATTTTCTGCACATCCACCCTTCTCATCTTCTCTTCTTTGCACCGCTACTTTATAAGCTGATTTTACTGAGAAGAGTCCTTTTTTTATCAAAGTGCCATGCTGGTCTATCTTCCATGTCAAGATTCACTCTCAGCTTAAGGATAGCATCAACATCAAACTCTGAAAAAACATCCTGCACTAAAGCCTCATCCCACGACCCAGAGATCGGGTCCATCAACTCAGCCACTTTTGTCAACACCATTGCTCCTCTGTATGTAGCAGGGCGCCTGGACTTACCATGTGGAATCCATGGATCCTCCCAGATGTTAACTGACTCACCATTGCCAATCCGCAAATGATCCCTTCCTTAAGCAAGTCCACCCCTTTCAAGATACTTCTCCAAGTGTATGAGATTCCATCACGCGCCTCACATTGCAAGAGAGAACCATTAGGAAAATATTTTGCCTTAAGCACCTGGCCACAAAGGGTGTTCGGGGAAATCAGAAGCCTCCACGCTTGTCTAGCTAGCATAGCAAGATTGAACAAATATAGGTCCCGAAAGCCCAGCCCACCCTTATTCTTAGGTAGGGTCAACTTGTCCCATGCCAGCCAATGAACCTTATTATCCTTATTATCATTTTGGCTCCACCACCATTTCCCAATCATCGAATTCAAATCATCACATAGTCCTTTGGTCAGCTCGAAACAGGACATAGCATACGTTGGGATGGCTTGAGCAATCGACTTTACTAAAATTTCCTTTCCTGCCTTGGACAACAGTTTCTCCTTCCACCCCTAAATCCGGAGCCACACTTTCTTCTTTATGTACTCAAAAGCTTTCTTTCTTGATTTCCCAATTGAAACAGGCAACCCCAAATACCTCTGTAAGGATCACCGGGGTGTCCGACCCTAGAGGGGAAGGGGGTGAATAGGGTCGCTAATTCGCTTTCTAACCTAGGTCTCAAACTACTTGCATAAGATAAACCTAACACGTCCTACACATGCTAGTTATGACTAAGGTTTATCTATACTACTCTCTACTTACCCCAAAAGACTTGCAACCTATAGCCAATCCTAATCAAACTAACTAGGAAAGTGAAGGCACGCAAGATAGAGTAAATGCGGAAACGTAATACGGTAAGTAAAGAGGTAAGGGCAAGAGGGATGCAAACTCCCGAGCAGACACGGTCATGTAACGTGGTTCGGCTCAAACGCCTACGTTCACGGGACACCGAGGCTCTTCCGATCACCGTCTTGCACTAGGCCACCAAGGCACAAAGTGATCAGTTTTATGGATGGCAATGCTGGATACAATCAGATTTTTATGGCAGAGGAAGACATCCACAAAACTGCGTTCAGATATCCGGGACATCTCGGTTTATTCGAGTGGGTAGTCATGACCTTCAGATTAAAAAATACTGGTGCTACGTACCAGAGAGCCATGAATTATATCTTTCATGAACTCATCGGCAAAATTATGGAAATATACATTGATGACGTAGTTGTGAAGTCAAAGGGGCACCAAGAACATTTGGCCGATCTGTGTAGAGCTTTGGAATGCACCAGAAGACATGGTTTAAATATAAATCCAAATAAGTGTGCTTTTGGTGTATCAGCTAGCCGATTCTTGGGTTTTATGGTACATGAACGAGGGATCGAAATTAGTCAGAAGACTATATCAGCCATCGACAAAGTTGAAGCCCATACGATGAAGGTTGAACTTCAGTCATTGATCGGCAAAATTAATTTTATTCGAAGATTTATATCTAATCTGTCGGGAAAAATTCAGTCGTTCAGTTATTTACTGAAGTTGAAGGCCGATCAGGAATTTGTATGGAGAGAGGAACATCAGAAGGCATTGGATGAAATCAAGCATTATCTAGTAAAGTCTCCGGTATTGGTTCCTCCCCAAAAGCACAAGCCGTTTAAATTGTATTTATCGGCTGATGAGCGTGCTATCGGATCGGCCCTTATTCAAGAATTTGAAGGAAAAGAAAGAGCTATTTATTTTGTGAGTAGAACTTTGCTGGATGCTGAAACCAGGTATTCTCCTGTCGAGAGATTGTGTCTTTGCTTATACTTCTCCTGTACCAAGCTTAGACATTATTTATTATCGGCTGAATGTGTTGTTGTGAGCAAAGATGATGTTATTAGATATATATGCTCTCATTGCCGATTTTAAAAGGGAGAATAGGGAAATGGATTTTGGCATTGTCAGAATTTGATTTGAGATATGAATCGGCTAAAACAGTTAAGGGTCAAGCCGTAGCCGATTTCGTTGTGCAACATTGTGGACCAGAGCTAAGCATGGTAGATCTTGTTCCTTGGACATTATTCTTTGATGGATCTTCGTGTGGGAACGGTTCTGGAATTGGTGTAGTGCTGATTTCCCCTCGGGGGGCAGATTTTGAGTTCTCATTTCCAATTGAAGCCTCTGCAACCAATAATCAAGCTGAGTATCGTGCTATTCTCAAGCGGCGAACTTGCGTGGCAGACGCAGAGGCTCGGTAGTTGCGGCGCGTGCGGGCGGAGCAAGGGCAGCTGCCGCCGGCGCAAGACCACGGCCCAGGCTAGGCCAGGCCAGGCGGAGGCACGGCGGGAGGCGTGGCGGCCCAGCGGGAGGTGCGGCGGCTGAGCGCGGCTGCCCGGCGAGCGCTGCCCGTTCCCGTGGCCGTTGGATGGCCCGATCGGACGGCCGCTGCTTTTCCGGACGACGTGGCGCGATGAGAAGCCAGGGAATGAACCCACGTTTCATGTTGTAGAGATGTGTCATTCAATTTAATACAATTAAACTATAGGATACATACTGACCGTAGGGTAGTTTGGTGTGCGCACAACAATCAAGAATCAAAAGCCGCCTCCAAAATCAAGAAGCACTCTAAGAGGAAGAAGGATGATTTTCGGTTACAATTTAACCATAGGAACTAAGCTAGCTACGAAAAGGGTTGTTAGTTACCAGAAAAGGGTTGTTAGTTACCAACCTTAGAACATCCTTTGAAAATTGACAGCCTTCACGAACAAATAGTCGCCAAAAATGGTGGGGGGAGCCACGGCTGAAGAAGCTGAGTGAGTGAAGAAGAAGAGGAGGGAAATGGGGTTTTCTTTCAGCCGTTTACCACCGCCGGATTAAACCGACAGCCGGCGGTTGATATCTGTTTTTTACTGTCGGATCGCAGCATGTGGAATTCAGTGTCCGAACAAACTGGCGGTGAAACTTCTGATCACCGCCGGCACAGCGGACAATGCGGTGTTTCGAATCATTGAGATTTCCATCGCCGGATCATATGTCGAACCGACGGTGCTAGCTTGTTTCAACACCGGCTCTAACGGGCGGTGCGTCCTTCCATCCTGAAATCGGTGGCGAAACTTCTTATCTCCGCTGGTTTATTTGTGCGTCGCGCATTGGATGATTAGCCGGCGGTGCAACATTTAGCACCGCCGGTTCGGCGTACGAAGTGACGGTGAAGACTGGTACTGTGTTCACCACCGGATCATACCCCGGGAGCTTATATCTATCACCGCCGGTAAGTTACCCTTTTGGGAGCCCTCAGGCTAACTGGCGGTGATATATCACCGCCGGTTGTCACATAACCGGCAGTAAAAGTTCCGGCGGAGATTAAACTTTCTGTAGTAGTGAGGGCTCCCATTATTGTTTATTTGCACAATCCAAGTGCTAAAGTTGATAAAAGTGTTTGTTAGTTTGCATCCAAATATGTTATGGTTATGCATGATTTATATCGACTTACTACCAAATGCTTACTCTTGACTCTTGAGATACTTGAACTCAGGATGTCAATGTTTATATCAACTTATTGCTGAATGGTTTATATCCACATCTAGATACTCCCTCTATCCCTTTTTAACTATCGTTCTCGCTTCCCGAGAAATCAAATATACTCAACTTTTACCAAATATATACGTGAAAATACTAATATTTATAAGATATAATTAGTATCATTAGATAGATCATTGAATCTATTTTCATAATAAACTTACTTGGAGATACAAATGTTTGCTAATATTTTTACAAACCTAGTCAAACTTAAGAAAATTTGACCAACACGCTTCCCATAGCAACAATTAAATAGGGATAGAGGGAGTACGTGTTAATTTGGTTCCACATAATGACATCCGTAGAATTTTTTTTTGTTCAGTATATTCTCTTATATAGCAATAATACAGAAAGAATACATAAGGGGGCAAACAACTCGACATCTGTGCACACACCTTGGATTCCAACTTTATTAGAAAGTATGCTAAAAACATTATTATACAGATTATTAAAGCAAACAAGCAGAAAACGATTCACAACAATAACAGCAGATAGATCAGTGTTGAGCATGTCCATGTTGGTCAGGTTGAGGTTGTGGTTGTTTCTTCCAGAAGAAGAGCAGCAAAACGAAGCCCAGTATAGGGAAGAGAAGCAGGGCGACATCCTTGGACGTGCACCAGTCCCGAGCACTGCCTGCCGCGTAGGCTCCCAGGAGGGCGAGCATGTCCAGCAGCATGGCGGTGTGCATGGGCCAAAGAGGCTTGTTGCTTCCAAGTATCATCCGCGAAAGCAAGAGGGCGATGACGGTGATGGAAGCCATGAAGGAAGTGGAGTTGCTGTAGAAGAAAGCGTTGTACCGATGCTTGTCGGCGTCGTAGAGCACCGGGTTGCCGGCATCGTGCCCAGCGCCGTCTTCCCTCCACAGGCCACCCGGTGGTTTCAGGCCCGTCAGGTAGGTCACGCTGGCAGCCAGTATTCCTACCAGCATCAGGTACTTGGCCATCATCATGTCGAACTCTTCGTTCTTCTTTTCCTCTTGCTGATTCTGTGTCGTCGTCCTTTGTGCACCTTGTGTTTGCTGACGATGGCGGATGATTGCCACATAGACTACGATGGCGAAAACCCCAATAACCAATGCCAGGTCAACAATGGAGGTTCCCAGATGCAGGGAGCTTCCGGCAGCGTAGGCACCGATGAGGCCGAACATGCCGGCCACCATGCAGACTAAGAGCGCGTAGCACTTGATGCCCGGCCCATACAGGTTTCGGTTGAGGAGGAGGACGATAAGAGCCACGGATGCCATGAAGCTCGCCGCGTTGCAGTAGAAGAATGCCTTGTAACGGCGAGGGTACTTGTCTAGGAGGACTGGGAAGCCAGCGCGGTGCCCAAACTTGTCATTCTCCCACAAGCCACCGGGCGGGGTCAAGCCAGCTTGGTAGGTGAGTGTTGCAGCCAAGATTGCAAGAAGCAGCAGCACCTCACGCTTCTTCTCCAGCTGATCCTCCTTCTTCTTTTCTTCCTCACTCTGCTTCTCCTGCTTCTTTTCTTCATCACTCTTCTTATCTTCACTACTGGGGTGTAGTGTGAAGACAATGTGGATCACCACATAGACAAGGACACCACCAGCAATGGCAAGCGTGTAGATGGAGGTGCTTGTGTCCCTGCTGCTTCCGGCGGCGTACGCGCCTATGAGGCCAAACAGGTCCAGGATCATGGCCGCCTCCAGCGCGTGTCCTCTTACGAGGCGCTTGCTCTGCAGCATCACCATGATGACCAGGGACGCCACAAAAGCCGCTGAGTTGAAGTAGAAAAAGACCCTGTACCGCCCAGGATGCGTCGTCAAGAGGATTGGGTCTCCTACGATGTGGCCCTCCCCGCTGTCAGCCCAGACGCCACCAGGTGGATCCACTCCTGCTTGGTAAGCAACCGTCGCCGCAAGAGTGGCAAGCAACTGAATGACTTCACGAGGCTTCTCCAGACCATTACGTTCTCCGCTGCCCCCCGACCTAATAAATTGCACAAATAATGTATAAATAACTTGCATTCTAGAATAATATATAACTATTTTTTGCTGACAAAACATTAGTGGAAAATTTTCTAAAAAAATTAGAAACGCTCGGCAATTAATTGGGTAGACAACTTCAATTATCATTGCAACTAGGCTTATGTCCCGCGCATTTGTGCGGCTAATACTGAAAATTCAAAAAATTGCATGTCGTTGTATCCTTACTATTTTTTAAAGATTATATTATTTGTTATTATACATCATTCTGTTCATTATCGTAAATTATATCTTATTATTGGTTAAAACAATTCAAATATGATCTACCTATAATAACAATTTGATTTGTTGAGCTTTAATAATATTATGCATATAATTATTCTTATTTTTTTATATTGATTGATTGTTGTTAGCTTTAGTTTTTATTAATAGTATATTTGTAACTGATGCATAGCTAAATGATATTTTATATTTAATTTTTTATAATGACATTGGTGTGTAATTTTTAGTTAGACACACGGATATTTTAGGCTAATTTTTATTGTAATGGCAGTGGTGTGAATTTTTATTTTTCTATTTTTCTCTGATTAACGTGAAAATTTCTAGGCCTTAGAGCGAACGTGGAGGCTCCGTTTGTTGGCCAAATAATAAGATAATAATAGTCAATGTATTTGTTTTATTTTTATAAAAGAACTACCCACCCTTGCCATTATTAAAATAACCCATACTAACCGCCTCCCAATCTATATCTAAACTACCTAGCTATTTCTTAGCTGGTACTAATTTTTGTATCCCCCAAAGATAAAGTTCTTCATGTGGCTTTTGGAAAATGGAGCCTCCTCACCAAAGATAACATGATAAAAAGGAATTGGAAAGGGAGCCCCACATGCTATTTCTGTTCCTATGATGAATCCATTAACCACCTTTTGTTCCAGTGTATGGTTGCTAAAACAATTTGGGGAGTCATTGCATGTTTGATTGGGGCCAATGAAATTCCAAACTCCATCTAGCAATGCTGGAATTGGCCACTTAAGTGGCTCCCAAAGGCCAAAGATAAATGGATGCATGTTCTTTTAACTGCAGCTGCATGTTGGTCAATTTGGAAATGCCCAAACAGAGCCTGTTTCGATAAAAAAAGATAATTAAACACCACTGCAATGTGATTACAAGAGCTTATTATTATTTTATGGGCAGGGCTCCTCAAGGATGGAATCAGGGACAAGGTGGGTGACGTCGCGAACTTGCTCCTCCGGACTGCCCTTCAACTGTTGTTAACACCTCAGCGCCCCCTCCTCTTCAGATCACCTCCACTAAAGAGGATGATAAGAAGGGTGGTGTTCATCCTAGAAGAGATCTGTTGTGTATTGAAAGTCATATCTGCTTTGGTTGCTTTTGAATTGTACCAAACTAAGGATAATCTCTATTAGCTTACTAGTGCTCTCTCTTAGGATAAGTCCCCAGTCTAGGATGCTGGGAGTGTTTAGCCTTGGTCATCTGAGTTAGGTGTGCTGTAATGCCTAGTTATCCCTCTCTCCCAACCGCTTCTCTCGATCCTCTATTTATGATTTCCGTTCACAACAGAAATGGGGTGCATCCCGGTTCGGAAAAAAAAACTATCCAGCTATGCCATGCAATATAAAAAATAACCAAAAGTTACCCTAATCTTCAACTAAATTATCAACCAATGCCATTATGAAAAAATAGAGTAACCCCTAAATATATGTATAAATTGCCCACCTATACCATTATAAAAAATACTCTAAAGAAACCCCTAATTTCATCAAAATTAGCAACCTAGAAATTATGAAAATAATCTAATTAGTTTATTTTAAACTAATTAGCTTGTCCTTATATCATCATGTATTGAAAGACGGACGAAGTGTCTTACTAACCGGTAGACCTCCAACTCCAAGTATAACATGAAGGGTAGAAACTATCAGGTTAATAATTATAGTGAATAAAATTGTCCTCCATTATATATTTGGATAATATTTTATACAATCAGAAAGTCTCTAATCATATGAAGGAAAAACTATCTTAACTAATCACATAACCACAAAGCAAAAAGTTATAAACACAATCACGGGAGAATAATGAAGGCAGAGAAAAACGAGAACCTGTCGGTAAAATGATTATTAAAATGGTTCTTGGTGAGCATGTGCACATTTATTATTATCTCTGTCATGCAAGGTTTAAAATCGCGAGTTATAGAATTTAGCAGGAGGCTCACCAAAACACTATAGGCGCTATAGCTGAGCTATAGCGGCAGCCATATGCAGTAGCGCCAGCTGCTTCTGGACGCTATAGCGCGCTATTTCAACGCTATAGCGCACTATTTTTTTTTACATAATAAGCAAACATCAGGATAAGATGATGGGATTATACTTCATTACTTCATAGAGATATATCCCATAAGTTTCTTACTGTTCGTACACTCAATTGTTACAGTCAAATAACCTTAAACTCATAAGTCTCGAAAAGTGATAAACTGATAAGGTAATAAGAAAGATTATTAAAACTTTAAAACTTTAGTTTTGGGCCACAACCTACGAACCAGGAAATAGCGCCGCTATATGAAACGCTAAGCTATTCCCTTTAGCGGCGTTATAGCGCACTATAGCGGCGATAGCGCCCATAGCGCAAAAATGTGCAATATCATTGCGGCAGCTGCTTCTAGCCGCTATAGCGGCGCTATTTCGACGTTATATCGCGCTATTTTTTACATTGCTGTCATGAAATGTAAACGATGTCCTAAGTTAAACTTTTCTAATTTGATCAAGTTTATAGAGAATAGTATTAATATCTACAAACCAAAATGGCAAATTATAAATATATCTTATAATGGATCTAATGGTGCCCGTTGAATATTGTAAACATTATTATTCTTTTCTATAAATTTAGTCTATCTTAGTATAATTTAACTTAGCACACAAACCCATAATCCATATATTCTACGACGTGGGGAGTAGTTACTTGTACACTTTTCAAACTTTTATAAGTAAAGTCATAGCTTAAAATACACAACAGAGCTATATTACTGTTTTCCATAATTCTATAACTACAAATAAATGTATATTATTCGGTTTGACCTGACGTTGTTTTCTATGATACAAACTTGGACCACTTATGTTATATTGTTCGTGACCATGAAATTGACATCATATGAAAATATTTAAAAGACTAATTGAATGGTAAACTTTATTAGTAATAATTAGAGGCCCCAAAGCAACATCCATATTATTTCTTATGATACATGCTAGAAAAAAAAATCCTAAGAATTCTTAAAAACATAATTAAACAACCGTGCATCAATTCAACAAACTCTAATAATCATTGATGATGATAATAACCACTATACCGATTATTTCTTAAAATTACCCACTTGATTATGAAAAAAGAACATAAAATATCCCCTCAGTCTTCATATAAATCACCTAAGGGCAGTCCTAACTATGAAACTATGAGATAGTTTCAATACTTGTCATTAATGTAGACCGTACATATGGAAACTATATTTCTAATTGATGGTTTCCTCAAATCTCCTCTCTCCTATTATCTACCTATCACAACTCTTCATATCTTGGTTTCTGTATAGACATGGTTTCTTATATAATAAACTATTTTCTTCTCTCTCTCCTCCTTAATTCTAGTGCCACATCAGCATTTTTCTTACTTGGGACCCTAATTAATACTGAAGAAAATACCATTGGGACTGCCCTAACTATGGTATTTTAAAAGATAATATAATGTTACCCCTTAATTATGTCTAAATTACCCACCTCTAATAGAGAATCTAAGTAACTACTTAAATTTGAATCTAATACCTGGCTACTATTACCAAAAATAAAATACAATATTGCCTCAAATCTATGTCTAAATTACCAACATATATTATCTTGAGAAAAAAACTAAGTAGCATGCCTATAAATTTATTTCCAAATACACAATTCTACCAATATTAATATACATTTTTATAGTTTGGCAATCCTGAAATATGTCCCCTTAACAAATCATATACCAATGGTACTAGCAGTTTATTATAAATTATTTTGTACTCTATAATAATAAATTATGTATGTTGTTACTATAGATAAAATTTATAACTTTTGACTAAAACATTAAAGAACATCTACATTGATAGTTTGATTCTAAGCACTCTATCCTTAATGATAAAATTACTATACACATTGTTATTTCACAGAGGAAATTTAGAATCTTGAGCATCATGTTATAGGCTGAAACAACTATTTATTAAGCCATTGTAATAAATAGGAGTATAGTATATGGTTTTGAATTTACTTTTAATAAAATTATAAAAGGAGAATTTTTAATAGAAGGTAACAATTAACAATGTGGCTTGAACTTAACATGTGAATCAAAAGATTTCAGGAAGTAAGATTATCAAATTTTAAAATCCCAAATCCAGATTTATGAAGTCACAAGACTTAATTTTCATCAAGAGCTAACATAACTTAAGCAAAACCTTCAACTAAACAAATATTTAATACATGAGAAGGTCCAATGCAAAGGGCGAACTATGAATGTAGATGGAAAAATATATAAAGTAATTGCTGAATTTATCATAATGGGATTGAGATTTCAGAGTATCGTTGTGTTAGAAATTGAACAAAGACAAAGAAAAAATAACCAATTTTGATTAGTTGTAGGTTCTAAATTTGTTCAGACTTTCAATATCACTTATGTCTCCTCAGATTTTAATCAATGTAGGAGCATTATTGATTGACGATCCAGTAATCTACATATTCTTAGGCTGCTAGTTTGTGTCAAAGATATATCAACAAGTTTGAATTGTTAAAGATCAAGATGTTCAAATCTGGTAACGCGTGCTTGCCAAAGGAAATTTCAACTCCAAATGTAAACTACGCTTGCCAAAGATAATAAAGATCAATACTGCATACCCGTTATTATCAAAACCGAAGCGACCTTCCAGCTTGATGGCAAGAAACCGTTGGAGAACGATGCAGCCAAGAACTGGGCCAATTAGGGCAAGAACATAGGCTGTGTGCTTGCTGTCCCTGCAGCTCCCAGCGGCGTAGGCGCCGCCGAGGCCCAAGATCGCCGTGATGATGAGCACATACAGCGGAACCTTAACAGCCTTGAGTTCAAACTTCTCGTAGAGTGCAGCGAAGGTGATAGCTAGCAGCGATGCGACGAAGGCGGCGGTGTTGCTGAAGAAGAAGAACTTGTAGCGGATTGGATGCAAGCCCTGCAGCACCGGGTCGCCGGCAGTGTGGTGGCCGTCCTGCATGCTCCGCCAGAAGCCACCGGGTGGGTTGAGCCCTGCCACGTAGGCGATGGTCGCCACGAAGATGGCGAGCACCAACAACATCTCATGCTTGGATTGCTCGTCGCGGTTGTGCGACGATGCTTCCTGGCCTTCTTTAAATATAAAGATGGGGACGACGAAGATCAAGTAGGCGGAGGTGCCGCCAACCAGGACGGAGGCGCAAATGGTGGTGAACTTGTCATGGCTACCTCCGGCGGCGTAGGCCCCCATGAGGCCGATCAGGTCGACCATCATCACCGCCCGCGTGAGCTTGAGCAGCCAGCCCCGGTCGCCCTGGTGCAAGAGGAGGAGGAGGAGGCTGACAATGAGAGACGCCGCGAAGGAGATGGCGTTGAAGCAGTAGAAGACGATGTAGCGCATGTAGTCGGTCTTCCGGAGGATGGAGTCGCCGGCCAAGTGCCAGTGCCCTCCCGACGTGTCGTCCTCCAGCCAGGAACCCCCCGGCGGGTTGAGCCCCGCCGCGTAGGTCACCGTCGCCACCAGGGTGGCAAGCAGCAGCAGGTACTTCTTCAGCTGGTATTCCATCGCCTCCGGATCTGCCATTAATTCTGCTCTTGGGTGCTGTGGCGGACCTAGCGGTGGGGTGGGCGGGGCTCGAGCCCCCCTAGCTACCACCGTGATTTCTATGGAGGCCATCCTAAACCCCCACTACAAATTTGAGGAGGAGGAAGAAGGAGAGGAGAGGCGAGAGGAGGAAGAAGCCCCTCCCGCTGGTCATTAATTTCCTGCGTTCGCCACTGCTTGGATGCTGGGATTCTGCTGGGAATGTGGTGAAGAGAAGCTGTGAGTGACACCCATGGGCTGAGCTCGCTCTACGCATTTATAGAGCTGCTGATCGATGCATGCTTGCGTGCGTCCCAATAATGGCATTACTTGATCAAGTCATCTTATTTCAGTCTTAGCTTTATATATTCCCTTGTCATTCCATGATCGACTTTATATATCTGTATGTTTTATGCCCTTAGCTTTTGCATTCGGTAGTCTGATGCAATGATGATTGTCAGCACGAAAGGTTTCGGTCCCTCATGCCTCGTGCACACTTTGTTTGTTCTGAGCAAAAGCGTAAACTTAACAAATAAAAGGAGTGCTTGCACTAGATACGTTCCCATTATGTATGGCGTCCTTGCATCCAGACTACTACTCCCTCCGTTTTTTTTTATATGCCGTCTCACGTTTTTGAAAAAAGTTGGGAAAGGATGTCGCATAGTAGTATCTGTCAAGGCGCAGGAAAATGCGGCGAGCAGGCTTGCATGCAGCCAGCGGGGCCAATCAAAATCCTTGCTGTGCAGAGAATGCGGGAGCCAGGCTTTGCATGCAGCATGCAAATTAAATGCATGCATGTGTTGGCTTGGCAGCATGCATGGTTCCATAGCGTCAATGCAACTACTTGCCAATTTATTCATAGGTACTGAGTTGTCATTTTTCTAAGCTCCCCACCGTACCCCCATCCCAACCCAGAATGAAGAAAAATCTTGCTTCCCAAACTACGGGCACGCTGTCCACTGTAAGGCGGAGCCAGGAGTATCTTTTCCAGCCTTGCATAAGGTATTCGCACGCAACAGCATGCAAGACCGCCCCCACCCCCACCCCCCCGCACGGGAGGTTTCGGTTCCTCACCAGAAACATAGGCGCGGCATTGCCGCGCCCACTTGGGCTATCTCATGATCCAGTTAGCCAGCTTCTAATCAATTACAATATGTTGGTAAAATTACATTTCATTTTGTGGTTATAATTTAAGCAGATAGTATTATTTTATTACATTATCATCAGTGCGATTGGAAAGTTCTGTGTGGATCTGTTGCAACATTATTGCTTTTATTATCAGCCCGCTAAATATAGTTTTTGCTGCAATATGTATTTCAATTATGTATGCATGTTGTGCTTACTGGGAGCTCTTTCTCTGAAGTTCGGTTCATACCACTTTGTCATCTGCTATGAAGAGAAGAAAAATAAGAGCAACACATTAGCTTCTCTTTTTTCAAGAACAATTATCGAACAAGCTGTTGAAAATTATTTACGTCATTGAAAAATATATTTCTAGGTAAATACCTTCCCTTCTTCTCTAAATTTTTTTAGTCTATGTTCTGGAACGCGTGTTGGGAGCTAGCCGCTAGGAGCTGTGATGTGGTTTCTGTCCTGGAATGTGACATTGAACATCAAAAGAATTTGGCCAGTTATCTTTCTGGCGGTACGTGTAGTCATTGCTGAAAATTTCTGTTGTTACTGAAGCTTTATTCTCTATAAGCCATGGATATAAAATGAAACTATTCGCCACATATTACTAGCTGACTATTTTGGTTATTGCTTTGGCCCTGTCATCTTTCTGGGTAAAAACTCTGGAAATCATCGAGTGATTAAAGCAAACTCTGGACCAAAGCAAACAGCACAAGCTGCAGAGAGAGTGCATTCTCCTTGTTCACCGTGATCCAAAGCGGCCATCACTCCCAGTCCCAGGTCCCCATGGGATCCTACCATTACGCCTCCACCTCCCAAATCATCTTCGCCGCCGTCGATTCCAACCCCAAGCCGGCCTACAAGGCCACCGAGCAAATCCTATCATGTCCCCACCGGAGGAGGGGGCTCGAGAGGAGGGGCCGCCGCCTGACGCGGCCGCGGTTTCCAGGCTTCCACGGGCATCCGGTCCGGCGGCACGGCACGGCCGTGCGCGCGGCCAACGCCGAGGCGATGTGGTTGGAGCGGCTGCTTCGGCGGCAGGAGACCGTGGACGCTGTCCGCAGCGATGAGCGCGAGCGGGCCCGGTTCTCGGAGGTGCCTCGTGCTGCTGCACCTCGACGCCGTGCCGGGGCACTACCCGGCCGTGCGGCATGCGCGACGCGCCGTGAACCGCCGCATCGTCGTCACCCTGCTGGAGGTGCTCGACGTCGTGGTCGCGGCGGCCAAGTCGCAGACGTGCGGGGTATCGGTGTGCTTCTGGAGCCTCTAGCAGAATGTGGAGGGAGCGCGGAGGCAGACAGTGCGACAGGTTGAGGAAGGTGCGAGCGGTGTGGTTAGCCGAGGGCGGAGAATGCTTGCTGGGCGCAGGAGACGGAGGCGCAGTGAGGACAAGGAGAGCTCAAGAATGCTCGGGAGATGCCTGCTGGAAGGTCTATTTTTGTTGTCCGATTGAAATCTGACGGTGATCTAAAAATAATAGATGACGTGGACGAATGAGGTGCTATTTCTAGGGTCAGGTTTCGTCTTTTAAAAATGCCATCTATACTTGTTCTGGAGTTGTGCACGGGTACATAGCAGGGTTCACCTAACCGGTGGGAACCGGTCCGGTTTGACCGATTACCGGTCAAACCGGTCCGGACCGGTTCCGGTTTGGGCCAGTACCAAACCGGCCCAAATTCAAAATTTAAATTTAAATTCAAAAAAATAAAAAATTTCCAAAAAATTCTTAAAAATATTTCAAGGTGCGACAAATCTAATGGTGTCAAATTTTCTCAAAAATTCGTTCATTTAGTATAGTTTGCGGCGATTTGAAGTTAAACAAAAAAAAACGTGCATACAAAAGTATACAAATACAATGTAAAAGTAGTACAAAAGAGGGTTGGAGAGTTCATTTAGACTAAAATATGTTATACAAACGTTTATTTAGTATACTTTGCGGGCATTTGAATTTAAACCAAAAAAGAAAAAAAAAATTGAATTTGACCGGTTATCAGTCAAACCGGCCGGTATACCGGTCTAACCGACCGGTATACCGGTACGAACCGGTTGAACTGTGAAGTTTGAATTCAAATTTGAATTTGACCGGTTCCAACCGGTAACCTACCAAACCGGACCGGTATACCGGAACCGGACTCCTCCGGTTTGGCCGGACCGGTCGGGAAGGTAAACCCTGGTACAGAGACGATTTTTCCTGATGGTGACGATTTTTTCACTGGCGGTTCATAAGGAGCAGGCGCCAACACTACTGGAAACTGTATTTGTCCCGTGTGCCACTTATTTTCCTTGATGGGTCTCCAAACTCTCACAGAGAAAATGTAATTAATCTGTCGGTTCGTGTTCCTCGCAAAAAAAAATTCCAATTTTCTTGTCGGTACATACTACTCCAAGGGTAATTAAAGCAACTTCGTGATGAGCAAGTGATTTCTCTTTTGCCAACCTAAGAAACAGTACATAATGTTCCTACTCATGTTTTGTTTGAGCTAAACATGTTCATCCACTTGAATTGGCAGGCCTTCCTGGATGGTAGAAACTGATCCGAAGGAAGTCGGGCTAGGAATTTATGTGTGAGAAGATTAAATGTCGTGTTTAAATCTTGGATGCTTGACAGAGCTTGACTAAATCTTAGGAGTAAAGAGAAGTTGAATGTGACAGCCAGCACACAGCAGCATGTTGAAGTCCCCCAGATTGAGCACGATTTTTTTTAATGATTGGTTGTCTATCTTTATTTTAATGGTTGTATATAAAAATGATGGTTATAAGGAACAAAAATATTATGGGCGGATAGCAGTTTTGTGCTCCACAAGTGATACACTTGAATGGTAGTGGAAGCACGGTAAATACAGCATCCTAGACCCATAAACCATTAGATGTTCATCTCTCCACATATCCGCATTAGGATAAGTTATGCATCGCCTCACTTATTTTTCAGCATCAGCTATGTGCAAAAAATTTAAACCAGAGGATATTTGGGCGTTGACGCCCATAAAGCTGATTGTATATAACTGTCTGATCACCATATCATGTCCAATTGTTACGATTAACAGAAGTATTCTGCAATGTCGCACCCTACAGAAAACACACTGACGAAAAAGAATTGAAAAGGAATTGACCACTGAATTTGGGGCCGCCACATGACCTGATGACCAGTTGTGGTCATTGGTTCAAACCCCGATCCTTATGTACATACGCATATATGGATTTCCATGTATTCTATCCATCCATCCAGATATAAGTAATTTTAACAGGGCACACCTCCAATTATCGAGGCCCTTACAGACTAGTGAGGTGAAGATGTCTTGGCTGTCTGGAATCGTTTACACGCCTGTACATTGTAGAGAAAACCAACAATACTCTGTTAGTGATCCATCATAACCTACTTTACATCTGAAGACATTGCTATCACATGTTCAATAGACTGTTGTCTTGCAGTTCTTGTCCAACAGTGTCCTACATTGCCATTGACGTTGCAGGAAACACCCTGTCCAGAAGAGTGTAGACACCTCCACCAAGTAGAAATGCACCACTGTCAACAAAATGTTAGTGCAAGAAGTATCCCTAGTAAAGGAAAGAGTATTGGAACTTTGGAAGGAGCAATTGATAATGATCTTTACATCAGCTCAGTAGCTTGCAAAGTTGTTCAATGTGTGGTATCGAAAAAAAAGGGTTCATATGTCATTTCATGTGTGTTGTTTCTTTAGCGAATCTATATATCCAAAGCCCAAGAGTAAATTAAGTTAGCTAGTTTATGGCGTAGCATCAGAGTGGTTATGCAAGGACAGAGTGTGCAATTTGAAAGTTAGAAAGCTTAAGACTTCGATTAAAAAGCACAATATGCGAATGGATATTGAGCTCAACATTTATTATTTAACAGAAAATATCCAAAAGTCAGTATGAAGTAGGTACCTGATTGGGTTTATCCATGCTGAATATCTTCTGAATGACAGCAAACTCTACATAAGGCAACTAAGTTAATTATGAAGGGCATAAAAGAGGATTAACAAATTTGGTCTATTAGTCTAGTGCAGTCTTGAGAACAATTCAAGGTTCAAATCCTGTTGGAATAGCTAGGGCAGGAAGAAATAGACAACATCCATACCTGCAATGCTCCAGCAAAAGAAGCTGCCATAAGAAGTGTAGAGAATTGGGAAACACCACACACCCAAAGGAGGGGGGGTGACCTCTATTATATATTGCCGTATGGCTTGGAGTACAAGTAAACTCAATACAAGGAAATACAATAATATATCTCTAATACCCGCCCGTAGTCGTAGGCGGAGCTATACGAAGACCAAGACTAGTCCTAAAATCAGTGTACAACTGGACAGGAAGTCCTTTAGTCATGATGTCAGCATACTGATGAGAAGACGGGACATGCAAGACCCAAATCTCTCCCAAAGCCACCTTCTCGCGAACAAAATGAATATCAATCTCTATGTGCTTTGTGCGACGATGATGGACGGGATTAGAAGTCATATATACAGCACTAACGTTGTCGCAATAAACAACGTTAGCCTTGGCGAGGGGAACATGAAGTTCCTGAAGCAACTGTCGGAGCCAACAACACTCAGCAACAACGTGCGCCACTGCCCGGTACTCAGCCTCAGCACTGGAACGAGAAACTGTAGTCTGGCGTTTAGAGGACCAAGACACCAGATTTATCTCCAAGATATACACAGTAGCCTGAGGTGGATCGTCGGGAATCAGGACATCCAGCCCAATCAGCATCAGAATATGCGGTGAGTGTGTCGACAGAGCCAGCTCCCAAAGAAAGACCAACGTCCAGAGTGCCCTTGACATAACGCAAAATCCGCTTGATGAGTGCAAGATGTGGTTCCCTCGGATCATGCATAAACAAGCAGACTTGCTGAACAACATAGGCCAAATCAGGACGAGTCAAAGTGAGATACTGCAGTGCACCAACAATACTCCTGTACTCTGAAGGATTCGCAACCGGAGGACCATCTGTAGCAGACAGCTTGGACTTGCTATCAACTGGCGTCAAGGTAGAGTGACACTCGCTCATACCGGCGCGCTGTAGCAGATCTGAGGCGTACTGTCGCTGGGACAAGAATAAACCCTCTGAAGTACGGGTGAAAGAAATCCCCAGAAAGTGATGTAGATCACCCAGATCAGTCATAGCAAACTCTGCATGAAGGCGACCAATAATGGAGAGAAGCAAATCTGTCGACGAAGCAGTGAGAACAATGCCATCGACATAGAGAAGCAGGTAAGCAGTGCTGGCGCCATCCTTGTAAACAAACAAGGAAGTGTCGGAGACTGACGGAACAAACCCCAACTGACGAATATATGTAGCGAATCGCTGGTACCATGCCCGAGGAGCCTGCTTCAACCCATAAAGCGACTTCTGCAGAAGACAAACATAATCTGGATGTGAAGGATCAGCAAAACCAGGAGGCTGCTGGCAGTACACTGTCTCATCTAGATGTCCATGCAGAAAGGCATTCTTCACATCGAGCTGACGAATAGGCCAATGACGAGATACAGCAAGGCTAAGAACAGTACGAATAGTGGCAGACTTGACCACAGGACTGAAAGTCTCATCATAATCTATGCCATGCTGCTGAGAAAATTCACAGACAACCCATCTAGCTTTATGACGTGCAAGAGAACCATCTGAATGAAATTTATGATTGAAAATCCACTTGCCAGTAAACACATTAGCTCCAGGAGGCCGAGGAACAAGGCGTCAAGTACCATTATCAACCAGAGCCTGAAACTCATCTGCCATAGCTGCTCGCCAATTAGGATCCGCAAGTGCACTGCGATAATTGGCCGGAACGGGAGAAGCAACAACATGATCAGCAGACAAATTCCTGTAACTAACTGGCTGAATTGTACCAGACTGGAGTCGAGTAATGCGGCGAAGGACCGGCGGTGGAGGAGAACCACTCATCGGACGTCGGGGAGGCTCAAGTGGAGGAAGCTCTCTAGGAGGAGCTTCTGAAGATCGCGCCGGAAGAGGGCCTAGGTAGTGGCCCTGCAGTTGCGGTAGAGGGAGCTCGCGAAGAGGGCGACCAGGCTGCGAAGAGGGCACTGAAGCAGCAGCTGGTCGGCGGCTGTACACTTGACCGAAGCGTCCAGGAACAGATGTAGTAGTAGGAGCAGCAGCTGGTCGGCGAGTGTAGACTTGACCGAAGCGCCCGCTAGGTACAGCACCACCAGGAGGCGCTCCAGGAGCAGGAACAGCAGCACCAGGCGCTCCAGGCATCCCAGAAGAAGCACCAGCAGGCGCACCAGAAGCAGCACCAGGCGCTCCAGGAGGCGCAGGTGGATCAGCTGCTGTTGCTGGCGCAGGAAGTGGGCTGGAATCCATCCCGCCCGTAGAAGAAGACGCCGAAGGACCGGTCGGGGGCACGAAACCACACCCGCTCGGAGAAGAAGACGCCGAGGGCCCTAGTGGGGGTTGAACACCGCTCCCACCAGGTGCCGAGCACGGTTGCTCAACGTCTATGGAAGACGAAGCAGCCGTAGGAGAGCCACCAGCTGCATGATTAGTAAACAAAGGTGCAATATCCAAGTCGCGACCGAGTAAGAAATCAAAGGAGCTGGTGGTGGGTGGATGAGTCTCACGAGCGAAAGGAAAGGTGGACTCATCAAACACAACGTGTCTAGATATAATGATGCGACGCGTTGTAAGATCAAAACAGCGATAACCCTTATGATCAGGCGGATATCCCAAAAAGACACATGCGGTCGAGCGTGGAGCGAGCTTGTGTGAAGAGGTGGCCTGTAGGTTAGGATAACACAAGCAACCAAAGACACGCAAGTGATCATAAGAGGGATAAGCATTATATAGGCGAAAATAGGGAATCGCGTTACTAATGGAGGAGGAGGGGCGCCGGTTAAGTAGATAGGTGGCTGCTGCTAGCGCCTCAGCCCAATACTTGGGCGGCATAGAGGTATGGATGAGGAGGGTTCGCACTGAATTGTTAAGAGTTCGAAGGATGCGTTCGGCGTTGCCATTCTGTGGAGAGGTGAAAGATAACACCATTTGTGCGCAGGGTGGTGTGCATGGCGTGGTTAACAAACTCAGTCCCATTATCGGCTTGAAAGCACTTAACGGGAAGGCCGAACTGAGTGCGAGCATAAGCAATAAAATCAACGATATGCTGATGTACATCGGATTTGTGCTTAAGCGGGAACGTCCAACAATAATGCGAAAAATCATCCAACAAAGCCAAGTAGTAGGAACAACCAGAAATACTAGCAACCGGCGAGGTCCAGACATCACAATGAACTATCTCAAAAGGTGAAGTAGTTTGAGAAGTAGAAGTAGCAAACGGAAGACGCGCGTGCTTGCCAAGCTGACATGCATGACAAGGCGAGCGATCTACTTTATTACATGAAACTAAATTGTTCTGTTTTAAAGTAGCTATGACTGCTGGACCAGGATGACCAAGGCGACGATGCCACAGGGATGAAGAGGCGGCAAGCATGGCTTTTACGCCTGTGGGGGCAACTGATGGGATGGTGTAGAGGTCGCCTGTACTATCGCAGCGAAGGATCACTCGTCCCGTCCGGATGTCCTTAACAGAAAAACCAGAGGCGTCAAATTCAATGGAACAACGATTATCGCGAGTGAATTGGCGAACAGAAAGTAAGTTGCGAATAATGGATGAAACGATAAGCACGTTGTTCAGAATGAATCTAGACGTATCTGTGGCTAGAACGGAAGAACCTCGGGACGTGACAGGGATATGTGCACCATTGCCTACGGTAATTGAATAGGAAGCAGCTGGGAGGCGAGAGAGAAGTATACCTTCCGAGGAGTGCATGTGAGTAGAAGCTCCAGTATCCATCACCCATGCATTGCCTTCGAGCGCCATCTGCTGGAGGGTAGCGATCAGGCCAGCCTGATCCCACGAAGGGGACTGAGTTGGCGCCTGAGGGGAGGTGATCGTCGCGTGAGCCTGAGGAGGGGCGCCCAGAATGCCTTGACCGCCGTGCTGGAATTGTGCGCCATTGCTGCTACCTTGCGCACCCTGGAAAGCAGCCCATGGGTTGATGCAGACCCAAGGACCGCTAGGGTTAGGTGTGCGAGGCGACTGCTGCTGCTGCTGCTGGCCGCCGTTGGAGCGTCTGCCCCTCCTGCGACGCTGCTGCTGCTGACCGCCTTGCTGAGGTGGGCACTGCTGCTGCTGCTGAGGAGGGCGCTGCTGCTGCTGCGTGACAGAGGTCGAAGATGATGCAGATTGGCAGGAGGAGCCGCATCCAGCCGAGGAGGAGGCGATCATGGCGGAGGAGGCAGCCACCTTTGACTGATTTGCTAGTCGGAGCTCCTGGAGGGCAAGCCGATCTACAGCCCTGGAGAAGGTCATGGTCGCGTCTCCTGCGATGATCTCTCCAGTGGTGCTGTAGCGAGAATCAGCGCCAGGGAGAAGGGCGAGAACCATCTCAGAATCGGCAACAGGCTTGTCGACGTCGCGAAGAGCATCAGCGGCCTTCTTGAGGGCTTGGGCATACTCGTGGACAGACATATCCCCTTGAGTTATTGCGTGGAACGCATGACTCAAGAAGATGGCACGAGGAGCTTTGTTCGTCTGGAAGTGGTTGGAGATGGCGACCCAAAGGTCCCGTGCTGTCTGGTTGGCGGCCATGGTGAAGTCGAGGACGTCCTCGGTGACGGAGCCATAGAGCCAGCTGCGGACGGCACAGTCGGCCTCGTTCCATGCATCAGTGCGTGGATCAGGGGGAGGGGCGCTGTTGATGTGGCTGAGGAGGCCGAACTTGCCGCACATGGCCTCGAAGAAGCTGCTCCACTTGGTGTAATTGGAGGAGCGGAGTTCCAGCTTGATCGGGACATGCGCCTGGACAGAGACGGCGGCGTACGCAGCCATGGGGATCGGCGGCGGCTGGGTGTCGTCGACGAAGAGGGAGGAGATGCCGTCGAGGAGAGAGTCACCGTCGTCGAGTGTGTCACCGTCGTTGGTGACACAGGACATCAACAGATTGTTGCAGATGCAATCTGTTGATGCAGCGACCAAGGAGGGCGCAGGGAGAAAGAGCGACCAGGGAGGTGGCGCAGGGAGGAGGGGCCGACCAGAGAGGCGGCGCAGGGGTGAGGAGGAGATGCCGCAGCCTAGGGTTGGCGGCGGCAGGTGGTGGGTGGGCGCGCAGGCAGGGTTTGCCGCGCGAGTTAGGGCAGCGGAGGGGGGGCGAGGGGCACGGCCGGCCTAGGGTTTGGCCCGGACTCGTGATACCATGTAGAGAATTGGGAAACACCACACACCCAAAGGAGGGGGGGTGACCTCTATTATATATTGCCGTATGGCTTGGAGTACAAGTAAACTCAATACAAGGAAATACAACAATATATCTCTAATAAGAAGAGGTGCAACATAGCCCGTTGTGTATGTCAACAACAAGCTTCCTCCAATAATGGGGTCCTGACAGAAAAAGTTTGAAGTTGTGGTGGCAAGATATCCTTATCACTCTGAAAGACATAAGCTAGGGGAAGCATATAATCCATAACAAAGTCCCGCATGGCAGAATGTGATTTACTAACTTAGTAATTTTACTAATTAATCAGAGACTCAATTATAGAACTTTGACAGTGTCCTCCATTGTGTTGAAGTTTAAACAACAGTAATAAACTTTTGACTACAGCGACAACTTATGTATTCAATAATACATACTCTTGAAGTGGCAACATATCCCAGAAGGGTAGCAAGAACAGGCGTGCTGCAAGGTGATGCTGCTAATGCAAATGTAAGACCAGCAAGATATGCTTGTACACCTGACATAATATAAAATAAGCGACAAAAGAAAGATATTATTTTTGAGTAAATGAAACATAATGATATACAGATTAGTATTTTTTGATAGGAAATAAACGATGATGTCAGAAGGGCGGGCCTGGTGCAGCGGTAGAGCCTACCGTCTGTAACCGGAAGGTCCCGGGTTCGAGCCCCAGCCTCTGCACATTTGTGTGGGTAAGGCTTGGGGCTTAAAAACAACCCTTCCCCAGACCCCGCACAGTGCGGGAAGCCTACGGCACTGGGTACGCCCTTTAAATAAACGATGATGTCAGGAGGCATCACTTGAAGGGAGGTTAGCAGCAGCAGCTCGAGGGTCAAAATCGTTGAAAAAGGAGGGAAGTTGCAACTCAACTACCTGTTAAATACATAATAACATGAAATTAAAACATCAAGGTGAAATTTACATGCTAATAATATGGAAACAAGATAAAAAGCATAAATGTGATTTCATCAGATTGAACTACCACTACAATCAGTTTATCCAAAACAAACTACCGATATAATGAGAAACCAAGAAACACATGTATCAAATCTGCTCATAAATGATTTAACTTAAGGAAAGGACGCAGGAAGAAATTTTCCTTGACATGCTCCAGTTTATCCAAATTTTCATTTTGCAGTGATTTACCTTCAGAAGGTTCAGTCCCATGATGATGGCCAATCCAGAAGCAGCCGCTGGGAGTCCTTGTCCAACCTGACCATAAGCCTTTCCAGCAAACGAAGCAGCAACACCAAGAATAGCTAAGGTTGTTGCCAATCCTAATGAAAATGCTATTGAATTTCCAATAACCTAATAGATAGGAAAAGCCATGTCACATACTCGCATACAAGTAATTATATCAAGGTAAGTATCCAGCTGGAAATTTCAACCTTTAATCATTATAAATGCTAGGCTTAATAGCTCAACTAAGTGGTTTAGTGGAGGTAAGTTTTCAGAAATATGCATCCTAACTTCTATGTGGCATACAGAATCACTTGTTCATTCATCTTAAATTACCTCGGTTCGGCCTTTTCCAGAGCCAAATGCACCTAAAAGTTTATGAAGAAATAACTATGTCAGAGTCATCAGTGATGACTAATTCTGAAGATGAATCTAACAACCATCTCAAACGATAACCACTATATTCACCTATATATCCTAGGGTCAATGGCAGAATGCTGAGTGTACATGGAGACAAACTAGTTACAAGTCCAGCACCGAAAATGACAGCCAAGCTGGAGGGTAAAGGTAAAGGTAAAGGTAAAGGTGAGACATAAGAGATGCGAGCATTAGGCAATAGGCAGAAAAACTGAAAATGCCAAGGAGGTAGAAATGTCAACAAGAAGTTAACAGAAGTGAAAAAGAACAGACCTAGAGAAACTAAGAGCAGATAGCTGATCCTGAACAGCCTCATTAGCCTGATGTCCAGCAGAAAACAGCAAACCCCCAAACCAATCTCCGATGCCAAGATCAGCCAAAAGAAGTTCTGATGATCCGTGCTGGTGAAAAGCAAGCAGTTTGCAGGGATTAATGCACTATAAATATATCACGGCTATGCAACACGGATACGGATACACGTATCGGTATCGGAAGGATACGGATACGTGGATACATCAAATTTCTGCAAAAGTTAAAGGCACAAAAGTGTATCGAAGTATCGGATACGGATACGCGGATACGTATCGGATACGTGATACGGGGTCATGTTGAAGTATCGGGGTTATATAATCACGGTAATGGAAGTTGAAGCTAATGGATGCAAAAAGAAAGAACAAGAGACATAAATTGACTACATTACAAGTGATACATGCAATGGATGATAATAATATCGCTTGACAAATTAGCCATGCTTTAATCATAACTTGACACAGGTAATCAGGATCAAACAACTCCCGAATGAACATTAAATAGTCAAAATGTAACATATTTGAAGGCACGTGTGATTCTCCTAACCAGAGGGATCCAATAGCTCGGCAGCATTAGCGACCCCAGCGGCAACCAAACTCCCCACTGCAACCCACACATCGCCTTCATGTCAGTCACGGCCATTCCATCGAACAGACTGCAACCGAAGTAAGCATGCCAGGAAGTGAGAACAGGGAAGCTCGGAGCTACCTGCCGCAGATGTTAGCAGCATCGGGCACGGGCGAAGGAGGGAGCGCTTCGCTCCTGCCCACGATCTGACTCCACGAACCGCTGTATGGGCAAAGAAAAACATAAAAAAAAATTTAGGAAGAGGCGGAATAATCAGATAATGGCGCCCGAGCAAGCGGCGGGCGCAGACGTACCAGGGGAAGAGGAAGGCCCAGAAGCAGCAGCAACAGCCTGAGCTGGGAGAAGAGGGCGGCGGCGTGAGCTGCTCGCGGACACGGGGCGTGCGGCCATGGCGGAGAGCATGGTGGGCGGAGTGGAGAAGCAACGGCCAACGACAACGAGATTGGAATTTTTTTTTTTGAGAGCAACAACGAGATTGGAATTGGAGGTGACTCTCCTAGATATTCCTGGCCCAGTTGATGATGGGCCTTGACGGGCCAGGCCCAAAAACTATGCCTCGAAGAAGGCTTTTCAGTCGGACTCGGCTTCCTCTTGCCGTGCCTTCTTCTACCTCGCGCACTCTCCGCGCAGCTCTGCGCTTGCCTTTTCCACTCCCGGTCCCGGCTGTGTCGATATACTCCCGAACACGCACCGTCGCCGGCGAAGGCGGGGCACAATCTCGGGCGCGATGGATTCATAGCCGCGTTGGGAGCTAGTTCCTGGGAGGGGCTTCTGACTGCCTGCCATTGGGCTTGGTGCCGCCGGGACTCCGGAGCTTCGACGAATCGTTGGTTGGGGGCTTGGTCCTCCTTCTCATCTTCCTCCCTATGGGGGGTTGGAATCGGTCGCGGTATGTGAGGGGGCAGCCGGACCGCTCCCGCCGCCCTTCGCACCCACCTCTCCCTCCGCCTGATTACGGTACGGACGGATGCCTATCGTTCTCATTCCCATGTTCTTCTGATTTGGGTTATATCATCACGTAATCTCTTGTGGAACAGAGATTCGGTGACCTCTGTCACTGATTATAGAGCTTAAAATCAGAGTTGCTGATGCAGACTAACCTGTTGCTTTAGGCTTTCTCATCTGTCTAGACTGTTCTTGCCATTGCAGTACAAGAAGTCAAAAAAAATGCTAGCTTTATCTGAATATTGTAGATAGCCATTCCTGTTGGCGAAATTGGAAAAGGGAGGGTACTGGCATACTGCAATTGCAGGCTGTGCTTTCTGGCCACTGTTCATTTTGCGTAATGTATCGTGTGTCCCAACAATAATTTATATCTGGTGTTCAAATTGGTAATGGCTCACTTCGTTCCTTTCTCCATCTTCGATTACTTTTTCCTTTTTTGTACACCTCGTCGAAATGCCTAGTCTCTATTAGTCTATTCCCTTCCTGATTAAGCAACCAAGGTATGTCCGTACTTCTGCCAATGAAAGTAATCCATTGGTCCCGCATAGGATGTCCATTATTTACTTATGTAATATGGCCTCAAAGTTATGATCTGCTGGAAGACACATCTTACTAATTCTTATTGACTCATCGTTAATTAAATGACACGTTGAATCCAACTGTATAGGGATAGAGACCTACCCGTAGAATGAATGGTGCCATTTAAGGACCAAACCCCTATATCGAATTATGAATGGTTCCTACTTCCTTTAGTTTGCAAGCTATTCATGTGACTGCCTAATGTTTCTGCCACGCCCGTAATATGAATGAAGAGGAAGTGGAAGACTATCCATAAAATTTCTAATTTTATATCCTAGCTCGAAGCACCTTATAACTATAGGCTCTGAAGTCTGAAGCTAGTAATCCTACAATGTTGGATTATATGGATAAGCTAAAGTTTAGCCTTTAGGGATATGGTTTTGGTTTCAAGGTTATTATTTTCCTTACCATTGTCAATACTGACATGATTCTTTAGGAACAAATAGAAAAAAGTGAAAATTTATTTTTTAAAATGACAGGGAATACTCCTGCTCTCACCAGTATACTGGTTTTAAGTTGGCAAAAAGTTCCTCTATTAAGTTTCAGGAAGCCTTATTAATGTAGCCATGAACATAAGAAAAGGTTCAAAAAAAATTCAGATAACATAGGAAACTTCACTCTGTTCGCTTGGCTGTGGCTGGTGGCTGGTGATGATTTGTTATGAGAGAAAAATATTGCTGGCTGACCGGTGGCTGGTGGTTGGTGCTGATTTAGTATGAGAGAAAAACACTGCTGACTGGTTGGCTGATATGTGTTGAGACCAAAATAAAAGTTACATAACAACATCAGCACATAACACCAGAACTTCGACATAGTGGAAAACACTCTTCTAACAGAACAATCACGGGAAACAAAGTACCTGGATGTCTTTCTTGGCATCATAGCTTTTGTCCTATATTGATCTTCTTCCTGTGAACTCATTTTAACTTTCCAGTTTCAGTGTTGCAAACTTCTCATTGCTATGAATTTATTATATCATGGTTGGGTTTCATTAACTAGAGTAATTTTCCATTATTTCAGAGTTTATTATATTTTTCTATTTATCAATATTTTAGAATAGGGCCAGCAACATTTCACCAGCACTACCGGCTCAAAAGTCAGCTTAACTTGGAAAGAACATCCCTTCCAGTAATTTGTAAAGCTAGAGTGCCAAATTGGCAATAAAATTAGAATGACAGAATGGCAACCTTTTAATTCTATGTAGAAGGTGTCTTGAATGAGCACAGAAATGCCTCTAATTTGTCTTCCTTTATATATTTAATAATGTTCTCCTCTGCAATTGTAAACATGGATGATTGGAACAAGTTTTATCTCTGGACCCATGGGGTACTTGGTTTCTACCCTTATTAATAATTTGAAGCAAAAAATATTCTCTTCCCGTTACTGAACTCACTCTAAAATTTCAATCTGGTATCTTCCAATTTTGCATTGCAGAGTGTTAGAGTATATTAGACAACTCCGGATATGGTTAGTTTAGGATTGATTGTAATCCCGGGATAACCTTCCTTATCTTTAGGAGAGGCTACTAGCCCTCCAAGCCATGTACTCCTATATATACCGCTCAAGGGACTCAATGCAATATATCGACCGCATTATACGCATCCTACTTTCCTACGTAGCATCAGACGCCTAGGTTACGAGATCCTAACCCTAGCCGCGCCGCCGCTTCCGCTACACCCGCGCGCCCCCGGGGAGATTGAAATTGATCTCCGCCGGGGGCAGTGCCCTCCTAGGATGCGCTGCGGATCCCTCTGATCTGCGCCGCCGTCGTCGTCAAGCACAGCAGAAGGACCTACCTCTTCCCTGGCCGCCCCATGGCGGCGCCGCTCGACGTCCCCGTCGGGTACCACATCGCCATGGGGGCACCACTAGCCCTATATGCCTCCGCGACGTCCTCCCTCTCGGCTCCGCATCCGGATCCGCCCGCCCCTCCCGCGCATCAGGCCAGGCGCCCCGACTCCTACCAGCGCCGCCGCACCGCTGCCATGAGCGCGAGTGCGTGGCTGCGGAGGACCACCGCGGGGACGCCAGACCACTGCGCCATCGGGGCCGGCGGGCTACCGCATCGCCGATCGACGTCGCCGCCGGGCCGCAGCGCCCAGGGGCTTCGCCCCTCCCGCCTTCCATCGCCGGCTCTCTCCTCCGCGCAGTCAAGCCTGTGTCCCCTTCGTCCTCAGCGCCGCTTCCGCCGCTGCCTTGTGCGCGAGGATGCGGCTGCGAGGGCGGCCCGGGGGCCGCCGGTCCACCTCGCAGCTGGAGCAGAGGCCGCTCGGGTCTCGCCCTCTCTGTTTTTGCCCCTTCCTTTGTCCTCTGGCCAACAGGCGGAGGAGGATAAGGTTTGGGGGGCATTACTTGGTGCACCCGAGATTGTACCCGCAGGTTCGTCTTGATGCTGCTGCTGATTTTCCCTTTTTCCGATCTAAGATCGGTTTGCGTCGCCCTGCCGTTCGTCTTCGATCCATCGTCGCCCCTCCCGAAGGACGAGGTTGTTGCTGCGCCCTCTAGGCTGCAACAACGACGTTTGTGATCAAGCCACCCTACCGGTGTCGTCGCCTTTTCAAGCGGTGGCGCCACTCGCCGCCGGTCTTCATCAAGCAGGCGCTCGATCCGCCTCCGCGCCTCCAGCCGTTCTCGCGCGGACATCGCCGCCGATGTTCCTGAAGGAAGACATCGTCGCCACCCCTGATCTGAGCGCGACACTTGTTGCAACCTGCGCCGTCGCCACCCCTGTGCTGAGCATGACCTAAGTCGCAAACCGCGTCGTCTACCTTCGTCATCCGCCGCACCGTCCTACTGTTGTCTTCGGTAAGAAGCTGCTGAGTTTGTCCTCGAGCACCTCGACGACGCTTCGACCCGCGCCCCCTCCACGGCTTCGACCACGTCCACCTCGACTTCGGCTACTACGGCACTAAAGGGCTATCATCTGCATGAGTCTCCAGTCAAAACTTTCGCACCGGCATTCCGACTGCATGGGGATACGTCTCCATTGTTCTCCAATCTGACCGTTCGTGTTGCTACCGCAACGACTGCGGGGGGATGTTAGAGTATATTAGGCAACTCCGGATATGGTTAGTTTAGGATTGATTATAATTCCGGGATAACCTTCCTTATCTCTAGGAGAGGCTACTTGCCCTCCAAGCCATGTACTCCTATATATACCGCCCAAGGGGCTCAATGCAATATATCGACTGCATTATACGCATCCTACTTTCCTACACAGAGTACTGATCAATCTAGCTGTAAAATAATTTTATTTTTGTGAGCTTGATGAATGCAGTAGGTTAGCAATTCCTGTATCATCCTTCATTACCATGATGGTTTCATAAAATTCTAACATTTCTTTTCATATACGCAGGACACGAGCACTGCTCAGTCCCATTATGGGAAAGGGAATTCTGCAGTTATGTCGGCAACATTTCCTGGCGGAGGTTCTGCGAAAACAAGCAATATGTTTCAGTATACAATAACCTTGAGCAATGGGATGATTCAGGAGCCTTTGAGAATTTTCAGAATTCAAAGGCAAGGTTCTGGGCTTATTTTCATGGTCAACCTTCTGATATTCCTTTGCCAGACCCTGATGTGTACATTGATAAGGTCGACCACTGCTGCAAAGTTGACCCAGAGTTAGTAGCTGACCTGGATAAGGTACGGCTACCATTCGACTCGGATTATAATTCAGCCCCGGCTACTGGATCAGGCAATGCCGGGGCAGATAACAAGTGTACTCAGAGCAGGTCTGGAAACTGGGACATCTATATAGAAAAGCCAGCTGAAGTGAATAAATGGGACTGGGATACCAATGCGATTTGGGGAGGGAAGGATGAATCCTCCAGTAAATGGGGTAATAGCAACTCCGGTTGGGGTGCTTCTGTGGAGGAGCCTAGTTGGCGGCACGGCTGGAGCAACAACCAGTACGCATCAAACAACAGGAATAATAATTTCTATGGTGGATCCAACAATAGTAGATACCCGGTGGAGGATCCAAGTCACACATCTGGTAGGAAACAGAACCGCGGCGGGTACTTCCAACAGAGGAACAATAAACAGAGGAACCAGGATGAGGGGCACCACCAAAGAAGCAGCTGGCAGGATCATAGAGGAAGGAACAGAGAATGGCGTCCATGGCACACCTAGAGCCTGCCAAAAAGGTCAGGGCATAGAGGGTGGCTCTTGATCGAGTGGCGAAATCGCCGCGTTTTGTTGAGAGATGAGTAGTTTGTAGCTTTTGATTTGTGCAGTCAGTGGCTGTTGGCAAATTGGTACGTGTGAATAGATGTTTGAGTTGTGCTGCCGCTCTTGAGGAGCTGTGGTCTTGGTTTTCTTCTGTTGTAACGGGAGCATGCCATTCCAGGGCAAAGGTAGTTCACCTGGTTATACTTCTCCCTCAGCTCTGTTCATGAATTCTAAAGCACACTGTAGTTTCTCCAAGTTGAAACAAGTGTCGCCGCGTTCCAAAATGTCTCCCCAAAATTGGCCACCAAAAGCTTACGCAGTTGCTCATGTGGCCGTGCCCCGACGACAACGCGCCGGCCTGCGGCCGAGGTGTTCCGACTACGGCGACCGGCCGCAGATCTTGACGCCGGCCAAGTCTCCGGCGGACACGCCGCGCGGTCGCTGACGCCATGTGAAGTACTGAGCCACGCAGCCTGAGCCTCACACGATGACACGAACACGACGCACCAGAGGAGTTGGTGGGTTAGCCCAGCAGGCGAAACAGCCATCCATCGGTCCCACATGGCAGTGAAAACCCTGTGAGATATCGAGAGAAGCAAACGGTGAAGCTTCAACAGCAACAGGCCCCAACCAACATGCGACATGCTGCCTTGCTGCAGGAACAATAAAAGCAGAGCAGAGAGCACTACTGGTGGGCGGCGGCAGTGCGCATTCCACTAACTCGATCATTCATTCCACTAACTCATACTCTCATAGATGCATCACATGGAAGCAATCCATTGCTTTGGCAATAGATAATGTTTTTAGCAAAAAGAGGCTGAAAAACCAGCTCATAAGCACAAACAATCTGGAATAGATTACAAAACAAGTACATCACCCCATCTGATCAGAATGGGAAGCATCATTGAAATAAGGAATAAAGTACTTCTGAATTCGCCGCCGCTGGGAAGAACAAGGAGTAAAGTAGTACGGAGTATTGAGGCAGCAAAGGCCATGTTTGGATGATTCCACGAAAACTTTTGCACTAAAAGACGAATCTATGCATGAAGTACTAAACGAAGTTTATTTGCAAAACCTTTTTAGGAATGGGTATAACTTTTCGAGACGAATCTAATGAGCCAAGTTTCATCATGATTGGCTACAGTGATGCTACAGTAACCGAGCTCAATCATCCTCTAATCATGCGGTCAAAGACCTCGTTAACTAGAGCAACTGCTACAGTACCACAGTTGTGGAGGTAATTTTGTAATTAGACTTTATTTAATACCCCTAATTAGTAGTCAAAGCATCGTTTCTCTCTCATCAAAATTTTTCCACCCTCCAACCAAACATGGCCAAAATCAGTTGTCCGCAGAAAACTATTCCTCAGCAGTCAGCATAAACAAAAGTCCAATGTCACCATCAGTTGCCTAATGTTCCTCTGCCAAACAGTCTAAGTTAAAAAAAACCAAAAAAATCATCAATAGTTAAAAATTACAGCAATTCCAGTCTCCAATACTAACTCTCTTAATAAAAAACATGTTCAGGCTGAAAAAAATACTAACACCCTGACTGCACCAAGAGGATGTCTGCTCTGCTCTGATCCCGACATACCGTTCCAGGATCATCCAATCTTGGCATAATTGAAATGTGCCCAAGATGGATGGACTCTTTGTTGCAGAGTGCCAAGCCAATCCATGTGGTTCAGTTGAATTGCAAAGCATCATCCCCAAGTCCAAACTTGCCAGGGCCTTTGATGGATTCAGTAGTCCGGCATGAGCTGGGAAATCTTGCCCTCCTTCCCGGGGGTGGCGGCAGTGCGGTCCGTGGCGCGAAGCCACAGGCAGACGGCGGAGAAGCTGAGCACGAGGCTGAGCAACCCACTTCCAAGGCCGATGCCGACGATGGCGAGCACGGAGAGGCCCCGCGTCCGCCGCGGCGGCAGCGGGTACCCGTACAGGTCCTTGTTCCCCGCGAACGAGCTGGCATTGAACCTCGCCGTCCCGACGGTGCGGTTGGCGAGGAGCACAGGGATGGGGCCGGAGAGGCGGTTGTAGGAGACGTCGAAGGTGGAGAGGC
Source organism: Panicum virgatum (assembly GCF_016808335.1). NCBI lineage: Eukaryota > Viridiplantae > Streptophyta > Magnoliopsida > Poales > Poaceae > Panicum > Panicum virgatum. Next base: position 1,545,698 of record NC_053152.1, read on the forward strand.
GGACGAGGAGGCCGAGCTCGTCCGGGATGGCGCCGGAGAGCTGGTTGCCGTGGAGATCTATGACGTTGAGGTAGGCGCAGCTGGCGAGCTCCCGCGGGATGGCGCCGGAGAGCGCGTTGGAGGAGAGGTTGAGCACGGCGAGGTTGAGCAGCGCGGAGAGCTCCGGCGGGATGGTGCCGGACAGCGCGTTGGCGGAGAGGTCCAGCGACTGGAGGTTGGTGCAGTTGGAGAGCTCCGGCGGGATGGTGCCGCCGAGGGAGAGCCCCGGGAGGGCGAGCTTGTAGACGCGCCCGTTGTTGCAGGTGACGCCCTGGAGGTGCGAGAAGAAGCCCTCGCACGGCGCCGAGAACGCCGCCTTGGTCCAGTTGCGAAGCCCGCCCGAGGGGTCGGAGAGGGACTGGTGAAGGTGGGACAGGCACCGCTCGTCGTCGGGGTCGGCTGCGCACGGCGGCGGCGAGAGGAGGAATAGCACTGCGGCGACGGCGGCAGCGGCGAGATGGTGTCCGGACATTTGGGAACGGTGGAGGGGAGCGAACTCACTCCGGGAGTCGAGATTTTGGGGAGCTTGTCACCAGCATTAAAAATGGGGTGGCATCTCGGGTGAGGAGGTGGGGCCGTGGGGGCCACGCGAAGCCACGAACACGAAGCGGGCCTATCCGCCTGCTCTGCTCTGGAAATTTCTCCTCTGTTCCTCCTTCCCCACGCGAGCGCTCTCTCCTCTGCTTCCCCTTTCCTCCCCGCGACTCTGCCCGGCTCTAGGGTTTTGCCCCCGATCGAAATGGTGGAAGTGGAGGAGGTCGGGAACAAGATGCGGTCGCAGATGCGCCTCCATCCGGAGCCGGAGGGCGACGCCGACCTCCCGCTCCCCGCCCTCTTCGACAGGGCGTCCCGGCTCCACGGCCTCGCCTCCAGCTCCGCCCTCGACCAGGTTCCCCCCTCTCTGGGTCGCCTCGTCGTCCTTCTCATAAGCGCTAAGAAATTGGGGTCTCGGGGGGCGAGTGGTGCGTGTGCTGATTTTTGCGCTGGGCAGGAAGGGATCCGGAAGGGGGTCGAGCTGCTGCGGCGCTGCGACGAGATGGTCAGCAAGCTCGGCCTCTTCTCCACTAACGAGACCAAGGAAGACGTCTCCACCGCCAACCTCAAATACCTGCTCGTATGCTCCCCTCCCTCCCTCTTCTCTGTGAATATGAATAAGTTCATGAAACAGGCCATAGATGACACTAGACGGCTAGTCAGTTATCAGTGCAGCTTGGATCACAACAATGCTAGGAAACTTACAGCTTTTTCAGCGTTTCCAAAATTCAATTGTTACTTTGGTTATATCTCAGATGATCTTTGTTGGTAATTTAGGTCCCATATTACCTCGGGGAAATGACTGAGAAGATCGCACAGGAGGACAGGATCCCAATTCTTAAGGCGTCACAGAATCATTTGAAGGTTAGCAATCCGCCCTGCCAAATTGATTCATTTGCCAACACACCACCCATTCCTCATGTACGAATCACTTCTTTTATGTTCCACAGGAATTCATTGCTCTATGTGAAGTACTGGAGCTTATTCTAGAGGATGAGCTTGAATTATCTAGACAGAAGCAACCTGATACTATGGCAAACAGAAGAGCACAGAAGGTGAGATTAATTACTTTTTTTTTGCTCTTAGCATAAACAGTTTGCACTCTATAATAGAAAAGCTAGATACAAATAAATATAGAAAAGCTAGATACAAATAAATAAGTACTGGATCCTTCCATAGATACAAATAAATAAGCTTAGATTGTAAGGTGATACCTGGGGAGTGTGTTGTCCCTCAACACAAGCTTGTGGTGGCGGATTTTCGTCTTCGGGTACGTGTCCACCGGGACAAATGTGCCAAGATTGCGAGAACAAAGTGGTGGAAGCTTAGAGGGGAAGCGGCACAAGCGTTTAAGGAAAGGATGCTAGGTGAGGGGCCTTGGGAAGAAGGAGAAGACGCAGATGACATGTGGCTAAAGATGGCAATATGTGTTCGGAAGGTGGCCTCAGAGGTGTTTGGCGTGAGTAGGGGAGGCAAACAGGAGGGGAAAGACACCTGGTGGTGGAACGACGAGGTGCAAAGGGCTATTAAGGAGAAGAAGGAGTGTTTCAAACGCCTCCATCTTGACAAGAGTGCAGCCAACATCGAGGGCTATAAATTAGCGAAGAGAGTTGCAAAGCGAGCTGTGAGTGTAGCAAAGGGTAAGGCGTATGATGACCTGTATCAGCGGCTAGGCACGAAAGAAGGGGAGAAGGACATTTATAGGATGGCTAGGATCCGCGAGCGGAAGACAAGGGACATCAACCAAATCAAATGCATTAAGGATGGGACAGATCGACTGCTAGTGAAGGATGAGGAGATCATGGATAGATGGAGAGAGTACTTCGACAAGTTGTTTAATGGAGAGAGTGAGAGCCCTACCCTTGAGTTAGATGACTCTTTTGACGATACCAACAGACGTTTTGTGAGGAGAATTCAGAAGGCAGAGATCGGGGAGGCTTTGAAGAGGATGAAGAGAGGTAAAGCGATGGGCCCTGATGGTATTCCCATTGAGGTGTGGAGATGCCTAGGAGATAGAGCAATAGTATGGTTAACTAAGCTTTTTAATCTCATTTTTCGGTCAAACAAGATGCCTGAAGAATGAAGGAGAAGTATATTAGTACCTATCTTCAAAAACAAGGGCGATGTTCAAAGTTGTACTAACTACCGTGGAATTAAGCTGATGAGCCATACGATGAAGCTTTGGGAGAGGGTTATCGAGCATCGCCTAAGAAGAGTGACAAGTGTGACCCAAAATCAATTTGGGTTCATGCCTGGAAGGTCAACCATGGAGGCGATTTTCTTAATACGACAATTGATGGAGAGATATAGGGAGCAGAAGAAGGACTTGCACATGGTCTTCATTGACCTTGAGAAGGCATATGACAAGGTACCGAGAAATGTCATGTGGTGGGTTTTGGAGAAGCACAAAGTCCCAACTAAGTACATTACCCTCATTAAGGATATGTACAAGGATGCGACGACGTTTGTCCGAACATGTGATGGCAACACCACTGACTTTTCTATTAACATAGGCCTACACCAGGGGTCAGCATTGAGACCTTATTTATTTGCTTTAGTGATGGATGAGGTCACAAGGGATATACAAGGTGAGATCCCTTGGTGTATGCTCTTTGCTGATGATGTGGTGCTAGTTGACTAGAGTAGGGCAGGAGTTAATATGAAGTTAGAGCTGTGGAGACGCACGTTAGAGTCGAAAGGATTCAGACTTAGTAGGACCAAGACCGAGTACATGATGTGCGATTTCAGCGCGACTAGGCATGAGGGGGGAGACGTTAGTCTAGATGGGCAAGTGGTGGTCCAGAAGGATACTTTTCGGTATTTATGATCGGTGCTACAAAAGGATGGCGACATTGATAAAGATGTTAGGCATAGAATTTCAGCTGGCTGGTTGAAATGGCGGCAAGCTTCTGGCATCCTTTGTGACAAGAGGGTGCCACAAAAGCTAAAAGGCAAATTCTATAGGATAGCAATTCGTCCGGCGATGTTATACGGTGCTGAATGTTGGCCTACAAAAAGGCGACATGTGCAGCAGCTGAGTGTAGCAGAGATGCGGATGTTGCGGTGGTTTTGCGGGCACACAAGGAGAGATAGAGTCCGGAACGAAGTTATTCGGGATAGGGTCGGGGTGGCACCAATTGAGGAGAAACTTACTCAGCATCGGCTAAGATGGTTTGGACATGTCCAACGAAGGCCTCCTGAGGCGCCGGTGCGTAATGGGGTTCTTGAGCGGGTCGATAATGTAAAGAGGGGTAGAGGTAGACCTAAACTGACGTGGGATGAGTTGGTTAAAAGAGACCTTAAGGATTGGAATATCTCTAAAGAGATAGCTTTGGATAGGAGCGCTTGGAGACTAGCTATCAATGTGCCTGAACCTTGAACTTATTTCTTTCGGGTTTCATCTCTAGCCTACCCCAACTTGCTTGGGAAAAAAGACTATGTTGTTGTTGTTTGTACTAGATCCTTCCATGGAGCCTGCAAAATCTGTTTACTCTGACATGTTTTCGGCTCGGTTAATCTCCTGTAATTTACTCTGTTCCGTATTTCTGGAGCCTAGATTGCCCGGTTCAAACGTCAAAAAGCTGCAGAAATGAAGCTCCAAGAGATTAAAGAGAGAAAAGAAAGGCGTGGACGCTCATTGAGGGCTGCTGCTTTATCTGCTCCTGTTGAAGCTGGGGAGGAAGATGCCTTGGAGGATGATGGGGAGGAAGAAAGAGAGGTTAGCATGCTACACCAGGAAGGTGTTCTGTGTTGAGTCATATGTTTATTCTGGTTTCAATATTTCAGCATATTTTAATTTAAATGACCTGTGGTGAATGTGATATACTAGAGCATATAGCTTTCTTCCTCAGAAGGCATTTTATTTTACTTTTGGCGAAATAATACATCCCTCAACTTTGTCCCAAGGATCACTTTAGTCCCTAAAAGTGTCAAATCAGCCAGCCATCCAAATCCTTGAAGTTTTCTTGTTGGGTCAAAATGGTCCCTGTGATGATGTGGTGCACCACATATTCATGCCATGTCAGCTATGGGCATCCTTGGATGAGTTAGCATGTTGCCATTGTCTCATTCACCTCTTGTTTAGTGAAATTTCTTGTTTAGTGAAATTAGAAATGATACTTGATGTGAACTCACTAGATTCTGAGATGCCCACCATCTTATGGAGCTGCTTGAGAAGGAACAGGCAAATATAGTGGCATCATAATAATTCATATTTTGTATTATTTATTTTTTATATTTATCATTATATATTTCTTTCCAATCTGAAATAATATTTGATGAACAATAATGTGATGTTTTAGCCTTCATATCTAAGGTCTCAGCAAATGAAGATCGAATTATATTTTATCAATTTTATTTATGCATAGCTACAAAAGTCCAATGGAAAATGAGGTGTAATAAAGACAATTCCTATATGCTAACTAATCCATGAGCACTTAATGCTGACGTGCGTTGAACATGCGGCATGACATGTCAACTTAGGGATCATTTTGACCCAGCAAGGAATCTTAAAGGACTTGGACAACCTATTTGATACTTTAGGGACTAACTTGAAACTTGGAGCAAAGTTTAGGACTATTTTGCCTTTATTTTTTTCCAATTAAAATGAGCTGTCATATACTAGAAAATATAGCTTTGCTCCTCTTGACAGGAAGGATTTTATTTTAATATTTCAAATTAACATGAGCTTGTGATATTCTAGAAGATGAAAGTCTATTCCACTTGACATGAGGGATTCTCATTTAGTAAGTCTGATGCTTGTAGGGACTAGGGAGCTTTATGAATTCGATGCATGTAGCTAGATCTTAATTACCTGCAGGAAGTCAATCACACACCCTGTGATGCTCTTTTTAGTGCATACCAAACCCGTGAGGATGAATCTTGTTCTCTCAAGTGACACTTGACACATAGCTACTATAAAATTTATCACATAGAAATAAATCTTCACGGCAAGGTCTTCAAATTTTTAATCCTTGTTCTTTCTATGCTACTTAAATTGGCATAACTAAATAAATCTTTCAGAATCTACATAGTGTTTTCATATCTTAACATTTAACAATGTGTGCTTCCAAAGCTTATACTATTACCTTGCAGTTCATTTTTATAATTAATTGGAACATGTGCTCTGGTTCTGATTTACTTTTACCATGTTGCAGGCTTGGTTAGCTACTATCTCATTGGCTCTCTGCAAGGTTAGTTTTCTTCGGCAAGTAATGTTACATAAGCTGATTTTAGAGGGTTTCTGTTTCTCAAATTGCAGTACTTGTATTCATCATATTTAAGTACTAATAGACCTGTTGTTATTCCTTATGTAGGCCTTTGATCTTCTCGACATGCTAAAGAAGGAAGAAGAAATGCTTCTAGCTGTAAAGGAAAGACAGGAAAAGGTAATGCTAATGATAGTGATTTGGCAATTTCTTGTCAGTGGAATCTTAGAGGCCAATCATATTTAGGAAACTTTTTTCTTCTAAGAATGTGGGATTATGAGGCTATGATGCCTCACTTAAATATGATAAATGCATATAATTTCTGCTTTGTACAATTTGGATGGGATATACTGTCAATCATATAATGAGGAAATTTCAACTTGTATGCAGCCTTGAGAAAAAAAGATGTTGGAATAGGAATTACAGTAGCTGGGTTCTCAACATAGCATCTGTCAAATGGTAATCGAAGATGTGATGTCTTCTGATTGGGCATCTCTTCATATAGCTTATTTTCTTATGATTGGGGAACTGCTATAGGACACTGGAAACATTCCATCCGATTAGTTCTTTTTTAGATGGGAAATTATAAAAAATATTTCATATGGTGTGAATCTGGTTGTTGACTAGTTTGTGAATATTTATGAAGAAACCATGGCTATTAAAATATCTAAAAATGATCCTTTCTCAACATATAATCCAGTAGATTTTTTACCCCCCCAAAAGCAATTGCTTTGATTAAACAGAAATTTTGCCTGTAATATTTCTGTAGGATGGGAATGCATTTGCTCGTGAAATGCTTGATGAGCGTACACAAAAAGCTGAAGCATGGCACCAGAATGCTGCAAACCGTGCACCATATTCCAAACCAGCTGATCCAATCACTTGCGCAACATTTGCTCAAGATGTCCTTGAAGGTAGAGCAAGTGTTTCACAAGCTCATGAGCACAAACACCAACCCCTGATATTTGGACCTGCAAGTCTTGTTGGTGGAGGACTAACCACTGAAAGGGAAAGAATGACAGCACAAGTTTTCCAGCCTGGTTACAGGTATGTTTTAAAAAGTGTTACACACCTTTTTTTCTTCTCTCGAATACGCAGGAGAGCTGCGTATCTTTGTATTAATAGAGAGAATAAGTCGGCCCCCTACAAGCAGCACACCTCACTCCGAGCCGAGCTGTGAGTGGCTGAGATACAGAAAGTTAGGTTTCTTACAAGTAAAAGAACACTTGACCATGAGACCCGCTCAGGACAAAAATAAAGAAACTTATCCTAGCCCACTGGCTTGACCAGCACTCAAGGAGTTAAGGCTCCGAGTGCCTGCAAGACACCACAAATGGTGTTCATCCTTGAAAGCCTGAAACAAGTTGTCCAAGCTCGGTCTGGCACCCTCAAAGACGCATGCATTTCGATGTTTCCAAATGATCCAAGCACCCAGCACAACCAATGTATTGAAACCTTTCCGTTTGTCTTTCTGGATCTTTTTGGCACTCTTCCTCCACCAATCTGAGAAAGAGAATTCATGTCTTGAGGGGACACAGAGCTGCCAACCAAAACTTGATAGGACGCGAAATAAGAAATCGCTGGTGAATACACAAGTGGTGAGTATATGTTGGATATCTTCGGCTTCCTGATCACAAAATAAACAGCGTTCAGGATGAGGGAGATTTCTCCTAGCCAAACGGTCTGCTGTCCAACATCTATTTCTTACAGCTAACCACAGAAAAATTTTGCACTTTGCGGGTGCCCATGTTTTCCAGATTCTGCGCCAAGGTTCAAATGTAGTTGCTCCATTGAAAAAGGCCAAGTATGCCAACTTAGCTGTATACTGTCCTGAGGCATCGAATCTCCAAATGTGAGTGTCATCCTCTTGAGTAAGCACGAAATCAGATAGAATGTCTGTCAGCTGGAACAATTCATATAGCCCGATTAAAGATAAACCTCCTTGTATGTCATGCGCCCATCTGTGGTCAACCAAAGCATCTGCAACTAGGCGTATGTTGCGAGCACGTGTCGGGATCGCAGCAAACACCGTTGGTGCGAGATCATTGATCGAGTTACCATGAATCCATCTGTCTGTCCAGAATTTAGTAGTAGATCCGCTACCAATTGTAGTTTGCAAAGCAATCTGAAAAGGTGCAGCCACATTGGCGTGTATAGGAATATCCAGGGACAGCCAAGGTTTGCTTGTATCAGTTTTTCTGAGCCAAAGCCATCTCACCTGTAATGCCCAGCCCATGATCTCAAGATTCAGAATCCCCAAGCCACCCAATTCTAGTGGTCTTTGCACCTTTTCCCAAGCTACCAGGCAGCAGCCACCCTGTACTTCTCGCCTTCCCTTCCAAAGAAAAGCTCTCCGAATCTTGTTAATCGCTTTGATGAACCATTTAGGGACATTTAATGCAATCAGGACATGTATTGGCAGAGCTGAGATCACAAATCGTACCCAAGTTGCTCGACCCGCCATGTTCATCAGATTAGCCTTCCAACTAGGCAACTTGTCACCGATCCTTTCCACCCAAGGCAAAAGGTCCGTTTTCCTTAGTTTCTTGTTGGATATTGGTAGACCCAAGTAGGTACATGGGAATTCGGCAACTGAGCAGGCCAACGTTGAAGATATCTCTGTGATTTCAGTTTCTTCACATCTGATGGGAATGGCACAGCTCTTCTGAAAATTGGTACGGAGCCCTGATGCTTCTCCAAACACATCTAATATTTGCGCGGTCAGATTCATCTCGTCTTCAGTTGGCCGAATGAATAATGCAACATCATCCGCATACAGAGAAATCCGCTGTCCATTATTACCTCTTGTAAATGGCTGTAACAATCCCAGCCCCTCCGCCTTGGTGAATAGGCTGTTTAAGACGTCCATAACCAAAATAAATAGCATAGGCGATAGAGGATCGCCTTGCCGGAGGCCACGCTGATGTCTGATTACTTCCCCAGGTTCCCCATTAACCAAAATTCTTGTGGATGCCGTTGTGAGCAGATGAGAGACCAAATTGCACCAAGCAGTACCAAAGCCCAAGTGTTGCAAGATTTCCAACAGAAATGACCAAGAAACTGAATCAAATGCTTTTGAGATATCAAGCTTCAAGAAAATGCTTGGTACCTTCTTTTTGTGCAGCAGCTTAATGGTTTGTTGTACAAGCATATAGTTGTCGTGGATGCATCTTCCTTGCACAAAAGCACTTTGATTGGTAGCCACTAGTTCCTTGAGCATCGGCGCCAAACGATTAGCCAATATCTTAGTAACCAATTTTGCAAAACTGTGCACTAGACTAATAGGTCTGTAATCCGTGGGCAAATAAGCTTCCTCCTTTGGTATTAATGTGAGATAAGCCGAGTTAAGAAGCCATAATTTCCTCGCGTCACCCTGTTGTAGGGTGAGTATTGCCGCCATCAAATCTGACTTGATTATCTGCCAACAGGACTTGTAGAAACGTCCAGTATACCTGTCTGGACCAGGAGCTATCTGCCGGAAGATTCTTGATGGTTAGCCAAACCTCATCTTCAGTAATAGGAGCATCCAAAGCTGAAAGATCAATGCCTTCCCGATGGAAAAAATCAAGATCCAAAGTGGAGGCCCTCACAAGTGGAGTGCCAATTAGGCCATCAAAATATTCAAAGAAGGCAGCATGCTTATCCTCCTGACTAGTGACCACCTCTCCATTTTGTATGAGTTTAGAGATGAAGTTTTTCCTCTTACGAAATCTGGCTTGACTATGGAACAAGGCTGTGTTTGCGTCCCCATCTTTTAAGAACCTAATCCGCGATCGCAGCCGGGCCACAGTTCTTTCCAGGGAAGACAGGACCAAACAATATCTCTTGGACTCACATCTCAACCAATCTTTTTCCGGAGTCAGTGCACGGCTGTCTTGTGCAATCTCCAGTCGATGCAAAATCTCCCGAGCTAGACCTAGCTGTGTTTTTACATGTCCCACTTGTTTTTGACTCCAAGATTGTAGAGCCTTAGTGAGCCTTTTCAACTTCATGGCAATCTGCTCCATGGGACAAGAAGCTGAGACTGGCTGTTCCCATGACTGTGCAACTGTTTCATGGAAATCTGGGAACTTAGTCCGAAAACTCTCAAAGTGAAATCTCCGCTTACCACGGTTCCCTTCTCTGAGGCCAAGAAGCAAGGGGCAATGATCTGATATTTGAGATGCCGGACTCTGAAGAATACAATCCGGGAAAGTGTCCTCCCAATCTGAAGTGCAAAGGACTCGATCAAGTTTAACTAGAGTCGGTGCCTCTCTTTCATTCGACCACGTATATCTCCTACCGATCAGCGGTATCTCCTTCAACTCAACGTCGTTTACAAACCTTCGGAATCGCCCCATCATAGCATGGTTTAAGTTCTCGTTATTCTTGTCCTCGGCTGAGTAAATATACACCTGAAACACTGCAATGTTTGTGTTTTCTATACTACACATGCTTGCTAATGATAACCTTGTTTTTTTGTGAACATGGAACGACCACTATTTACCACAATTCCTAGGGAAAAACACTCCTAAGTTACAATATCATACTGAAATTTGAGTGTACACCTCTGGAGTCTTGTTTTGTCCTGTATTATCCAGGAACTTTGATGTTTCATGGAGCATTGTTGGAGTTGATGCTAACCTGAGTACCCATCCTATTGCTTGAATCATATATAGGCTGCCAACAATGAGCATAGAAGAAGCCGGTTTACGTGAAATGAAAATGATGGAGAAATGGCAAGAAAGGACTGCAAACATGATCAAAGAAGCAAACTCAGCATGGCACAAGGACGGCACTAGCTCAGCCCAAGAAGATGAGGACGCCGAGGAGGCAAAAGCAAGAGCTTGGGACGACTGGAAGGATGACAACCCTCGTGGTGCTGGCAACAAGAAGCTCACGCCCTGCGGCTAAATCGCTTGCAATGTGTTGAAATACCCCCTTGTGATGGATGTTCGTGTAGATTTTAGATTGTTTGATTTTTGTTGATGTCTCAGTTGTGCTTTTGTAGTAATGTTCTGTGTAAGTATGATACGATACCGATAATGTGGTCTGCAAGTCAGCAAGTGCATTATTTCATAGGCTATTGAAAGAGTAGCATCTTGTCTAATCATGTGGTGGGTGTTATCGTCTTCTGGGTATGCGAAGAGCTGCCGCAGGATATATCGCTTTGAGTGTGTTGTATGGCTGAAGAAATATTGTTTTGCCACATCGGGCCGCGACAGGCGTCGTCATGTTGTCAGCTGGGAGCTCCTGGGCATGGAGTTGTTGCGGTAGCATGGTGTCGCTCGAACCGTGTGCAGAATAGCACAAAAGTTGCAATTTCGATTTGATGGGATTGAGTAGAGTTGGTGGCTGGCCCTAGTACGTTTGATTCGGTTTTTTTTTCTTCCTCTTTTCTGTTTGCCTTTTTTATGGACAAAAAATTACCATTTCTCTCTATACGAAACAGGGCATTTTTTTTAAAAAAAAAAAGTTGCAACACGATGAGCCTAGGTACAATCAAATATTCACGCAAAAGTACAACCAAAGCATATATCTCTGCACAAACAATGCTACGGGACCACAGTCCATTACTGCTTATGGGATCAGCTGCACGGAGCACGTACAGGGGTTTCCGTTTTGAGTACTTTTGGCCGAAGCTGCCAGGATATCAGGAGACCGTGCAACAGGCTTGGCAACAACCAGTGCACATATTCAACCCTTTCCTTCGGCTGCATATTAAACTCACAAGAACAGCAAAAGCTTTGAAACAATGGGCTAGGAAATTGATAGGAAACAATAAATTGCTGCTGTGTGCGGCCGGGCAATTGATAGGAATATTGGATGTAGTCCAGGAACACAGGCAACTCAGCGAAGATGAAATCAGTTTGAGGAGAGACTTGAAAGTCCGATTTCTGGGTTTAACTGCGGTAGAAAAATTACGTGCCAAACAGAAATCAAGGCTAACACATCAAAGCAAATGAGTCCAGCAGTAAATTATTTTTTCTTTATGCAAATGGCAGAAGGAGAAAGAACTTCATCAGGCAATTAGTAACTCAAGATGGCATCAAACTTACACAGCAAGAGAAAGCAGATGCTGTGTTTCAGCACTTCACTTCCAGAATTGGTGAGAGCCAAAACAGGGAAGTCACGGTGGATTGGGATACTATCAATTTGGTCTCACAGAATTTGCAGCATTTGGAAGTTGACTTCACAGAGGAAGAAGTAAAACAAGTCATTCATGATATAGCATCAGACAAGGCCCCGGGGCCAGATGGGTTCATTGGTGCCTTCTACAAGGCCAGCTGGGGTGTCATCAAAGAGGACATAGTGGCGGCAGTGAATTACTTTTTCAACAGACATGATCAGCATTTCAATCTTCTCAACAATGCCCACATTATTCTTTTGCCAAAAAAAGAAGATGCCAGCCAAGTGGGAGATTTCAGGCCTATTAGCTTGGCACACAGTGTGACAAAGCTGATTTCCAAGCTGTTGGCAACAAGACTCTCAGCAGATTTAGACAAACTGATCTCAAGAGCACAAAGTGCTTTCATCAAGAAGAGAAGTATACAGGATAATTTTCTTTACACTCAAAACCTGATCAGAGAACTGCACAGAGCAAAGAGGCCTTCTCTATTCCTCAAGCTAGATATTGCTAAGGCCTTTGACACTGTCAGATGGGATTATCTTCAGGAAGTAATGCAGCAAATGGGATTTGGCCCGAGATGGAGGGCATGGGTAACAACTCTGCTAGCAACAGCAACATCATCGGTCCTACTGAATGGAGAGAGAGGCAAATGGTTCAAGCACAAGACAGGTTTGAGGCAAGGGGATCCCCTATCCCCTATGCTTTTTATCATAGCCATGGAACCGCTACAACTGATGCTCAACATGGCAACACAGCAAGGCTTGCTGTCACCAATTGCCAATAGAAACGCAAAAATAAGAATAAGCTTGTATGCCGATGATGCTGCTATATTTGTCAATCCATAAGTGAAGAGGTGCAGATTGTCCAGAGTATCTTGAGGGCTTTTGGGAGTGCATCTGGATTGATCACCAATACGGCTAAAAGTGCTGTTTACCCTGTTTGTTGCGATGGCCTGAACCTGGATCACATAATGCAAGCTTTCAGATGCCCAATAAAGACTTTCCCGTGTACGTACCTCGGATTACCACTACATGTCAGGCAACTCAAGAGAGTGGAGGTGCAACCACTAATTGACAAAGTCGGAGCAAAACTGACAGCCTGGAAAGGAAGATTATTAAATAAAGCGGGAAGATTGAAGTTTGTCAATTCAGTACTGTCATCCATCCCAACCTATTACATGACAGTTTTCAAATTACAGAAATGGGCCATTAAGAAAATTGATAAATTGAGAAGGAATTTCCTATGGAAAGGAATGCCTGAGGCCAACGGTGGACATTGTTTGGTAAAATGGAGTAAAGCCATGAGGCCTAAGACATTTGGTGGTTTGGGAATCCTGGATCTGGACCTTTTCAGCAGAGCATTAAGGTTGAGATGGCTATGGTTTCAGTGGACATCACCAGACCGACCTTGGGTGGGGACTGAGCCACCTGTAAATGCAGTGGACAGGCAACTATTCAGAGTCAGCACAGTTGTAACGGTGGGCGATGGAGCAACAGCAAGCTTCTGGCAATCTTCTTGGTTGAATGGCCAGGCGCCAATGGATCTTTTCCCGGACCTTTATCGTCTAGCTTGGAGGAAAAATAAAACCATCAAAGAAGAGTTGTTTCAGCAAAATTGGACACGGGGATTGTGGAGAATGCAGACGGTAGAACAAATGGCTGACTTTGTTGCATTATGGGACTCAGTACAAGAACTACAGCTCTCAAACAATCCTGATACTATTGCTTGGAGATGGACGGCAGATGGTGTTTACACGGCAAAGTCAGCGTACAAGGCGCAATTTTTGGGATCTTACAGCCCATTCAGAGGTGACTACATCTGGCAGGCAGAAGCTGAAGGCAAGCACAGGTTCTTTGCCTGGCTTTTGGTTCAGAGCAAAATTTTAACGGCTGACCAACTACAAGCGAGACAATGGCCCTGCAACCCAACTTGCTCTCTCTGCAACCAAGAACAAGAAACAGCATCTCACCTGCTACTGCATTGTCCCTTTGCTCGCCAAGTCTGGGACAAAATGGTTGAGTGGACACAGAATCTAGTTGCCCAACCGAACCCAGGCCTGCAAGTAATGGGATTGGTGGGAGAAGGAGCTCGTCCAGTTACCGAAGAAAACAAGGCAGATTAAAGCAGCTTTGTTGATCTACACGGCTTGGAACATATGGAAAGAACGAAATCAGCGCGTCTTTCAGCAGAAAATTGGGTCACCAGCGGAGATGGTGCATGCTATCAAGGAGGAGATCAACGAAAGAAGGAGGGCTTGTGGCCATCCTGAGCTACCATTTATGTTTAATGATTAAGTACCTTGTTTCTGAGTTAGAGTGTTATTTATTTTATGTAATATCGGAACTGTAATGACTCTGACTTGCTTCATCTCTCTTAAATGACATAGCAGCGCTCCTGCAACTTTTTCAAAAAAAAAAATAATGCTACGGCCATGCACAGCTTCCGGAATGCTACACGAGTGGAGTTTATGCCAGGCAGAGACCCGTAGTGTACTAGTAGTGTTTACCAATACTCCAAGAGGAAATAGATGCATTGCTTACCTTCGATCCTTGTAAACATCAAGCGAACTCTCCTGAATCGAACTATGGCATTGGCAAGCACGAACATTTACTTTACAGCTCAACAACTAACTGCTTAAGGTTGGTACTATCTGGTGGGTGCGATCCTGTCTGTGGGTGCTGCTGGCTTTTGCAGTTTTCAAGGAGGCAGTGCAGCCGAAATTCCTGATGAGTTTCCAAACCAAGGTCAGTCAGATCACGCTGCTGTCTGAATCACCGGCCGCTCGCGTCGTTCTTTCCCCGTCTACAGTAGAGAGCAGAGGAAAAGGGCGACCGCGAGGCGAGCGACTCTTCCGGCGGTGATTCCGCCGCCCTCCTCCTTCTCCGTCGGCCGTTACGGCGGCGGCAAGGGAGGAGGGCTGCGGAATCGACGTGTGGATGTAAATAGCTTAGGTAGTTGTTTGTCTAGGGCTAGGTTTTGCTTGCTGTCGAGTTTCGACGGTGGAGCTAGGGTTGGCCGGAAAGGAGATCTCATCGCTCTCGTTCGTCGGATGGTGGCGGTGGTTCTCCCTCTTCTTCGGCTGGTGTTCCTTCCCCTTGTGGCCGTCCCGGGTGACGAGGCGGAGTGGATTTTGGTCCTCCGGGGCAGTCCAGGTGAGATCTTGGTCTTATTTGGGTTACCCTGTGAGGTTGGTTGGGGTCCTCCGGTTGGTTTGCGGATGGATTTCGTGCGGGTTGGCCGAGTTTGTGCTGGATCCTTGGTCGGATTTTGTGATGGGATCTGGGATTCTTGGCCGGCTCGTTCGTTGCTTCATCTCTGCGAAGGGATGGTAGCTTCCAGTCATCCCCATGGTGGGATGTGGATTCCGGCCGTCAGTTTCCGTCCTGGCGGCGTCGGATGTCTCCGGCGGTTCTCGATGGAGAAGATGCCGATGTTCGTTCAAAGGATTAGATACCTGGAAGAAGAGCAACTTTGCAAAGAAGTCCCTTCCTATATTTGTTTGTAATTTTCTTTTCTTTTCGAGTCGTGGTTGTAACCTGGGGATGTACTGCTACTGTTCAATATAATCTATATCCCTTCGCAAAAAAAAAGGATCACGCTGCTGTCTGTACCTCGCACAGTACGTCGTCGTCAGGTTTCCTGAAACTTTACGAAACACAAGAGGAAGTTTCCTGGCAGCTACGACCATCATCAACCAAATCCTTCGCAGGTAGCCCCGCATTTTCATGAGGTGTGTATGGTGTGATATACTAGTGCAACCGTACACGACAACGAAACTTAACCTGTCCATAGTGCAATATTGATGACGGTGAAATTATATTTTTGCGGTTCAAGAAGTATCTGCTGACTGTTGTGCTGCCGACTTGACGTCCCTGTCACTCAACTGCAAGCTCTAAGCTCTGCACCCGTGTTTCTTTCAGAAAATAAGCTCTGCACCCGTGTCACGACTGACTGTTGGATCGCGTAGTGGTCAACAAAGTTCAGTTTCGATATATCTATCGGCAGGGCGAAGCTAGCTCTAAACTTACCATGGTGCATCCTTAAGGAGTACGCAAAAATTTGTAGCAATATATGGTACGGTGAATATGAGCCTAGATAGTGCAGAAAATTTTCTTACCCGGCACCAGGCAAACTGAATGCAGCGTCGCCCCTATCTATCGGCTCGCAGTAGTTGACCATCGTTACCGTGATCGATAATTCGATATCGCTGTCCGCCTACGCTACGCTGTCCCCCAAAAAAATACAACTTAAATAGATTAATCATATAATATACTTTTATACTAAGTTCTTTTTGGAGACATAAATGTTTGTATTTTTTATATAAATTTGATCAATCTTGAAATTGTTGACTTCTCGGAAAGCGAGAGCTGTATTCTTTTTGGGACGAAGAGATTACCATATATTTTAACTAGCACAAGTTGTTGCAAAGTAAAAACAATCTATTTTCTTAAAGGTTAGATTCATTTATTCACTAAAATATTTAAAAATATTGTTCTATTATTGAACCATTCTGATCTGAAATTCTAGATTCACCACTACTGACTGGTGCCGGTGTCTGTGGACGTATGCCTGTTAAAAAGAATGAAGAAAGAAGAATCAGTTTCAATGCATGTCGATATATCAGTTTATTTGTTGCCTTGTTTCATTTTTAATTTCGATCTAGCCGTTTGCGTAATAGCGCTTGGTGTCAGGTTGTTTTTCGACGACGGAGACGTCGAAACTTTCAGTTAAATCCCTCATGATGAGTTCTCTTTCGTCTCATGCAAACGCATCCATCGCATCCGCCGTAGTATACCTTGCTAAACGAGAGAGAGAAGAAACCTTCAAATAAAACGGAGGCGAAAGAATCGCATCGCCATCGCACGCCGCAGAGGTAGGTCCCGTGCGAACCGGCCGTTTTTTTCCCGCGCCGGGCGCGAATCACTCGCTCGATCGTCTTCCTTGTCCCGAGTCGTCCTCCCTGCTATAAACGCGAGCATCGTCTTCTCCACCCCTCACCTTCCTGCCTCCTTCCCCCCTACCTCGAACCCTCCTCTCTTCAATCCCATCCCTCGGCTACAAGGTAACACTTACCATCGCCATGAAGCTTAGCTTGCCGTTCTTCGGTTCCTCCTCTTGCAAGAAGGTGACGAAGAGGACGGGGTCAAAGGACGACGGCAAGAGCGGCTCCTTCGGCTCCACCACGTCGTCCTCCGACGAGTGCGCGTCCGTCACGACGCCGCGCACCGTCCTGCCGCCGCCGCCGGCGTCCGCGTCCGCGTCGGGGGCCAAGAGAAACCCGGCGGCGCCCGCGCCCCTGACGAGGGAGGACCTGGAGACCGCCCTGAGGAGGGTGGTCTCGAGAGAGGAGGAGCTGGCCGAGATGCTCGCCGAGGCGGCGGGGTCCGGGGTCCTGCTGGAGGAGATCGCGGCCGAGGCCCAGGCGGCGGCGGCGGACGAGGGGGAGCTCAGGGACACGTTCGCGGTGTTCGACGCCGACGGGGACGGCAGGATCTCGGCCGAGGAGCTCCTCGCCGTGCTCGCCTCGCTCGGCGACGACCGGTGCTCCGTCGAGGATTGCAGACGCATGATCGGCGGCGTGGACGTCGACGGCGACGGCTTCGTGTGCTTCAATGAGTTCGCGCGCATGATGACGCAAGGGGTTTGATATGTCGGGGTGGTTGATCTGTGTTTCCGTTGCGTATCCTCCGTGCAGTTGTGTTCTTGGATGTCAATACAAGTTGTTGTATCCTCCGTCGTGCGAGGTGAATCCAACAAAAGAGTTTTGTTCGTTTCATTCCAATTTCCAAGGATGATCACGAATGAATTTTCCGGCCATTCAAAAAAACTCCAAACATACTTCATTAATTTCTCTAGCTTGACGAATGGAGTGTTTGATCCTCCATAACACTACGTAGAGCCACCACTGATAATCATGAAAAAATTGCAATTCTAGGACTGCAAATATTGACCACTCGTGATTTTGCCACTCCCAGTGAATGACACTGTGGGACCATCTGTGCCTATGAAATGTGGATCTAATGGCAAAATAGCAAAGGCCAATGTTTGCAGTCCTATTAATACAAAAATATGAGAGATATAACTAAATTTCGAGGAATCTATTTATCGTGCCCTACTACACGCGATAGCGTCACAGAAGGACCGGAGACCCTGTTCGTTCATCTTCTTCAGGGAGGGTGGAGCGGTCACCAACGAGCTAGGTGAGAGGGGGGTTGGAGCGGCCACCGACGAGGGATGAGAGGTAGGGGGAGCGGCCGCCGGCAAGGTCTCTAGCAGCCGGGGTGGTGGTCTAGGTGGTGGAGCTTAGGGTTCGGGGTTTCGGGGCTCCAATTTCCACATGCCCTAGAGAAGGAGGTTGGTGGCGGTGGCGGCAGATCGGTGGTGGTGGCAGTTCAGCCGGCGGCTGAGGTGAGGCATCCGGTGAGCGGTGGCCGGAGGAAGCAGGGGCGACATAGCTGGACCACCAGCGGTGGATCCCGCCAGGGGAAGAGCAGGAGGAGGGAGGCCAGCGTACGACGACACCGGGTGAGTTCTTCACAATCTATTGCTGCTGGATGACCTTCTACGATGGCGACGGATCGATTCGATAGACCGCACAGACGGGGAGGGCGCTGCCCCCGGCGAAGGTCATGGGCGACCTCCCCGGGCGCGCGCTAGGAGCTGTGTTACATGGACACGGGTGCGGGTGTCGGAATCCGACTCGGGTGCGGGTGTTCGATTCAGCAAATCCTAAAAAACAGGATTCGGGGATTCGTCAAATATATTTTTTGTTTTTAAATTTTACAAATAAATATGCAAATATACAAATAAGGGAAAAGAGAAATGAATAAGGGAAACAGAGAATGAGATGGGATGCCCTGCTCTTTGGCCCATGTTGACATCCAGCCCACCACATCCTTGCCCTAAGCATAAGCAGCCCAAACAGCCCACCAGGTATCCCCCACCTTATCTTCACCCAACGCCTCCCCTCCCCTGTTCGACGCCTCGGGTCGATCGGCGATGGCGAGCGCTCGCCCCTGCCTCGTCTGCCCCGCCATCCCAGCCTCCGCCGCCGCCGAGGTTCGTCCCCTACCTCCTCCTCCTCTGCGCAGCTGCCCCTACCTCCTCCGCCCTCCACTTCTCTCTCTCTCTCTCCCCCCTTCTCTTCCCCGTGCTGGCGGAGGGTGGCGGTCGGCGGCCGGTGCGTGCGGCGGAGGACCGCGGCCGGCAGCCTGCACGGGAGGAGGCGGTGACGGCCAGCGTGGATGCGGCGAAGGCCAACGGCCGGCGTCGCGCGGGGATGGGCGGGGGGCACAGCGGAGGACGACGACCGGCGCGGGCGGGCGCGGCGTGGCGAAGGATACTGCTGCGGCGTGTCTGGTACGCGTCGCATCGCGTCCGACGCGAATCGACGCGCCAAAAAAATTTTGGACGCGCGTGTCCCGGTAACACAGGCTAGGAGGCCGTCAAGGGGGCGCGCCGTGGAGGACGACCGGCGACGCGAGGAAGGAAGGGGCGTGGGTGGCAGCAGCGGAAGGTTTAGCCTAGGATCCCAAACCCTAATCCTGTGATACCATGTAGAATAGGATTGATGTATAATGGATTGTATTCATTAAGGCCTCGGCTGGTATATATAAGAGTACATGACTTGGGGGGCAAGACTCCTCAGAATACATATGGCAGTCTACGATACGTATATCTATAACTACCAAATATACTCTAATACATATTGTCATCATCTTTTGAAAAATGCCCTCACCAACAATCTGAGTCAGTAAAGCAACTAGTCGTCCTTGGAGGCATGTGTGACAGGCCGGCCACCCAAATATCCTATTGCGTGGACAAGGAAAATTGGCAAGGCAGACACTGATCTGAAACATGGGCGGATGCAGTATCTTTTCACTTGATAAATGATAAGAGAGTATATGCACTAGTCATTGAAACTTAGCCAAGTGGCTAGCATAATTAAGACAAGCAACCGTTAACATACTGCTTTGGTGGGGCTAGAAAATTTTCAGAATGGCTAATTAGATACAGGATCGTTAGTCCTGATTCATGAGTAACAAAATGGAGGCATAAACTGCCGAGAATGTGATAGATAATAGAGCACCATTGGATCAGAAGCTGGGTGAAGGACCTGCAACTAGTTTGGTATTTGGTAATGTATATGTATTGTGGATTTTGGCTGCCAAAAGCCCTCAGATGGGGATGCCCCCCCCCCCCCCCACCCCCCACCACGGGTGACCGTCAAAAAGAGAAAACTAGTTTGGTAATCCAAAGCAGCTTCGCATCATTTCAAGTTTCAACCTACACAAGCTCAGGCGCAACCTTAAGTGAAACCATCAAGAGGGGAAAAAGAATCATTTACCACAACCAGCCGTGACCTGTAGTCGAGGAGAGCCGGCACTACTAGAATCCTAATAATCCCCGAGTGTTCTTATACAGTCAGCTATTACTTAAGACCGTGGGAAATAGCAATAGCCTACAGTTGACCGTCGGGAACTTCCCCTCGGCGACTCTTGGTCGGCCATTCGACCAATTGCCAAGGGTCTGATGGCCACTTCATTAGTGACGGTGAATGTCCGACAGTTTACCATCGGCGATGTGCTGAACACATTACGGAACAAGATGGTCATCCATCCAGTTGCCGACGGGTGATTACTCTTGGCCAATGGCCATTGTAATTGAAATTATTTTTATTTTCCTCTTTATTCCAATATTCATCAAAAAATATATTTTATTCTGTCAATCCTAGCTTCATGTTAAGTTCTGCGAACATGGGACGAACAAATTGCATTCCTGTATTGTATTTTATCTTCATCATTTCATTTTGGTCCAAAATGTAAAGCAAAAATTAAAAGGAGTCAAACTAAAGATAGATGTATAGCGACATATATTAATTCGATTACACCTCACTGGAAAGCTGCATACATTGAACGGGAAAAAACACCTAAATTACACGGATTAAACTATGATACATCATTCTCATGGACTCAGGCTAGCTACGGAGTTCACATAAAAGGTTTAAAAAAAAGGTGAATCCATCTTTTGTCTTCTTCTCTCCAACCTCCACGCATTGTCAGAAATCTTGACGCATAAAATCTATCAGAAATCAAACAGATTAGAACCCCGGGAGAGAAGAAATTGTTTGTAGTTGATATAATAACAGAGGATTTTAACGGGGAATACCTCTGGCCCCGCGATCTCTCTGGGAAGATGACGAATCCTCAAAAAGAATAAGCATAAGAACAGATTAGTTCAGAATGGATTCAGGATTTCAGGCTAAACTTAGTATATTAATTCCTATACCTGGATGGATGCATGTAACACGCCGGCCATTAGGGGCAAGAGCAAGGACGGTTGTCAATAAAGGTGCTCGTCATACCATAGATGGCAGTCTTGATTTACTAACCTTTTGACGGTCCCTTGCAAATTGCGACGCTGCGCGGCATGGCACCCCCTTGCAACGGTGAGGGCGACATCACAGCCGCCGGCGGCCTTAGGTGGCGGCAATCGGCTCCTGCGTGCAGGCATTGAGTACTATACTAACGCGCCAGGAATTGGCGCGCGCTCATGCGTCGCGGCCCCACGTGGGCCCGGGGTACTGTTCATCATTTTAAAAAATAATAAAATGTACTGTTTATGTGGGACCGGGGGTACTGTTCATAATAAAAAATAATATTCATGTGGGCCCACCGGGTACTGTTCATAATAAAAAATATAATTCGAAATTAAAAATAAAAAAATTAAAAAGTGGCCCCATGTGTTTAAATGTTTAGTTTTTTATGAAAAAAAATTATATACTACATTTACCTCTATTATATATTGGATTTTATTTTCACTTTGTGAACTCGCAAAATATAATTGAATCATACATTCATTTCTAACCCTATCATTTTTTCTACCAAAATTAATAATTAGTGTAAGATAATCCATCAATTATATCTACTAACATACACAAAATAAATTCTTCTATGTACTATTTATACAGGGCCCATGTGGGCCCTGTGTCATTTTTTCTACCAAAATTAATAATTAGTGTAAGCTAATCCATCAATTATATCTACTAACATACACAAAATAAATTCTTCTATGTACTATTTATACAGGGCCCATGTGGGCCCTGTGTGTTATTTAGGTGTTACCCACATAATATTCAATTGGAATCCACTCACAAAATATATTTAATTATTTATTTACATGAAAACAATAACCATATTTCATATACTACGTCTACACGTGCTAGCCCCTACTACTTATTGGATTTTAATTCCACTTCATAAACTCGCAAAATATAATTATATGACAATCTATCAACTATACCTATCACACTTCATTCAATACATCAACACGTTGCCAAAATATATCAACACGATATTGCTTTAACTGTAATATACAATAATATATTTTTATTATTATTTTACATCAAATCTTTTGCTACAGACGCGCAAAGCGCGCCAACCTGGCTAGTATATATCTAGGGCAGCCGCTTCAGATTTCGCATGAGTCGTCATGACCTGCACCTGCACGAACCTTCCATGGAGAAGAATAATAGTTGCCATGACCGTACCTCAGTAGGAAATGGATCGATCACGAACCACATAGTAGAATAAGCCATGATCTGAGTTTCAACTGGATTTATGAAGGAAGAGGGGCTTTGACGCCGATGGTTGGTATATGTACTCGACTACTCGGCCATCCAATCATGAATAGTTCTGATACGGTTGGTTACCTGATTTTATGGTCTCCGGTGCTTTAATCAAAACGTGGGAGGGACTCTAAAAAAGTCGTGCGATGAAAAATAAAAAAAAGGTAAGCCATGACGGTTACTAAATATTCAATCTGCCTCATTTCTCTGGTTGCAAGTTCACCGATGGTGGTTCTTCGGACCCGTCGGCCACTTCCATAGATTGCCGTCTGTACCCACAAAACTGTCACGTATTTCCATAGTTTGCCGACTGTGACAAGAATACAATCAGGCATTAAAATAACTGTTGGCCATTTGTACTTTACCCGAAGGTGATTAGCTGTACTGTTGGGAATATAACAACAGTTGGTCATTCTTAACATTACCAACGGGCGGTCAGTAACTTCTAATAACTCTCGCGTAAAGTTAGGATTCTAGTAGTGCGGGAGGCGGCCGCGCATGCGCTAGGGTGCTGTTGCTGCCGGGGTGATGGCCATGCGAGGGGGATCGAGGCCGCTGAGGGCTCGGGTACCTGGCCCCTCGGTCTGTATTAGCATTGGCTCCCCCGGCGGAGACTATCTCGGTCGCCGGCGCGCGCCGCCGCCCGCCGCGACGCCTTGTTGCGACATGCGACCGCACTCAGACGACGAAAGGTACCGATGGGCTCAACCGAAGATGGGTTGGGCTACGGCTTGTGAGCCAGAAGACGGCAAGCAGGGCGTCTTTTTTTTTATATTTAAAAAAATAAAAATTACAAAAATATATGTCCGTTTTGAAAATTTTCGAAAATAGCCCCCGGTCGCTCGCCCCAGGGGCGACAGGGGTCCTGTCGCCCAAGCAACGGGCGACAGGACCTTAATGTAATTATTTTTTTGAATTTGCAAAGAGATCCCTGGCCGGGGGCGTGTGGAGGGAGGGGGTCCTGTCGCCCCCCCCAACGGGCGACAGGGGGTCTCCCACCCTATATAAGCCCTGGCCTCCATTCCCTTATCATTTGAGCCCAAAAATTCAGAAAAAAAGAGAGGGGGTGAGGAGAAGAAAAGCGCCGAAGCTCTGCCGAATTGCGCACTTGTGATCTACTGGTAACTTCCGTATGAATCCATTGATATTGTATAACAATTTAATTTAATTAGCGGATTAGCTGAATTAGATTTGGTGCTTTAGAACACTCGTTTAGTATTACAATTTCAGTACTATTAAAAACTTTTTTTAAATTAATTATGAATTAGAATAGAATTATGACAGTACCTTATCGATATTGCAGCATAAGGCAATGGCTGCCTCCAATTGTGGAGGATTTTCATGGACCGAAGAAAAATCTAGTATAATACTTGATATCATGACCCATCTTGTTATCAGTAAGAAGTTGGATCCGTTAGCGGATGGTACGATAGAGATGGTGTTGTCCAAAGTAGTAGAGTTTAAAGATTTCACATTATTTCGAGATATTACAACGCAAGATGTAAAGGGACACCTGCTAGAACGTTGGAAGATATACATGAGAGTATGTGAACTAGCGAATCATCCTAATATCATTGGATTCTTACAAAGTTCTTGTAAGATATGGATGCGGCCAGAGGTGTATGAGATGCACATTAAGGTAACTCTCATTCAGTTCTAATCCCGTCCGTCATTTGGAATCCATATTTATGAAACAGTAACATTGTTGTTTAATTATATGCTAGGATTACCCCGAGGACACGGAGTTGATTAACAAATCGATACCAAATTTCCGTAAATTGGTATGTATCTTCGGTGGACTTATGCCGCAAACTAGACGAAGGAGGTGGATAAGATCTTCGGGTGATAGTACTTGGCCTGCGCAAGAACAGATGACCGGAGGTTCGTCGAGTCATGCTGCAGCACCTCAAGCACCAACTTGTGTTAACTGGGATGACGACATGGATGACTTCATGCCCCCCAAACTATGGACTCCAACACATGATGTTCCTCCCCCTTTACATGAACCTAGAACCAGAAAAGAGACAAAGGGAAAGGCAAGAGGTTCGTAAAGTCATGTTGCACCACCTGCAGCACAAACTTGTGTTAACTGGGATGACGACATGGATGACTTCATGCCCCCCAAACCATGGTCTCCAACACATGATGTTCCTCCCCCTGTACATGAACGTAGATCCAGAAAAGAGAGAAAGGGAAATGCAAGAGGTTCGTCGAGCCATACTACACCACCTGCAGCACCACCATCTGTCAACTAGGATGACGACCTAGATGATTTCATGACATGATCTATAACATATGATGTTCATCGGTTTAAGATGTATTCGCATTTAGTATTGTTAATGTTGTATTATGCTTGTATGTATGTCTCGTACCTAACTTGCATTCACTGGACATGTACATAATGTCGAGTTTGAATCGTACTTAGTCGTAATGGAGCATCGAAGCATAAACATACCATCTATCGTATGTAATGGAAAATACGAGAGTGATCAGAGGCGAACGTTGAAGTGTACAAATAAGCGGTCCACAACTATCTCATTACAAATAAACCTCAGAGATACAAACATCGGATATATCTAACCACCCCTAGAGCGTCGGACTCTCTTAGCCCTCTGCTGGGCACGGACATGGCCCTCGGAGTATGTGTGACGATCCGGAGACCTCACCTGTCGCTCAGGACGCAAAGAGGGCTGCGGTGTCTGCTGCTGAGAGATCCCAAGTGGTGCTCCTCCTAGCTGTGAATACCAAAAGACATCGGGGCCACCATGCGCGCCAGGTGAGTCTGGAGTCAAGCTGTCGAGTTCGTCTAAGGTGACGCCCTCGTTATCTGGAACGAACGTACTCGAAACAAATCCTGCGTAACATATAAACGTAAACCAACATATGTTGCGTGGTAAATTAGTGAGAGTATTGAGAGAGTGTTTTGTACCAGGTAGAAAGGAGGAAGAAGGTCCGGCGCCCGCATTGGGGTAGAATCCTATGCATAAAATGCGGATGTTAGCGTACGCTCGTGTCTTTCGTCATGACATGTAGGAACCGAAATACGAAACATAAACTAACCTGTGTAGGCCGGTATCTGTGGCCCCGGTACCATCCTTGGATACGGTCCGCCAACTGATGCTGCCCCTCTAAACATTCCAGTATGGCCGAACGCAGTAGCTGGATTGTATCATGTTTGTGATATTAGTAAATATGTAGCAATACTTGATCTAATTTTAAAGAGATATCTACATTACCTGTAGTTGTGTAGTACTGAGACATCGGTCCGTGCACGGTCGCCGGACACGGGAACGACGACGAGGCCTGGGACGACCCGTGGCTGTCTTCATACTGCACACGGCTTCCCAAGTTGTGTAGTACTGAACACAACTGGTCACGCTGCCTCGACCATGCCTCTGTCTGCTCAAACTGGGTTATTGGGGATCCGGCACGTACCCTCGTCAGGTAAGTCGAGCAGTCCGTCTCCATCATATTGCAAAGACGAAACTGCATCCATTGAGTAAAGAAACAGTTAGTAACACATGAATTATCTTATGAATATTAATATATATATATATATGCAAATATAATCAAGAGACTCACTGCGCCAGCTAGTTCCACCACGTGGTGCCGGGCATAGCCATCCTGAGGCCTCGCCTGGTGTGGCTGCGGGTGAGTGTCAACATAAACCAGACGAGCCCGAGTCCGGGGTAAGTACCAGGTGAGGTCAGTCCTAAAGGAGCTGTCTGTGTGTGGTCCTGTTGGATGGACCAAGTGCTCGTCTTCCTGTTCCCATTGGTCCACCCACGGCTGCATCTTGGTGAGCCAATCATCAGAGCAAGGCATGCCACTCCTTGACAACATACAAAAGTGGACCACGAAGAATCGTTAGATTCGACACGAATGTATGAGCCAAGTTCATTCATAATTACCTGTGGGCCTGGCGACTGACACGCTCTAACGCGGTGGGCACCGGAAACTCCTGGCGCTGCCCAAACTGTCTCCTGACTCTCCAGGGGCAATATTCCTCAACCGCGATGTCGTAAACCAGGACGGCTGTAGTAAGCCATAGGCTCGCATTCGCGGAGCAGTGCGAAGACAAGCCTGCTGGTGCACGGGTAGCCACAGCCTCTGGGCTGTAAGGCTCCTAGACAACATCCTCGGGAGTCAGCATGTCGAGCTTCGAAACAAACTCAGGATATGCGCGTCTAACCTGCGCATGCGCCCAGGATCTCTGCAGTCCGAATAAGTAAAATTAAAAGTGTGCTAATGTATCGTGTAACAATGAATAACAAAATTAGATTTGTTGCGAACGTACCTGATGCCAGATCCAGAGAGTTCCCATAGTGGGCCTGTCGTCCTCCTCGTCGCCGTACATGGCCTCGTGGTAAGGCTCGTGGCTGACGATGGGCCGACCAACGGCTAGCCCCTCGTACGACCAAAGTTGCAGCTGTAGTGGGCACCCCGCCAGGATAGCGTTCCCATGTGTCTTCCTGCAGCCGTCGCAGAGTCCACGGTAAGTGGCTGCAAGTACCGCCTCACTCCAGCTATAGGGCGATACGTCCTCGTCCCCATCCGCAATCTCCCGTGCATACGGAAGGAGAATCCTGTCGACCGAGTTGCCATGAGTGTTGTTGAACATGATGTAACCAAACAATCAAAACAGGTACGCCTCCAGCAATCTGGTCACACTGTACTCATCGGCATCCGCATGCAACAGGGTAGGCTGCATAAACAATTAAGATTAATAGTTTCAACTGACAATGCAACATGTGAATTTGTAACAATTAAACTTAAATATGCAATGAATACGTACTGTAAACTGTAGGAACTAGGTCTTCGAAGGACCTGCTGCTCGCGGGTGCGGGTTGATCGGACCTGCTTCTTCCACGCGGTCAAACAGGGCAAAACAGGCCTCCAGGTCATCCTTCCACGAGGCCGCCACCACACGCGGACCTACAGCCTCCCCGACGATAGGGAGGCCGAGGAGGTAGGCCACGTCTTGCAGCGTAGGAGTCATCTCCCCACACGGGAGGTGGAACGTGTGTCTCCGGCCTCCATCTGTCAACGAGCAGCGTCAGGAGGGATCGGTCGAGCTAAATTGTCCCACCCTCGACAAGACGGCCCAGAGTTAGTAGACCGGACTCACGTAACTTACAATAAACAAAATTGTCGAAACAAAAGAATACCGACGAATACATAAGTGATAAATAATAATATTTCATTACATACCTGTCAACCCAATCGTGGTGTATAGAGATCGTCTCCCCAGGTGGACGAGGAGGGAATAAGGGGTCAAGGGCTTATATAGGGGGGCAGAGCCGGTCGCCCGAGGGGGGGCGACAGGCCCCCCTGTCGCCTGTGGGTGGGCCCCCCTAGTCGCCCGAGGGGGGGGGCGACAGGCCCCCCTGTCGCCCGGGGGGGGGGGGGGGCGAATGGCCCCTCTTGCACCCACGCGCCCCCGGCTAGGGACCTATTTGCAAATTAGAAGGAAAAAATTACAATCAGGTCCTGTCGCCTCTTGGGCGGGCGACCGGGGTATATTTTCGAAATTTTTCGAAACGGACATATAATTTTGAAATTTTGATTTTTTAATATAAAAAAGAAAAAATCGCGCAAGCAGGCTATGTGGGCCATTAATTACGCCCTAGCTGTGGCCCATAATCTGATTGAAGGATCCAGAGTCCAAATGGATGAGATTCATATCTCCATTCTCCAAGCGTCATCGCCTAATAAATAAAAGATGCACAGGAAAAAAAATCACATTGGTTCGTCTGGTGCAAGATGCATCCAGCATCAATCATGGTCCTGCAAAGCTACAACCAGTCGATCTTCATCTAGAATCATTCACTCACCCACTACAAATCTCTCGACTCACTCTGTCTTGCAATCAGCTCCTGCATGTCAGTCAGTGTAACAAGGTATGTACCCTCCCTCTCCCTCGACTGAACCGCCGCCATCATCAGCACATCAACTCCTCGTCAAAGCAATGATCAGGAGGAGCGGACGGTGACAGATAACCGCTGCCGACTCCATAAGCCGAGCCTCTGTCCGGCCGCCATGCCGAAACCGAGTAGAGAGGCCACGACCTCCAGCACAGGAGCATGCATCCCCCGTGCTCTCTGCTCTCGCAGCCTCCCACGCCGCACCTCCTCAGCGTGTCGACCCCCTGCCTCAACGCGGCGTAGCTCAGGGGCACACCGCGGAACCCGGCGACCTCCATGCGCCGAGCCCACTGGTGCAGCCGGTCGTGCCGCTCGCGCCGGCGGGCGCCCTCCCGCAGGAGCACGCCCCTGACCTCCTCGCCCAGCACCGCGCGCTCCACCTCCGCCCGCTCCGCGGCGGGCCTCCGGTACGCTGCTGCCGCCGCGTCCAGGCTGTCGTAGGCCGCGGCATAGTAGCTCAGCGCCTCGGCGACGCGCTTCCGGAAGGAGGCGCCGTTGTGCCCGGCCTCCTGCTCCGCGAGCACCACGATCTTGGGCGACGCCGCGCGCGCCGCGGACAGGAACCCCGCCAGCGCCGCCGGCATCTGGAACGGAGGGGTGGTTAGCGGCGGCGAGACGAAGCCCAGCGGCGTGGCGGGGCTGCGGTAAGGGTCGTCGTCGCCGCCGTCGTCCTCGCACGCGGCGCCGCGGATGCTCGGCTGGCACGATGAGCCGGACGCCATCTGCTGCAGCCGCGCGATGCCCCCCGTCTGGTTCGAATGGTGCCCGGTGGCGCTGAGGCTACTACTCGCGGCGTCATCGGCGGCGGCGAGGAGGCGGTGCAGCTGCGTCGTGCAGACGATCGCGCGCGCCTCGCCGGACTTCAGGCCGAGGACGCCGTGCAGGTCGTTGGGGTCCAGCGTCTCGATCTGGCCGGCGACGCAGTGGACCTGGAATGGCACGTCGAGTTCGTCAGCTTCGTCGGCCAGCGACTCTGATACCTTGGCGAGGAACTCCCCGTCGTCGTGGACGATGGTGAGGCGCAGGTGCGGCGCGCCCTCCGGCCGGCTGTGGAAGTCGCGCAAGAGTCGGACCCACTGGCATGGCTGCGCGGCGGGCCCGGCGAAGTCGATGACGTGGACGTTCTGCTCATGGTGAAGGTGGATAACATTTTTTGTTAGTGTTATTTTTTTACTGTAAATCCGATGCCATCACTGCTTCAAATTGCCAGTAATTCCAATTTTTCTAGGGTTTAGCACAATGTTATTTTTACTAGCTAGTATGTTTCGGCGAGCTACTAGCTAGCAGTCACAACTCACAAGGCAGAACCTTTTCGTTCTCCATGGCCTCGAGGATGACTCGGTTGCCGACGGCGACGGCCGCCTTGGGGAAGGGGCTGAGCTCGAAGAAGCTGCGGCGGGCGGCCCTGACGCAGCGGCGGTCGAGGTGGTCGGAGGGGTCGATGAGCGCGTCGGCGACGGCCGGGACCATGGGGCGGATCAGGCGGCGAGCCAGGCAGTCGGCCACGGGCACGGCCAGGCGCGGGAGCGGGCCGTCGCGCGCGGCGGCGGCGAGGCCCGTGGCCTGCGAGAGGCAGCGGGCCGCCTTCTCCATGGACCCGGCCTCCACGTCCGCCGCGCACTCGCACAGGGCCCGGCCCAGACGAGCCAGGCGCGAGGCCGGGCCGTTCTCAGTAGGAGGAGGATTCTCAGTAGGAGGATACATCATGGTTCAGTAATTCAGTTGGTTCTGACAGTGTAGAGGACTAGAGGTACTTGTAAGCTACGCTCACCTACACACTACAGTTCCAGTGTTCTGACTAGGAGCAGGCCTTACAAGTTCATGGCCTTGCCGTATTTATACTCGCCATGCTTGTCTTCTACGCAATGCAAAGGCTGCTTTTGATGATGAAAACAAGAAAAAATAGGGTTTTTTTGTGGCCAATGATAGGGATTTGGATGTGATAAACCAAGTTACATCTGAGACAACTAGGAGGAGCCAGATGAGATGGTGACAAATTAGTTACCTCGTTGAAGCAATGATGCTTTGGAATGGAATATCCAATTTGTTGGCATTGGATATAAAGGATATTTGGGTGTTGGGGTTTTCGTATCCACTAGGAAGCAGGGGACAAACTTACTTTGTAGTCATCCTCCTAGGACTATGGAGGACAAAATATTCCGGATAGCCGCCATGCATGCTATCCTAGGTGTGGAACTGCTTCCTGGATTATACTGCACGAGGACGAGAAATCTGCAATGTCCGGAGATGCATGCACTTGTTCGCATTTTCAGCTTACATGGACACTGAACAACGAGACGCATGCTGTAACTTTATTCTTTCCTCTCGCGAAAGAAATGAGCCGAGGGGTACACTGAACAACGAGACGCATGCTGTAACTTTATTCTTTCCTCTCGCGAAAGAAATGAGCCGAGGGGCGACGCCGCCGCCGCCACCGTTTGCGGGCCCCGTTCCCTCGTCTTTGGCCTCGCTGCCGGTGGTGACGAGGAGCGGGTCCGTCTCTTCAACAGATCGCCTGTCTTTGTAGGGTCTTAGTCGAGTTCATCTAAGTCTAGGGTTTGCTCGCCGTCGATGTTCGGAGTTGGAGTTAGGTTTTGCCGGAGGAGTGTGGCTCCTCTGCTGCTTGCTTTTCCTGGCGACGCCGACGATGCGGAAGCGACGGCGGCGCAGCGGAATAATTTCTCCCAGCCTCTTCTATTCTCCGATGACGATCTACTCCGACGTCAACGGAGAGGCTGGGGAAACCTGTCCAGGAGTCGAGGGCCGGCGCATCGTCGTGTTCTTCAGGTGATGATGTTGTTGACCCTGTTAATCTCGAGGAAGATGATCTTTGGTGAAAATCTGAGCTTTGCTCGGGTTGCCGGCGGTGGAATCGAAGGATGCGTCGTGGGTACGGGAGTTGGCCGGTGCGCCAGGGAGGCAGTGTACTCGGCTGATTCGCCTAGAAGTAAGCCCTCATCTGCGGCCTCCACCTTGTGGAGATTGGCTCTGGTGCCAGACGACGATTGGGAAGCGGCTTCGGCGGTGGTGACGAACGGATCTCTGAAGGTTTTGAGGAAGATGAACAGGAGTTTTGAACTTCTTTATAATTTTTCTTTTCTTTGGATTCCTGTTTGTAAAAAGGCCGGTGTAATGCGCTAAGATGAATACATTTTCCTTCTAAAAAAACGAGAGGCATGCTGCGAATCCCGAAATGCAGGTGCGGGGGCCAACATACATGAGGAAAAAGTATGTTGATCCAGCCCAAAACAGTGGACATGCGGCAGGCCCTCAGTGATCCAGCCCATTATTACCATTGCAACACTGGTCCATTTACGAGCAATACAACAAGTAAGGCCTAACAACAAGTACTGTAGTACACTCTCTATCAACTTTTTTTTTTTTGCGAGGACACTCTCTATCAACTTCAAGCTGAAGTTGTGAGTACCAGTGCTACAGATAGTAGTACCCGCTTTTCACGACAGGATTAAATTCAGTTCAACCTTTTAGGCACACAAATTAGGCCGTGTTTAGTTTTTTACATGTAAAAATTTTGCGTTGGAATCTTACTAATTTGAAGTACTAAATGAAGTCTATTTACAAAACTTTTTGCATAAATGGATTGTAAATCACGAGACGAATCTAATGATGCTAATTAATGAACACAGGGTAACTAAGCAAAATGTGTCACCAACCAGCTTCACGCACCACGCGCGCAGTAAGGCCCTGTGTTCGTGAGAATATCAGGAAGGCATCTGGTCAATGTATTTTTTACAGGAAGATTACCAGGCCTGCTGATAGCATTTCGGAGGCGGTTAGTAAGGTACAGGAAGGGAGGAAACGTCCTATGTCCTCTGATGATCGTAAGTTCAAGAGGTTGCCGCGTAATGAAGGCGCATCCATCAAGGCAGAAACTGTCTCACCGGGAAAGAGAAAGAGAGTGGAGAAAGTAGTGGCAATGGAGATGGATAGTCAGCAGGCTGTGAAGCTGGGAAGGAAGGATAGTGTGTCGGTGTCCACTGTTGATGATGCGGGGCTGACGGTTCAGCCCTACGGGAACCAATGAAGATTATTGCTTGGAACTGTCGGGGGTTGGGTAACGCCCCGGCAGTTCGGGGGCTTCTGAGGTGTCAGAAGTCCGAAGTGGGGGACATCCTATTCTTATCCGAGACCAAAATGAACGAGAAGAGGATGGAGGTAATGAGAAAAAAGTTGGGGATGGCTCGTATGGAGGTGGTGGATTGTGAAGGTAGGGGGGGGGGGGGGGGGGGGGGGTTGCTGTGTTGTGGAGGGAGGGGATCGATTTGCAGCTCCGGACTAAGTCTAAATACCATATTGATATGGAGGTAACTATGCCAGGAGAGGCAAAGTGGAGGTTTACCGGTATTTATGGGGAAGCAAAGTCTGAACTCAAAACCAGAACATGGGAGACCTTGAGGCGTCTCTTTTCTGAATCTTCAGAATCCTTGCCTTGGCTTTGCACTGGGAATTTCAATGAGATTTTGTATCACCATAAAAAGGAAGGTGGAGTTCCACGTGCTCAAGCTTTTTTGGACAGGTTTAAAGGGGTGTTGGAGGAGTGCGAGCTCCATGATCTGGGCTTTGTTGGTGATGTGTTCACATGGAGTTCCACGTGCTCAAGCTTTGTTAGCAGTTGAGTAATAAGATTACACTCAAAAAAAACTTCAAGCTGAAGTTACTGACAAATCAAAGCAATTATTAGAAATCATCAGTGGTAGATAGGAGTAGAGTACTATATACTACACCGGCTAGCATCATTAATTAATGCAGTGGTATGGCCAGGCCAAGCGACACCACCTTGTTCGATCGCTCTACTTAATTTCCAGGATGCAGCAGATGGAATAACGCCGGCCCCTGCTGCTTGTCCGTGTCTCTCGGTTACTGTACAGTTGACACCAAACGCTGTTATGTTATGGGTCTCTGCCAAAAACCAAATGCATCCATGTTCACCAATCAATTCGGAACCAGCTACCAAATAACGTACGCTTTGCGTTGGTTGGTCTACCGATCAATCGAGCTAGTATGGCTAGCTAGCTTCTGTGTGTGTTCGATCAGCGGTCAAAGCATACCGGATCTTACGCTGCTGAATGATGTGTGCATGCATCCCTACATGTTAATTCTTACATAATAGTATATATTCAGATATTGATTAAAATAGAGCTGCATCAGCGTCAGATGTAGGCATGGCCAGTATACTTTCTGCTGCGTACTGACGACGATACGAGAGTACCAAACAGTACTACTGCTAGCTGACTGGTATGTGTGTGCTGGGAATGTAACTGTGGAGGTGAAAATAACAACAGGACAATGGGATCATGGGGAGAGGCCGGAGGTAAAAGCAAAAGGAGTCAAAAGTTACTGACTTTTTGCCCTACTATGTGATACGACTATTCCTGCATGATGCTGATGATCGCGCGCACGGATACATACTACATCCTGGCATATTATTTACAAGACCAAAATCATGCATGTTTGAGTTATATATTATCTCTTTTCAAGAACGCTCTCCCCGTCTACGTGAAGTAGGAAAGTAAAGTTCTATGCTCCTGATAAATTGATACACACACTGCTAGAAAACTCTTCATTAGTACCGGGCAGGAACCCCCAGTTAATACCGGTTTCCTGTCTGGTACCGCCTGGTCGGTACTAAGTGTGCCGGCACTTAGTACCGGTCGGGCTGCTCGGTACTAAAAAGCACATTTAGTACTGGTTGGTAACATCAACCGGTACTAAACTACCTGCCACGCAGCGGCACCTGGTGCGACCATTTAGTACACCAACCGGTATTAAGTTTTTTTTTGTTTTTTGTTTAATTAGATTTCTATTCTTTTCTTTTTCGGTTTCAATTCGTATTCTTATTCGTATTTGTGGCCGTTTGCATATTCGTATTCATATTTATCATCCTTTTTCGTATCTAGCATACGAAAGGCTACATATATTATATTTATATACACTTGAAATATTATAATTACTTTTAATATATAATAATGCACTTGGGATTCATAAAATATTTACAATATGCCATGAACATAAGTTTTTTCTGATAAATTTGTAAAAAAAAATACTAGTTGTCCTCTTCATCTTTTCTATTTCAATCCAGTGGACCCACACTTATCCTAGGATCCGCATAAAATTCTTCCTTTGGATGTATGACCTCATCTAGCAGGAATCCACATATTGATTCTTGAATTACTTTGATTCTTTCCGGTTCGATGAGGCCCTCTGACAGCTGCCAAATCTGTCAAGTGCAAACACCAATATTTTCAATTTATACCCATATGGAATTAAATGCAAGAAATTGTTATTAATGTTATATATACATCGAATTTATGTTGTGTCATCCTCTTGGGGCTGCAAAAATAATGCATGTGTTCACATACATAGTAGCCACCTAGGTTGTTTCCTTGCTCCTGTCTCAAACGCTCAGGATCTAATGTTTTAAAATCACTCGAAGGAAAAAAAAATGCTCTTTTATTGAATTGCGTTTTGTTTAGGTGCATGGTAGTATTTCAATTGCACTCCCATGATTATATATACTCGAAACATTACTGGTGAATTATTATATGTGGTACGTGGTTTTGTTTCATAATGTGTTTTGTAGCTAGCTAAGGGCATGGAGAGATAATTCCTCACTATGTAAGAATATTAGAGGGCTCCGGGATAAGATATATAGTTTTATAATATTCAATTGTTAATTAAACTATGTACGAATCTTACCAAGTATGAATTTGAGTCTCAAGAGAAACAACATAGAACGCATGAGATGAAACGAGCTGTTTTATTTGAGCTATAAATAATTCAATAAAAAACTTTGAACATATAGTTTCATTCCATGTGGGGAAAAGACTCATATACCCTTTAATTATTTTTCAGTTTCTTTAATTAATCTGTCTTAGATCAATGGTTGAAACAAATCAATGGAAAAAGTACTATTAAGTACTACTAGTACCTCCCAATCACCAGAACAGGTCTCTATACCTTACCAATTAAAGTTCAACTTTAAACACTATCTACTCTAGCTTGAGACACTCACTTGTAAGCATAATAAAAAAGCATCCCAATTTCAAATTCAAATAAATTGGAGTTTGAACACAAGTAGGCATGACCTTTTACCATGAAATTTAAAGCTTGAGAGAAAGATATGTAATCTCGATCTCTTTGTGAAAAGAAGAAGAGAAAGGGAATGGGTCTATTAAGATGTACTCTTAAAATTCGTCCAAATTATTAAAACCAAAATTTATAAATCGCCTTCACTACACAATATAGACATAATAAAATATTGTTCATGTATGAATACTATATGTTCTAGATCGCCAAATAATATTCTTGGTTCGATGTGGTTCATACTCCCTCCGTCCCACAAAGACTGTTCGTTTAGAAAATTTCAGACATATTACTAGTAGTGGAAGATGACCATGTTACCCCTTATTAACCATAGCAGTTGTGATTGAAAACTGCGCTATTTATTTGATTTCCTAGGTCCTCAAAAAATGCAAATGCATTGGAACGATAAAAATAAACATTTGATTGGCTCCATGTATGCCCTTCTCTATGCAATTATTTTTCTTGGTATTTGATATTGCTTTAATTGACGAACTTTACTACAATCTACATGAATAATTTTTGTGAGACAAAATTTGAAGGCTAAATGAACAGTCTTTGTGGGACGGAGGAAATATGATTTTCACTACTGTCCATAATCACGCACAGTAAACATTTCTACTTGCGTCCAGCTCTAACCTTTTATTTTGACCGAGGTTGGTCCAGTCCAGCCATGTCGTCTAAGATCTCGACCAATCACAATCCCCACTTTAACTTGAACTGACTTTACCAAAAAGATAATAATTAACCCAACGCCGGCCGCAGTAACACACAGCCGGGTACACCGCCACCACGCCAGCTTGTCTCATTGGGTTACCTAGCTAGTTGCCTCCCTGATCAGCGTGATCACCACCACCATTGTTCAATTCGCGCAGAGTGCACACATCAATGGAGCTGTAGATAAAGACTGTAGAGCGCGCGTCCCCACCCACAAAGCCACAGCCATCGTGATGAAGGGTAGTACTCTCCCTGTAGCTAGCTAGCACCAAGGGGCCCGACGCGATGCGATAGCCGCCAGTGAGGGCGCACGCCTCTCCCTCTCCTCTCCGGCCGATCCCTTTCACAGTGCTTTCACCCTACACCCAAGCCTGCCTTTTCCATCGTCTTCCTCCCTCCACAGTCGCCCGTGCGCTGTGCTCCCCTCCTTTCTTGCCGCCTGCTGCTTTCCCCTCCAAAATCCGCGCCTTATCTCTCCGGAAAGCCCGGCCGATTCGTCGCCCCGGCCGGCCTCTCCCGGCAGCCAGCCAGCGGCCAGCTGCTGCACATGAGATCATGAGCTCGGAGGACTCGCTCAAGTCCCTCTCGCTCGACTACCTCAACCTGCTCATCAACGGGCAGGCCTTCAGCGACGTCGCCTTCAGCGTCGAGGGCCGCCTCGTGCACGCCCACCGCTGCGTCCTCGCCGCGCGCAGCCTCTTCTTCCGCAAGCTCTTCTGCGGCCTCGACCCCAACCACCAGCCCCCGCCGCCGCCGCCCCTCGGCTCGCCCGGCGCCCGGCCCGCGGGCGCCGCGCCGGAGCTCGTCATCCCCGTCAGCTCGATCCGGTACGAGGTGCTCGTCCTCGTGCTGCAGTTCCTCTACAGCGGCCAGGCGTCGGTGGCGGCGCCCAAGAGCGGGCCGCTCCCCGGCTGCGGCGCCAGGGGATGCTGGCACACCCGCTGCGGTGCCGCCGTCGACCTCGCCCTCGACACCCTCGCCGCCGCGCGCTCCTTCGGCGTCGAGCAGCTCGCGCTGCTGGTCCAGGTGGGGATTCAATTTCGTCTCGGGATCTGCAGGCTACCAAACACCTCCATCGATTAAGCATCCGTCAGGGTCGCTAGCTGCTTAGGCCTTCCCCCTGCAAGATTGAAGCTGGAGCATCAATTCAAGATGGAGGCAGAGAATCGCCTGTGCTCACGCTGAGCTGATGAGCAGCTGCTCCTGCATGCATGCTCGACTAGATCCCTAGGTTGCCACTTTGCCTTTCCGATTCATGGCCTACTACTGTGCCCTCTGAGCCTGCGCCAGTATCATCGGCAGAATCCCTCCATCAGTGCTCCCTCGAGCTCTCTCTTCTCGCATTATTCTATCCATTTTTTTTTCATTGCGTCGTGTGTGTGGAATCTGAGATGGGGGAGTGTCCTGGCAGGCAGGTTGCAGCTGCAGGGGACTGGTCGTCTCTAGTCTCTCACAGTCTCGCTTGCTTTTCTTCTGGCTGTGTTTAGATTCGTAAAATAGTGGTAAAAAGAGTCACATCGGACACTGTAGCATACTGTAGCACTTTTCGTTTGTTTGTGGTAATTGTTGTCCTATCATGACCTGACTAGGCTCAAAAGATTCATCTCGTCGTGTACATCAAAACTGTGTAATTAATTTTTTTATTTACCTATATTTAATACTTCATGCATGAGGTAAAAGATTTGATGTGATAGGTAAATAGTGAAGTTAGAAATTTTGAATCTAAACACAGCCTCTGCCGCTTCGCGTCTGCACACTGCACCTGTCATCACTCATGGATCGAGCCTCTGACTCATCTTTACTAGGAAGGGTCTCGTCACGCCCTTGTTTATGTCTGCTGTCCCTTCCTGCATCACATCCCATTGCACGTTCGGCATTTCATTTCATTGCAATTTGCATCGATCGCTAGGGTTTCTCGGTGATCGATCCAACCAGCAACTCCTCGATGCATGCCGTGCATCATTTCCAAAACACCTTGCCGTACAGTCAAGCTCCATGCTGCACATATTGCTGCAATGAGAACTACTATGTGTGCAGTACACTCTGATCGATTAGGCACTTCATTTTATGCTGCTAATAATCGCTGCAATTTCTGTCTGATTAATGGGGAATCTGGTACTAACCGTGATCAATTTAATTTTGGCGCATTGCAGAAGCAGCTGGAGAGCATGGTGAAAGAGGCGTCCGTGGACGACGTGATGAAGGTGCTCATGGCGTCGCGCAAGTTCGAGATGCAGGAGCTCTGGGCCACCTGCTCCCACCTGGTGGCGCGTTCCGGCCTCTCCGCTGATCTCCTCGCCAAGCACCTCCCCATCGACGTGGTCGCCAAGATTGAGGAGATCCGCGCCAAGTCCCCGGTCGCCGCCGCCAACACGCCGTGCTCGCCGTTCCTCACCCACCACTACCTGCCCATCAACGCGGCGTCCTCGGCGGCGGACCGCGACCACAAGATCCGGCGCATGCGGCGAGCCCTGGACGCGGCCGACATCGAGCTCGTCAAGCTGATGGTCATGGGCGAAGGCCTCGACCTCGACGACGCGCTCGCCGTCCACTACGCCGTCCAGCACTGCAGCCGCGACGTCGTCAAGGCGCTGCTCGAGCTCGGCGCGGCCGACGTCCACTCCCGCGCCGGGCCGACGGGGAAGACCGCGCTGCACCTGGCGGCCGAGATGGTCTCCCCCGACATGGTGTCCGTCCTCCTGGACCACCACGCCGACCCCAACGCCAGGACGCTCGACGGCGTCACCCCGCTGGACGTGCTCCGCAGCCTCACCTCCGAGTTCCTCTTCAAGGGCGCCGTGCCGGGGCTGACGCACATCGAGCCCAACAAGCTCAGGCTGTGCCTCGAGCTCGTGCAGTCCGCGGTGATGGTGACCACGCGCGACGAGATCGAGGGCGCGCCCGGCGCGGGCGGCGAAGTCGGGGGAAGCGACGGCGGGAATTTCCCAAGGAGCGACGCCGACGACAGCTTGGTGAGCCTGACAATGAACTCCACGCTCATGTACCAGGGCCAGGAGATGGCGGCGGCGGTCGCCGGCGATGCGAGGAAAGGGAACAGCGACCGGGGGAGCCCGTCCAACTTGTACTTCCCCAATGGCTTCCCTTAATAAGTAATCCTTATCTAGCATATTGTCTTTTTTTATATATCCATGGATCTTTCTCAAGCTCTGTTCGATCTTTTGTGCGCATTTTTATTTGAAACGGCGTAGCTAGTTAGCTACTGTTTAACTAGGAGATGTGAGCAAGAATTTCGTGGTATTTGATGTGGATTATTGTTCGATCTTGAGTGACTGATCGATTGGGCAGCAACTGTTGTTTTATTCAAATTCTCCAATCTCCATGGTGTGTGATGAACAATCTTGCAAGTTGCAATGTGGCTTCATTCAATCCTGTCCAGAACTTGCTAGTTAGCTCCAGTAGTAGTGTACAGCAGCAAGCTTGAGGATTTAGCTGTTGGTGTTTTTACATGCCTTTATGCAATGCAGCTTTTGGAGACTGTAGAAGCCTTTGGACGCTAGGAAAGCGGATCTAAGAGTGGAGTTGAATAGCACAGGAATTCCACATACATTTCTCCTGTTATGTAGCTACTATGCCCACAAATCTTTATTCTATACAACTATTTTGAGATCAACTGTGCCCCATAGATATAGGTTTCTCTTTTAGTTTTAACTGAAATGCGTTCCATTGGACAGGCTTCATTAGTTTCAGCAATTCAATTAGCATATGGTTCGTACAGCATTAGGAGTAATACATACTATGTCCAACATGGTCAGCGACAACCCAGTTAAAACATGAGCTTTGCCAGTAGGTCACTGGAGAGAATATATATGCCACAAACAATGGACGTCTACATGCATGTAGTCAAATATGAGAATTAATTATATATATTGATTTGCACTTCTAGTACTGTTTCGTGATTGCTTCTTATAAATTTTTATCACTGGTTAATTGGTTACTCACAATTCTTGCTGCTTGCATATGCCAAGGGCTACTCATTTTGACAATAAAAGTTTCCATAGGACCAAAGTTATTCAATTTGTTAATTATTTTCGAACCCTCTAACGAATTTAATTTGAAAGGAGCTAGTATTAGTTTATTACCGATGAAATACTGCCCAATGCATAATTTGTAATGCCCTAAAAACCCTTAACTTGTAATAAATATAACAGTTGCAGCATAACTATTGAAGTTGCCAATAATATCAATCACCTCTCCAAATATATTAACGGATATAGAATGCCACTGATTTAATTTTTGCATAATTCCTTTTACAAAATAGCAATGAAATTCTTGAATATTGTACCTTAACTAGAGAGGGAAAGTACCCCTCATAGAAAGAGAGCAAAGGGAGTAATTGGCTGCCATGCTTACTATTTTACAGTGTATATATATATATATGTGTGTATTTTTTTTGTTTTTAAAAATATTATGCGCACATGAAAAAGTATGAAAAGAACCTTATGTATCATGTTTTAATTTGATTTGTTGCACTACCAACACCTGTCTGCTGCACAAACAGCTAGACCTATTATATAGGATTTAGGATAGATTCAGGTGCTAAAGTTTATATAAAGAGATCATGTGATGATTATCCAATTTTTTAATTATCTTTCTTCATAATTTAGTTAAATAATATGCATGCCCCCTAGTTCATTCTTCACTCACAAATATATAATGTTTTGGTATCGTTGTTGTTGGTGTATCACAAAACCATATTGGTGATTTTTAGGGGTGACTCGAATCTTCTTAGAATGATGATAAAAAAGTGTACAAGCCCCGTGCATGATGTTCGAATTTGTCCAAAAAGTATCAATAACTGTTATTACAGACATATAGTGAAAGACAGATAAGACTTTCACAATGTAGTTATTTTTAATTTTCTGAGTATTTTTATTATACTCAAATAAACTATGATGATCATATTTATATCTTGACAACAAATGTGAGTGCCTTGTCTACGACTTTAAGTACGTGCATGATCTAGTGGTGGACATAGGGCATGAATATTCACTTTATTGATATTGTTTTCTTATGTTTCCACATACCTCTCTGAACGGAAATAAAATGGGAAAGGACTTTATTAATGCATATATATATATCCTGATTAATAAAACTACGAAAGCACTTACCCTAGCTACACACTTGCCAAAATATTGTTGCACTTATTAAAAACTAAAATAATATAGCTCTAGTTTTTTTTTAAAAAAAGTTCATGGTTAATATTTTATTTGCAATAGCATAAAAGCACAATATTATTCCATACCTTTTCTGGTTGCAACTTGTTTATCTCGTGGTCTGTAGACGATGTCAATGCCACGCACAGTTCTGTTGGCGACTAGTATATATTCTGTACAAGGGTACACATTCATACAATTATATATGCCACCACGCACTCAGGACCTGTACCGTTGGCATGCACATGGAAACTTTTTACATGTATACTGCGCCATTTGTCCCACACATGTATTTTTCAACTAACTAATATTGCCTTATTACATTTGAACTGGTATATATATATGCTGGCAATTCCATCCATCGATGCTCTAGAAAAAGTTGACATATTTTTTCAGATGCTAGTAGCTGACCGACAGACCGAGAGCTATAGTATATGTGTATGCAAGTAGCAGCTAGCTAGAGGCATGCATGCTGTGGAAAAGTTGTAACTGTAGGAATAAATCCAAAATCGATCCATCAAGCAGCAGCTAGAGAGACTGTGTACGTACTGTGTCGTCCGCATGCCCTTAATCATGGATGTGTGTCCCACGCTACTATGCGCGAGACTGTTGAAAACATCTCACCATAATAAAGTCACGGTCGTCTCGCTCCGTCGTCCGGCCGGCAGGGCGTGGGTGTGGGTGGGTTCCTCCCCAACTGTTGCTGCGCTTGGCGATTCCACTGTGCTCGGCCACGGCCAGCCCTAGCCGTCGTCCTCTCAATGGCTACCTCTCTCTCAATCGATGTCCATTGGCTAAGCTGCATGTGTTATGTGTTTCTCTCTGCTCTCTGCATCGTGTCCCCTCTCGATTCAGATGACCCGACAAACAGCTAACCTCTTCATTTCATGTACAGTTTGTACAGTACTCTTTTTTGGAGTCATCATTAGCAGCAATATCTAGCTAGCTAGCATCGATAAAATCTTGTAATCTGTGTGGTACGGTGTGGGCAAGCAAATCCAGTGAGGTGATGGCATGCATCTTCTTCTTTTGTCTCTGCCCTTCCAAAGTTGAATTGGTACCACTAGCTAGTTGATCGACGCCCACATGTATGCATGCATTGCCAGGACCAGGTGCTGCTCAACTGATTAATCAGTTGTCATGTAAAGCTAATTTTCAGAAGCAGTGATAATAATAGCTGCTGGTTGCTGTGTGTTGAGTTGCCAGCGAGCGTGGGCATCTTTTCCCCTTTCCTTCGATTCGTTTGCCGGTTGTGGCAGATCAGTATTAGCAAGCAGCACGTACACACACATGCTATCTCCATGCTTGCCCATGAGAGAATCTTTACAGTGATCCAACGTCCCATCACTTCGATCAATGGCGTTGCTCAGCTCCTTCCGGCCTGTCTCTGATCATTTATTCATACAGATGGATGGATATGATATTTTACTTCCATGCGTGCAGCTCCCCTGCTGCCTGCCTGTGTCGTCTCCAGGTCAGGTGTGCATGCAGTCATCAGCTGCATGCCAACGGTGAAGGAGATGGACGCACAGACTGCCTACACAAACACAACAGTGCTACCATCCCATCCCATACCAAAACTCAGATGCTTCCATCATCTCCGATCCTTTATTTATTTTTACGTGTGTGCGGACTTTGCATGCATAACAGGAGCGCATGGCACGGATGCCTCTTTTGTTCAGACATGGCAAAGGAAGAAGGGGAATAAAAGTAACACGCTTGCGTGCGTGTTCGTTCCATGCTGGAACAGTAGTTACCCAGCTCTCTCTTGATTTGATTGGCATATAGGAGTATATATTTTTTGAAGCCTGCTGTGCTGCTTTGATGTTTGACCTATCTTCGTTCCATGCATGGGCCATGAGTCCATGACCCATGCATCAACGAAGATGTTTTTTTTTTGGCCCCTGCTAGGCAAATAGGCATAGCTCAGGTTATGGCATGTTGAAAAATGTTTTTTTAAGAAAAAAAGAAATGTCAAATTCAAACAAGCAATGCCTATCCTACCGAAAGATGCAACTGTTTCAGGAGATCTTTGGGGCCACTATTTATCATGCACGTAATGTGGAAAAATATTCTGGCCCGTTTAGTTCCTAAAATTTTT
Source organism: Panicum virgatum (assembly GCF_016808335.1). Taxonomy (NCBI): domain Eukaryota; kingdom Viridiplantae; phylum Streptophyta; class Magnoliopsida; order Poales; family Poaceae; genus Panicum; species Panicum virgatum. The sequence goes on from NC_053152.1 coordinate 1,589,231, forward strand.
TACACAGTACCCGTCACATCGAATCTTCGGACATATGCATGGAGCATTAAATGCAGTTGAAAAAAATAACTAATTACACAATATAACTGATTAGCACGAGTTGAATCTTTTAAGCCTAATCAGTTCATAATTGGACATTATTTGTCAAGTTACAACGAAATGTGCTACACTACCAAAAACCCAAAAAATTTCAGCAACTAAACCCACACTCAGATCGCACGCTCATCATCATGGGCATGGGGTTCTGCACGCAGTAAAGCTGCTAAGCTCGCAGCACTGCCCGATTAACGAACCAAATAATTCGGAGCAGAGGTTGCAGCTAGCTGCATGCAGGCAGCAGGCCGGCAGCCTGGGCTGATAGCTGCTGCTGCTACCTGTACGCAGGCAGGGCAGGAGGAGGTGTCACATCATCAAGACAGGCCTTCGGCGATACTTTTTTTCCCTCCCTTTTCTGTCAGTGTCAACACTCACCGCTCCATCTTTTTTTTTTTTTTTGGAAAGGAAATCACCGCTCCATCTGCCCCGCCGCTCAGTCACCTCACCTCGGCAGCGTCTGCACGAGGAGGGGACAGTGTACACACACTACGCAATCTTTGTGATGTTAGTCAAGAATGTAAGAGGGTCCATAACAATGCAAGCTAGCGTGTTTGAGGCAGCTGTAGTATAATCGAGCTAACTTGAAACAAATCTCAAGCATTTCGTAGGGCCGCTGCTGCTAAGGTTACAGATTATGGTTGCCTCGAGCTTTGAATCTGATGGCAGAATGGCAACAACAACGGACTTTTTTTTTGGAAAAACAGAAAATCAGCTTGGCCCAACATGTGGAAAGCAAGTCGCGATTTTTTCTTTTTTATATTTAAAAAAATCAAAAATTCAAAAATTAATGTCCGTTTCAAAAAAATTCGAAAATATACCCCGGTCGCCCGGGGGGGGGGCGACAGGACCTTAATGTAATTTTTTTCTTCAAATTTACAAAGAAGTCCCTGGCCGGGGGCGCGTGGGGGCGAGGGGGCCTGTCACCCCCCCGGGCGACTGGGGGCCCCACCCAGGGGCGACACGGGGGGCCTATCGCCCCCCCCTCGGGCGACAGGGGGGGTCTGTCGGCCCCCCCCCCCGGGCGACCGGCCCTTACTCCCTTATATAAGCCCTTGACCCCCATTCCCTCCTCATTTGAGCCCAAAAATTCCACAAAAAATCCAGAAAAAAAAGAGGGGTGAGGAGAAGGGAAGCGGCGAAGCCCTACCGGATTGCGCACTTGTGATCTGCAGGTAAGTGCATTTAGCTTATGTATTTTTCCATTGGTATTGTAGAGTAATTTAATTTAATTAGTGCTATAGTAGAACCATATAAGTAGGAGTTTAATGATACTTTAGTTACGTAGTAGTAAATTAGTTTAGAAAATTAGTACTACGCGTTTATTATTACAATTGCAGTACTATTAAAGACGGGTTTATAAATTAATTATGATTTAGAATAGAATTTCGCATATGCAGTATAGAATTTGAGTGTCATCACGTAGTTATGATTACTTATATGTTTTAGTTGAAATCCATACTTAGTTTTTACGGATTATTGAATAAGGTAGTGAAATAAAAAGTATAACTCGATAAGTATTCTGTGATATACAGATATGTCGAGCAAGATGCAGTTTCAAATATTTTTTGGTGACTACAATGTTTTGTATGGGCCAAATGGAGCAGACCTTTCTGCCTTTAAGTGCACATCTAGCGCCATAGATAAACCTCTGGAGAGGAGTTTTGGTTCCATATATAAGTGGCTGCAGCGTGGGTTCCGTGTTGATCCAGAGACACATGTGATGACCGTCCAGTCTCTTGTTAATTGGGAGGTAGAAAGTGATTTATGGGAATTGATGATGATACACAGCACCGATGACTGTCAGAAGTACATGCAAGCAGCTCTAGAGCGTGGGTGGCCTCTGGCCATTCTTGTTCAAACCCGGGAGAAGACACAAAATGAAATCCAACATGGTGCAGATCAAGCAACTCCGAGTATTCGAAGAGAGACCAACTATGTTGAGCAAGATGAGTCAGAAGAGATAGAGAACCAAAACATCGGACCACAGGGCCTTACTGATGAGGGAGAGAGGATACATAGCATTGTGGATGAGATGGAGGCAGAAGACCAAACCGCAATGGAGATGGAAGAATATGAGGGCTCATCTGATGACGAGCAGTACTCATTGCCAAAAGAGTGGAAGGAGCATGGTTTTGGCAATCATGTCATAGAAGACGTATGAAATCAGGAGTGGGAGTACATAGGGAATGAGGTAGTGTAAGGTGCAACATATCCAAACATTGAAGCCGTAAAAGATACTGTGAGACTATGGGCAATATCATTAAAATGAGAATTTAGAGTCGTAAAGTCTGGCAGTAAATAATATGAGGTGAAGTGTGTGAATGATGGATGTCCATGGCGAGTACATGCATTCAAGGGAAAATGGAAGTCGAACTGGAAATGTTTCATTGTGATAGAGCACACTTGTTTTCTGTCAGAAGTTCTTCCCTTGCATCGCAATATATCATGCGAATTTGTTGCAAAGCAAATATATGGGTTGATTATGGACAACCTAAATTATGAGCTAAAAATGATTGTTCGACACATTGAGCAGACTTACCAGTACACCATTAGTTATTTGAAGGCATGGCGGGCTAAACAAAGGGTGTTCGAGATGCGGTTCGGCACATACGAGGCATCATATGATAACCTACCTCGTATGTTATCCCAGGTTGCTGCTAGAAATCCTAGAAGCTTTTATGACACATACCTCGTACCAGCCGTGACTAGGGGGGCAAAGCATTCGACAACGAGCCTTCTTTTGCCTAGGTGCCTGTGTTAGGGCATTTCAGTGTTGTCTTTCGGTGATCTGCATTGATGGCACATTTCTGACAGAAAGGTATAAAGGTCAGATACTCACCGCAATCGGGGTAGATTACAACAACCAAATAGTTCTGCTCGCATTTGCATTTGTTGAGAATGAGAACTTAGACAGTTGGTATTGGTTCCTTGAACGAGTGAAGGTTCATGTTGTTGCTGCACGTCCAGATGTGTGCCTTATTAGTGATAGGCATGCAGGTCTGCTACAATCAATACTGAAATTGCAACGTGGAACTGCAACAACGCCTCCATTATGGCCCGATGTCCAAAACAGGTGGTGCATTAGGCATATGGGTGCAAACTTCTATGACCACTTCAAGAACAAGGATCTTAAGAACATGTTTAAGAGGTTGTGCACCCAAAATCAACAGAGAAAATTCAATGCGTTATGGCAGATGCTTGATTAGTTGACTGCAGAGCTAGTGAATGTAAGGGCATCAGGAACAAGCATGAGTCAGGCTGCAGAGGCTAGGGATTCAATTGAGAAGCCATTTTCACACTGGATTCGAGGTGCACCTAAGGAAAAATGGTCATTCCTTTATGATACCAACGGAATACGGTATGGTATTTAGACAACGAACCATGCAGAGTGTTTCAATATGGTTATGCGTTCTTGTCGTGCCTTTCCTCTTGTGGGAATTGTTGAGTTCATCATGTATGGGTGCATGAAGTATTTCAGAGAGCGTTACATGGCTGCAAGCATAAACATCAGCAACCCCCAAATTCACTTTTGCACAAGAGTGACACAATATATGCAACAGAAGATTGAAAAGGCCAAACTGCACCGCGTCATATCGAAAAGTACAATAGAGCATAGATTTGGGGTTCTATGCAAGGATAGAACTGGTCGTGGTATCCGTAGATTTAGGGTGGTACAAGAGAGTTTGATTATAGTAGATGGCAAAACCTTCTGCTCCTGCATGAAGCCTAAGTTATTGCATTTGCCATGCTCACATCTCATTGCGGCATGTGCAGAGTCTGGGTTCCAGCCAAGAGTATTTGTTTCACCTTACTTCAGCAAGGAAGCAGCTGTATCCACCTGGGGACATGAGGTATACGGGATTGTAATAGTGGGACCTTTCATTCAGGATAATGAGGATAAGATGTTTATTCCTGATCCAGCCACTAAGAAAGGCAAAGGCCGCCGTCAGACACGTCGTATTCGGAATGGTATGGACGAGTCCGAAGCAAGCAAGGCACAAAAAGCGTTGCAGCCAATGTGGAGCATTGGGTCACAACTACAAGAAGTGTCCTCAGAATGCACTTCACGATGCTGCTGACGTCGGTCCTTCCGGAAATCCCAGAGATGGAGCACCTCCTACGTTCAGACGACCATCGGCGAGAATTGCTCGTGGAAGGCACTCGGTGTCATGATCTACCAGTGTGCAGTTTGTACCTATATACTAATCGTGCGTGGAGTTTGTATCGAACATATCTGTAATATGTAGTAATCGTGCGTCCTATTTGTATGGAACATATCTGTAATGTATAAATATCGTGCGTCCAGTTTGTATCGAACATATCTGTAATATGTAGTAATCGTGCATCCAGTTTGTATCGAACCTATATGTAATGTATAAATATCGTGCGTCCAGTTTGTATGGAATATATATGTACCTATGTGTTCTCATATATTTTTGAATGTAGGTATGGAGATGGACTCCTTCCTAGACCCAGTTATCGACTCGAGCCACAGGTCTTTCTTTGCAGCAGTTGAGCACCGAGCCCTAGAGGTGCTACGTCCTCGTCCACCTGGGGAGGTGATCTCTACACCCGTGGTGGGGGGGGGGCGACAGGCCCCTGTCGCCCGTGGGGAGGGGGGGCGACACCCCCCCTGCACACACCCCCGGCCAGGGACCTCTTTACAAATTCAAAAAAATTACATTAAGGTCCTGTCGCCCGTTGCTTGGGCGACAGGACCCCTGTCACCCCTGGGCCAGGCGACCGGGGGCCATTTTCGAAATTTTTGAAAACGGACATATATTTTTGAAATTTTTATTTTTTTTAAATATAAAAAAGAAAAAGACGCCAAGTCACACCTACAGCACAGAAAAGCTGCTGTTGTGCTTGTTTGGGCTCAAAAGAAAGAAGACCTAGCAGCATGCACGTTTGGGCTGTCCCCACCCCCCAACTCACAAGCACCGTACGGGCTAAATTAGCAGCACAATACCGGCCCATCCAGCCCACTAGGAGAAGTGGGCTGGTGCGCGGACAACAGAAGGAGTGGGCTCGTGCCAGGTCACCCACCGTTCGTAATCGTCCCGTATTAGACTGCCTACACTGGGTACCCTAAACCATCCGCTACGCCATTTTCCAGTACCGCTTTTGCGGATTTTCCTCCGCAGCGGGTACTGAAACCCATCCTGAACCATGGCGGACGAGCGGCCGTCCGGGATTCCCATGGGAGAAGCGAGCTGTCCGGTACCGCCTCCCGAGGCAAGCAGCCTCAACCACCCCAGCTCTCCCGCCATGTGCTTGGAACCGCCTCCGCCCCCGCCCGGACGCGGCACCGCCCGGAGCTCGAGTAGCAGCGAGGATGCCGGCGCAGGAGATGCCGCCGGAGCTGCTGCTGCCGCACACGCGAAGCGCCCTACCACGGCCGCCACCGCCGCGACCTCCGGTCGCCGCACGCCGGGATCAAGGACGAGGGAGAGAGGAGGGTCAGAGCCGTATGGCGCGCCTGGATCCGGCTACCGCGGAAGAAGCTCCGCCGCCGGCCATGCACGCAGGCGAGGGACCCGCGCGCTGCTGCCGTCTGCCCTCCCCTTCTCCCCAATCACCTTGGTTGCCACCGCTCGCCATGGCCCCGCGCGGACGCGCGCACGCCACCGCTCGCCGCCGTACGACGCGGACGCGCGGACGCGCGCACGCAGCCGCGGACGCACACTGCGAGGCCTTGCAGGGGCCCTGCGCATGCGCCGTAATCTGCCAGTGCGAGGAGGGCCGCCGTGTAGGGGCGGTTCCTCCGCGTGAGGCCGCCGTGCGCAGGCCGCCGCGGCCGCACACTCGCCCCGCGGCCTGGCCGCCGCGTGCCGCCGCTGCCGTGGCTGCCGCGCGCCGCCGTGGCCGCCGTCTCCGGCTGCCGCCATAGCCACGAGGGAGGGGCACCAGAGAGGGAGGAACGAGGGAGTACAAGCACGCCTCGCGCGTGGGCAGCCCCGAGCCGCTGCGGACGTGCGTCGCGCGCTCGCCGCCACCGGGGGCGTGGGCCGCGCCGAGCCACTGCGGACATGCGCGGTGGCGCGTTGAGCGGTCTCGCTCGCCAACGACGCCGCGCGGGACGTCGGCCGCTCGGCTCCGCTCGCCATCGACGTCGTGCGGGCCGTCCGCCGCGCCGCTCCTTGCACTGCCCGACTGGCATCCGCTCCGCCTCGCGAGTCGCTTTGCCGCAGCCGAGCGACCGTGGCCCCTCCGCCGCAGAGAGGGAAGAGGTGTTGTCGAGGAGGGCCGGAGGGGTGCGCCGGCGAGGAAGGTCTGAGGAGGGCCGGAGGGGCGCGCCGCGGGCCGAGGAGGCGAGGCCGGCGGAGCGGCTTCAGGTCGGGGAGGACGACGAGCTCACGGGGCCCGGCCACCTCCACCCACCATGGACGCGGCGGAGGGAAGGAACGGCGCCTGCGCCCCGGCGGCCGTGGCACGACGGCGGAGCTACTCCGGTGGGCCGTGGCGCGTCCGCGGAGCCCGTCCCGCCCGCCCGCGGCAGCGCTCGGGACCGCGACAGTGCTCAGGGATGCAGAGGAGAGAGAGAGGGAGAGGGAGGAGGCGGAGGGAGCGAGGCGAGGTAGAGAGAGAGGGTCGGGGAGGGGGCGCGGAGGTGGGGTTAAAAATATTCTGACATGTCGGCCCAAAGCTGGGGTAGTTGGAATAGATAATGGATATAGAATATGAACGGGTGCGGGGAAACTGGATATAGAGAAGGGAATTTTGATGACCTGGACAGAATATTCTTTTTAGAGGATGAAAATAGAGTATGACGAGTGCGGACAGCCTTACAAAGTCCAAACCCCGGCAGGCTCCATGTTTTCCTCGCCAAAACCTTGGCCTTCATCCACTTTTTGTTTTTGTGGAGCCAGGAGGCGGGCATACCGCACATAGCACGCGGCACATCGTCGACGGCACACGTGCTCGATCCGTCGACCGATCCATGATGACGATCGGTCTCGCGGCGCTTACGGCCGCCAACGCGTTCCTGCCCCTCGACTTGCACCGCCACGACGTGGCCGTGCTGGAGATACGCGGCGGCGACGGCGGCAGGCTGGAGCTGATCCCTATGGACTGCGGCGCCGCGGGGCCTGAGAGCGTGGCGTTCGATGGCGCCGGCGGCGGCCGGTACGTGGGCGTGTCTGACGGGCGGGTCCACAGGTGGCTGCCCACCGAGCGCCGCTAGGTAGAGCGCTCGTGGGGGGTCTATACATCGCACATGCGAGTGGAATCGATCCACTCGCACATGCCGCGCCCCCGTCTCCCCCACCGCCTCCGGCCTCCGCTAGCCTCCGCCGCCTCCGTCTCTCCCACCTCCATCTCCCCCGCCGCCTCCGCCGCTTCCCCCACCGTCTCCTCCGCCGCCTACGCCCACCTTCGTCACCTCCCCCGCCGCCCCCGCATTGCTCCGCCTCCTCTGCCGCCGCCAGAGCCTCCTCCGCCGAAGTCCGGTCGCCGGAGCTCGCCGGAGAAGAAGCACAGTTCTTGTGCGATGTGGCTTCTATTTTTCGCATATGCGATGAATAGACCTCCCCAGCGCTCGTCCTCCTGCGCGCCGGAACTGTAAGTGTGATTTATTTTTTTTCTCCATCGACTGAATCTTTTCTTCCAATCTGCTATGCTCCCCTGTGCGCGATTAAGAATTTAAGATGCAAGAACAGGCTTTGTCGAAAACGATCCAAGGACAGCGCTCTGATGGAATTAAGAGGATCCGATCAGTCAGTGGGTACTTTCCATTAATTAACTTGGTGTAAACAACAGTGTTTGTTACTATTCTATGCATTACAACGATCGCATGGATATAAAGAACACCTAAAACAGAGCTAAAACGCATATTCTAGGCTAAAAACAAGGTTCAGGGACTAAACTGCAAGAAAACTAAGGTTCCAGGGGGTTTCTAGGCTAGATCCAGGGGCTAACGTGCAAAACCAAAGTCTCTGGACTGCGGACGCTAAAACTAGGACGGTCAGGGGGGTTTTGGTAAAAATCGGGGCCTAACTGTAATTAGTTTTGCATACAGAGGGATGGCGGGTTGATATCCAGAAAGGGCAGGGTCTCTTTAGCAAAAACTCCAGGCGAACCGTTATCTATAGATCTCGGCCATAGGATTCGGATCTGGCGGGTCAGATCTATTCGGCCTACGATCTAATCTGGACCATAGGATTCGGATCGGGCGGCTACAGGCAAAGGGAAGGGCGGGGCGGCGGCAAGACGTCGCCGGAGCAGAGCTCCGCGGCGGCGCTCGGCCGGAGCTGGCGGAACGGGCGCTATAGAGCACTAATCGGGCCGAGGCTTGGCCGTGGGGCATCGCCATGGCATGCGTAGTCCACCTGGCCACTCAGAGCAGCGGATTGGGGTTCGGGACGGCGGGTGCGGCGGCAGTGGCGGGTGTGTGCGGCGGAGCATCGACGGCGTGCGGTGCCCGGCGCGTCAGAGTAGCCTACGGCCTAATTGGAGTAGCGCAAACGGAGGCGTGGGGCTCTGGGGTGCTCACCGAGGGGTTGTAGTGGACGGAGAGGTGATGTAGTGGCGCCGGTGATGGGGTCCCGCTGCTGCGTATGGCGGAGGTTGGGGACGAGGTTGATGCAGGGATCGGAGCGGAGTGCAGCGGGCCCGGGGAAACTCCAGAAGTCGAGGCGGAGCCAGTGCGCTCCTTGGACGGGGCCCTGGTGCGGCAGAGCGGCTGAATCCCGGCGGCGCAGACCTCTGCGCGGCGGAGCGGGTGGTGGCGGTGCGCTAGGGTTAGGCGGCGCGCTGGTGGATGGAAAAGGGGGCGTAGGGGTCGTGGGGGTTTAAAGGAGGGGCGCCGGAAATCTCGGCGTCCACGCCCCGGATAGGGATCCCGGCGAGATTCCCGGCCGCTGATCCCGGGGTCGTTGCTGCGCTGCGCGGAGACGGGGAAGAAGGGAGCGCTGACTAGCGGGCCCGGCGTGGCAGAGAGAGGAGCGGGGTACCGGGCGAGCGGCCGAGCGCGAGCGTGCTGGGCGCTGGCAGGTGGGCCCGGGTGAGTGCGGGGTGAGAGGGCGGAGCGCGGGGCGTAGGCAGGCCGGAGTGGGGAGAGGCTGGGCCGGTGTGGGCCATGCGGGGTGAACTGGGCCCGCGAGATGCTACTGGGCCAAGAAAAGGGAAAAGCCGGGCTGGGTTTTGGAGAGGGTTTTGGGCTGGGCTCTCTTCTATTTCTTTCTCCTTTCTATTTCTATTTCTAACCACTCAATTATTTGAATTCAAATTCAAATTTGAATTCAAACCCTAGCACTCAAACCAATAAAAGAGATGCTCCAACATGAATGCAACAAACATTTTTAACCCTATGATAAATTTTAATTACTTAAAGAACAGAAATTAGATTAAATGCAATACTAACACAATAAACCTTAGAAAATTGAATAAAGACAATTAAATTTATTATAAAATGCTGAAATTTAAATTAGGGTGTTACAATATAGAGAAGGGAATTTTAATGACCAGGACAGAATATTCTTTTTAGATGATGAAAATAGAGTATGACGAGTGCGGACAGCCTTACAAAGTCCAAACCCCGGCAGGCTCCATGTTTTCCTCGCCAAAACCTTGGCCTTCATCCACTTTTTGTTTTTGTGGAGCCAGGAGGCGGGCATACCGCACATAGCACGCGGCGCGTCGTCGCCGGCACGCGTGCTCGATCCGTCGACCGATCCATGAGGACGATCGGTCTTGCGGCCGCCGACGCATTCCTGCCCCTCGACTCGCACCGCCACGACGTGGCCGTGCTGGAGATACACGGCGGCGACGGTGGCAGGCTGGAGCTGATCCCTATGGACTGCGGCGCCGCGGGGCCTGAAAGCGTGGCGCGCCGGCGGCGGTCGGTACATGGCGTGTCAGACGGGCGGGTCCTCAGGTGGCTGCCCACCGAGCGCTGCTGGGTAGAGCGCTCGTGGGGGAGTCTATACATCGCACATGCGAGTGGAATCGATCCACTCACACATGTCGCGCCCCCGTCTCCCCCGCCGCCTCCGGCCTCCGCTCGCCTCCGCCGCCTCCGTCTCCCCCGCCGCCTCCGCCACTTCCCCCACCGTCTCCTCCGCCGCCTACGCCCGCCTCCGTCGCCTCCCCCGCCGCCCCCGTGTTGCTCCGCCTCCTCTGCCGCCGCCAGAGCCTCCTCCGCCGAAGTCCGGTCGCCGGAGCTCGCCGGAGAAAAAGCACAGTGCTTGTACGATGTGGCTTCTATTTTTCGCATATGCGATGAATAGACCTCCCCAGCGCTCGTCCTCCTGCGCGCCGGAACTGTAAGTGTGATTTATTTTTTTTCTCCATCGACTGAATTTTTTCTTCCAATCTGCTGTGCTCCCCTGTGCGCGATTAAGAATTTAAGATGCAAGAACAGGCTTTGTCGAAAACGATCCAAGGACAGCGCTCTGATGGAATTAAGAGGATCCGATCAGTCAGTGGGTACTTTCCATTAATTAACTTGGTGTAAACAACAGTGTTTGTTACATGAACTGGAGAGAGGCCATGTGACCATGGTGGTGGAGAGGACAGATCGGAGTGAGCCGGAGTCGAGGGCGCAGGGCCAGACGGTGGGTGCAACACCCGTTGTGCTCTACCGTGCGTCTACATAAAGCTGCCGTAAAAAGTTGCTTGCACTCGGTACTCGAAGGTGGTCGCAATCACAGATGGTAGCTAGACACACTCAGATACAGCATTCAAGTTACGATTACCAGCATTCAAGTAGCATGCGGCGGTTGCAACGGCGAGAATGAGATAGCAACAGAGCATGTACGAGCTCAGTACGACGGCCGAGCTCAGTACGACGGCCGTTGGCCGGGACACACGGCCGGTTCCCTCCCGGTGATCGTGGATAGGATGCCAGCCAGGGAGCCACGCGCATCGTGTCAGTGGCTGCTCCACACCACGTCCATCGCCCATACCCCATCTGCTCATTTATATAGCTCGAGAGTGAGGCCGGCATGCTCGTCAAGTCAAGCAGTGCCGCACTGGTAGCTAACGGTAGCTCACCTACAACAAATCTGCTTACTCTCTGCTGCCTGCAGCGGTGCAGCCTCCCTTGTTCCTCCTCATCTTCTTCCTTTTCTTCTGGGTCCCTCGCGATGGCGAGGCGGACGGAGGTGGTGCTGCTCGCCGTGGTCGTCGCGGCCGCGGCCCTCCTGTCGTCGCTGGACTCGCGCAGCGACGTGCGGTTGCTGGAGATAGGGGACGGCGACCTCGAGCTGGTCCCGCTCGACGGCGCCGCGGGGCCGGAGAGCATCATCTTCGACAAGGGCGGCGAGGGGCCGTTCACGGGCGTGTCCGACGGGAGAGTCCTCAGGTGGCGGCCGGAGGAGCGGCGGTGGGAGGAGCACTCCTGCTCGGCGCCGGAGCTGTAAGTTTGCCTATCTCCATCCATCATCATTCATGGTAGCTCTCGGTGTTGCGCTCCGTCGATGCAGTTCAAATATTCAAAGCTGGCTGTGGTTTTCGTTGGGCCGTCAGTAACACTGATCGTGCCATATTCCCATCTGAAAACGACTGAAAAGCTGTTTGGTTCATGGGTTTATTGTAAGTTTTGTCATTTTGACTATTTTGATGCCAATTAGAAAGACTAAACATAGACTAATTATAAAACTAACTGCCTAAATTCACGAGATGAATCTATTAAACCTAATTACCCATTATTAAGATTAATTAGACTTAATAGATTGATCTCGCGAATAAGCCTAGAGAAGAGGAGTTTGTTTTGTCATTAGTCTATATTTAATACTTATAATTAGTATCCAAACGTATGATATGATGAGTTTTTTGTTTTTGAATGGTCACTGGGGAGAGCATCCCCACCTGAATTATATTGATAAGGTGTAGCAGACCACTGAGCAAAATACCTCGTTTTTTAAAGAAAAAACAAGGGATATGATGGGATTTAAAATAAGCCACAAGGAACCAAACACCAACTTTAGCTCATAATCTCACGTCTTGGACAGAAGCCAATTCTCTCTCTCTCTCCCACACTCTTCAGTCACCGGAGCTGTAAGTTTGCCCATCTCCATCCATTATATATGTTAGCTCTCTGTTGCGCTCCGTCTTTAAATATTCAAAGCTACGGTTTTGGTTGGGCCATCAAATTGAAATTAATGATACGAATAACACTGATCGCGCCATCTTCCCCACTGAAAATGACTGAAAAACTCATGGTTTAACTCCACAATCTCCATTGACACTATGTCTTGGACAGAACACATCATGCAAACTCTCTCTCTCTCTCTCTCTCTCTCTCTCTTTGGGTGATGTCCTAAGCCAAAAGTTGTCAATCAAGCCCTTGTTTAGTTGCAAAATTCAAAATTCTAAATCTATCACATCGAAAGAGAATCTTACATGCATGAAGTATTAAATCTAGATGAAATAAAAAAATGAATTGCATAGTTTGCTTATAAATTGCGAGACGAATCTAATGAGTCTAATTAGACTATGATTAGACACTAAATCGCTACATTAATTGCTACAGTACACATACTCTAATGATAGATTAATTAGACTCGTTAGATTCGTCTCGTAGTTCACAGACAAGTTCTGTAATTAGTTTTGTAATTAGTCTATATTTAATACTTTAGATGTGTAAAAATTCTATTTCAAAAAATTTACGGGCGCAACTAAACAAGGCCCAAACCTGACAAACCATATAGCCTCTGAATCTATTTGTTTTCAGTATTACTCTTTTGCTGAAAGCCAAGAAACAAGTAAAATGGTCTATTCCAAAAAAAAAAACAGAAAGGCAAGCGCTGATGAAGAGCATCTTTGAGACTGTGACTGACAGATCAATGATGTAGACAGAAAGTACAGGTCCCACCACTCCATTATTCTAGGTAAACATGCAAAGCACTGCAGCTTCATTGATGTCTGAAATTTAACAAGTGCAGGTTGGACAGCTGCAGAGGCTCGCAGGACCCGGGCCGGGAGCACGAGTGTGGGCGTCCACTGGGCCTCAAGTTCCACAACGAGACGGGGCAGCTGTACGTCGCGGACGCCTACCATGGGCTGAGAGTGGTTGGGCCGGAGGAGAACGTGTCCAGGTCGCTGCTGCCGCCGGAGTGGCAAGGGAGCCGCCCGTTCAGCTTCGCCAACGGCATCGAGATCGACTACGAAACCGGAGCCATCTACTTCACCGAGACCAGTACAAGGTTTCGGAGAAGGTGAGTACTTCACCACCCAAAACAATGTGTTCACTAATTTTTCTCATGAATTTGATGATTTGGCGTCAAATTTTACTTAAAATTCATTTGCAGGGAGTTTTTGAACATTGTTATATCCGGTGACAATACCGGTAGGTTGTTGAAATACGACCCCAACAGCAATGAAGTGGACGTCTTGGTTGATGGTCTAGCTTTTGCCAATGGCTTGGCTATGAGTACGGATGGCACTTACCTTCTACTTGCAGAAACCACAACCGGCAAAATTCTAAGGTACTGGATCAAGACACCAAAAGCTTCAACACTGGAAGAAGTTGTCCAGCTACCTTGGTTTCCGGATAACATCAAGATGAGCCCTAGAGGAGGGTTCTGGGTTGGTCTCCATGCGAAGAGAGGGAAGATCGCCGAGTGGTCGATTTCTTACCCTTGGCTAAGGCGATTGATATTGAAGTTGCCGATGCGGCATGTCCAGCGTGCCTCCTGGCTCATGAATCGGCTTGGCCGTCAGGTTATAGCGTTGAGGTTGAATGAGGATGGGAAAATGATGGAGGCCATTAGTGTTCATGGTGCTATTCAAAAGGTTTTCAAGTCAGTTAGCGAAGTGGAAGAAAGGGATGGGAGCCTATGGATAGGCTCTGTTATGGCCCCATTTCTTGGAATATACAAGTTACAGAAGCATTCAGATGATATGATTAAATATGCATTTGCATATATGGTAGTCGTTTAATAGAGGAAAATAACACTATATGCGTGTATATGGTACCATTTGTCCTACAATATAGTGAACATTATTCACAATTATTGTTTTTTATGCTAATCATATAGACTTGTCAATTGTCGGGTTTGGGCTCGAAAAACTCAAAGCAAACTTCTGAAGCAATGGGCCCAATTAAAGATTGTTGTTGGGTCAATAGTTAAGGGCCGAGCGTGCCCCGTGGATGCATTTGTCAGGTTCACTTTTCGGTGTTCCTACATTTTGAGTCAAATAAATATCTTTTTGGTTTTGAAAAGATGAGTCAAATAAATATCGAAGCTCAAGTTCAGCGAAATCTTTAGTAACAGCCCTTAAACAGGATCTGCCTCTATTTTCTAGAGGTCTTTAAATTTAATTTAACTTCAACAAGAGCCCTCAATTCTAACACATAATAAAGGGCTTCTTATCAACCCCCTAGGAATAGAGGGTGGAGGGCGTAAATTTGGAGGTCTCTCCAAAATAGAGGCCAAGTAAAGGGTTTGCTATAGTGCATCTTTTAAGTTTAGCCTTCTAAACTTATGATAAAGAGTTGTTTAGATAGTTTGCTGGAGGTGCTCTAGTGACCACAACGAGCCATATATCGAATATAATAGTTTGATGAGGTGAAAATTAAGGCAAACATGTAAAACAACATTGGGAGAGTTCTACACAATCTATTGGGATAAGTTGGATGTGTTTTTTTTGTCTAACTTAACTAAACTATCACGGTGAAAACCATGCCCAACAGGCACAATGCGGTGAAAATTTAAAGGTTAGTTCGGTTCACCTTGGCTGTGGGGAAAAGACAAAAAGCCAACCAAACGGATAGGAAGTGGCCGGCTGCTTTCAAGAAAAGGTGTTTTCATGCGGTTCATTTCTCACAGCACCGAATGAGCTGCTTTGACCGACTGTGGATTAGTAAGTTCGCAAAAAATATCCACTGCCACTATTTATGGGTACTGATTCGCTTCATTTTCTTTCTCTTCCACATGCGACACCCTCCCACCCCTACAAACAGAACGGCGACGACGGCGCCCAGGCCACTGGAGGCTATAGGAGGCCCATCGCCACAGCTCCCCGGCCACCCTTCCTCGCGTCTTCGGCAGGCCCTCCTCACTTGCAGCGTCGCAGCCTCGCTGCCTTGCGTAGCACCGCCGTCGGCTCGCTCGATTCGCCATGCTCGTCGACCACCGGAGCAAGCCACTGGTGCCACGAGCTTCGCTGAGACGGCAAGCATTAGTTGCTCGTTCGCCCGGCATGGTAAGAAGAAGCTCTAGAGCCCCCCTCCGATGGCTACCTTCTAATTTGCGGCCAGTCGTGGCGATGCCCCTCTCCCTTCTCTCCCGAACAGCATCAGCGGCACCCCTCTCCCTCCTCTTTTGGGCAGTGGCGGCAGCGCCCCTCCCCCTCCTCCGCCCAGCGACGGCTTCGCCCGTCTCCGGGCTAGGCGAGGCCAAATAGGAGGAGGACGAGGGGGACGAGCAGTGGAGGTGAGAGAGGGGAGGAGCGGAGGAAGAAAAAGGAGCTGATGGGCGGGGTCTGCTTGTTCGTGAGAGAGGAGGAGATGGTTGAGTGGTGCAGCCTATGAATGACATGTGGGGTCTGCTCGCTATTTTTTCCCCAAAAACTACATTTGTTTCACCAAAACAGTTTTTTCACAGCCCACAACTTACATCTACTTTTTTTTACAATCCACAGCTCAAAGCTATTTTTTGCAAAAACCACAGCTGAACACCCTAAAACTACTTGAAAATTGCTGCTATCCTTTGTAACTTACTTAAAATGGCTTGACATGGATCTTATCTCATAAAAGAGCATATCCGAGCCCCACATAAGCAAAACATGAATGAGGTTGTGAACCTTTGCGGGCCAGGCTGAGTGGCTGACTGCGCAAAGTTTGTTGCACTAGACTACAAACAAGACGCACTCACCGGTCACCACCACGGGCCTCGCATGCTCAAAGCTCAACTGCTCAAGCTCAAGTGAGCCCGGCGAGCTGAGCTGCCTCCGTGCCGGCTACGAAACCCTCACCCGTCCAGATGAGGATACCTGAGTGGCTGAGTCATCCACCGGCTCCTCCGCCTTGTTGGACTCCTCTCCCTTTCCAGGTCACGTTTAAGCCAAAGTCGCCGCCGCCGCCGCCGCCGCCGCCCCCTAAACCCTGTGCGCCCCCCGAGTCCGCTGACGAGCGAGCCCCGGAGCTCACCCCGACGACCATGGCCTCTTCCATCCTCTCCTCCTCCGCTAAACCCTGCTACTCCGCCACAAAAACCCCCACCCCCATCGCCAACCGCTTGCCACCCCCACCCCCATCCCCAACCACAACCCTCCCCTCCCGCGCCGCCGCGTCCCGCTTCGCCCATGGCCTCTACGCCGCCGCCGTCAGAGCGAGCCCCGGCGCGCGCCGCCTCCGCGCGCTGGCCCGCCCCGTCCGGGCGTCTCAGCAGCACCACCAGCAGCAGCCGCGGCGGCGGCCCGAGTACGTCCCCAACCGCATCGACGACCCCAACTACGTCCGCATCTTCGACACCACGCTCCGCGACGGCGAGCAGTCCCCCGGCGCCACCATGACCAGCGCCGAGAAGCTCGTCGTGGCCCGCCAGCTCGCCCGCCTCGGCGTCGACATCATCGAGGCCGGCTTCCCGGCCTCCTCCCCCGACGACCTCGACGCCGTGCGCTCCATCGCCATCGAGGTCGGGAACGCGCCCGTCGGGGAGGACGGCCACGTGCCCGTCATCTGCGGCCTCTCGCGCTGCAATAAGAAGGACATCGACGCCGCGTGGGAGGCCGTCAGGCACGCGCGCCGGCCGAGGATACACACCTTCATCGCCACCAGCGAGATCCACATGCAGCACAAGCTCAGGAAGACGCCCGAGCAGGTGGTGGCCATTGCCAGGGAGATGGTGGCGTACGCCCGCAGCCTGGGATGCTCTGATGTCGAATTCAGCCCTGAGGATGCTGGAAGGTATTACTATTATTACCACTAGAAAAACAATAATAGTTGTAAAATTTGTTGATCATTTACCTCATTTCATTTATTTGAGTCGTAGCTCTTTAGAAATAATGCCCAAATATTTGGTACCTGAAACTTTAATCTGGTCTGAATCTGATTTAAGTTCTCAAATCAACCAGTTGTCTGGTGTGCACTTATACAGCAAAGGGCCCCAATTTTAATGGAACAGAGTTGATTTTGAGGCAAAGTGATCGATAATTGTTAAATTCCGAGCTTCTTCTAGCTTGCAAATAAGTTGGTGGGAAAAATGATGGTGGGTGCTATCTACATTTGGGAAGCAACTTTATAGCAAACCAAAACAGGGTAATAGTTGGCGCCTACCAATTTTCTGGTGCAAAAGGAACACAACAGTAAGCTCATGCTGGGATACCTACATATTTTTTTTATAGTAGTAGTTACAAACAAAGGATTCCTTTCCTGGTGTGCATATGGCTGTGGGATAATATATTTTGCTTTGCCATCCAGGTCAAATAGAGAGTTTCTGTATCATATATTAGGGGAGGTCATAAAAGCTGGAGCTACAACTCTGAATATCCCGGACACTGTTGGATACAACCTTCCATATGAATTTGGGAACTTAATTGCTGACATAAAGGCAAACACTCCTGGAATTGAAAATGCTATCATTTCCACCCATTGCCAGAATGACCTTGGTCTTGCAACCGCCAACACATTAGCGGTACTACATTTTCCTTATTTATTTCTATTTTTATATGATTTATTATCATTGGCATAAATCTTAGCCCAGGTTACTAATTTGACTTAACTTTAGGGTGCTCGTGCAGGAGCACGTCAGTTAGAGGTGACTATTAATGGTATTGGTGAAAGAGCCGGAAATGCTTCTTTGGAGGAGGTGAGCTCATGTGCTAGTCATATTTTGTTCTGAAATACCTTACAGAATAGTCTGATAGGTTTTGAAAAGGAATATGAATTTGTCTGATAGGGTGTTTGTGCATGCCTAATATATTCTGGCCTCATTTTCAGGTTGTCATGGCAATTAAATGTCGTCCGGAACTCTTAGATGGTCTATATACTGGAATCAATTCCCAACATATTACTTTGACAAGCAAAA
Source organism: Panicum virgatum (assembly GCF_016808335.1). NCBI lineage: Eukaryota > Viridiplantae > Streptophyta > Magnoliopsida > Poales > Poaceae > Panicum > Panicum virgatum. The sequence continues at coordinate 1,607,299 of NC_053152.1, forward strand.
TGGTACAAAAATTGTTTCTTGTCTTGTTTATTTTCCTTTTGGTCTCTTTTACAGTTTCCAGATGACTGAAATTTCTGGCGCAAATGGTCAAATTATTTAGGTACAAGAGCACAGTGGACTTCACGTACAACCACACAAAGCTATTGTTGGTGCCAATGCCTTTGCTCATGAAAGTGGAATTCATCAGGTAAACATAATTGCAGTACTACATCAACTTACATTTTGGCATTGTATTAGTGGTGGGTTGGTTGTTTTTAAATCCATAGGGTTGCTCCTTCCCGGTTCACTGTTCATCGGTAGTTGTTCGCCATAAATCATTATTTTTACCATTCTGATGGATCAGTCTTGGCGTCACCTTGCGTCATTACTGTGAGCCTCTGAGATATATGGTTTTTGTAGCTGATGATCTCATTAATGTATGATTGAACTACTTTCATAAATTGTGTTGGTTATAGACTTCAATGGTTCTTCATGTCAATTTCCTTCTTTTTTTTTGTAGGATGGGATGCTTAAATATAAAGGAACTTATGAAATAATATCACCTGACGATATTGGTTTAACACGTGCAAATGAATTTGGTATTGTTCTGGGGAAACTCAGGTATCTTGCAACATGCCTTTCCCTCTTTAGCTCACCTTCTTGAAATATTCTGTTGCGATGTTCCTCCAGTAGATTTCTTTCTCTCATCAACCTGTACTTTTTACTGATTTGGTGGTCATGCTTCTAGCCTCCTATTAAGAGCCCCCAATTGCTTACATTTTGAATGCTTATATACTATGGCTACTATAAATGTGTGTTAGCAGCCTATTGGTGGCATGAGTACAGGAAGTGTTTCAAAAGTATGGTAGTAGGGTATGATGTAAAGCATTACACTACAGCCATGACCTATACTCTATAATTATATCATTATGCTATGCCATGCTATATTCTTCAACTGGACCTTGATTGCTTGACATGGAAGAACTTTTTAATCAAATATTTAGTCTTTGTTATTTTATTTAATCATGTTCATGCTTCTAGGACTGTTGGGTCTATACATTTCCATACACTTCTAGGTTAGCTGAATTCGATATTTTGTGCTCAAATACAATTATGCAGTCATACATCGGTAAAATTAAGTCAAATTTGATAATCGCATCCATAGTAATGTTTTTCTTCTTGTTTTTCAGTGGAAGGCATGCTGTGAGATCTAAGCTAGTGGAGGTACAACTTAGACATTTTCTTTGTTTTTCTAGTCACAACTAGAGTTCTTCTATTTCAGTTACCATTGTTACCGATGACATCCTCGTTCATCTTGTAGCTTGGATATGAAATCAGTGATAAGGAATTCGAGGACTTCTTTAAACGCTACAAAGAGGTTGCAGAGAAGAAAAAGGTGAGTCTTTCTTGAAGTACTTGCTCTATTGCTAATGTGACACTTCCCATCATTTTTTATTATCTTTCTAAACACTGCATGCATTGATTAATAACTTCCACCTTTTGTTTTTGCCATCTCACCATTATATCCCAAATTTATTGAATTGTTACATTTCCTTCGAGGGCATGTTCTATGTTTATCAAATTGTTATTATAATATGTAGCTGCACTTCATACAGCACTATGCATGGGAACTCACCAGTTAGTTCACCCATTGTAGCGTGTAACTGATGAGGACATAGAAGCATTATTGTCAGATGAGATATTCCAGCCTAAAGTTATTTGGTCCCTTGCTGATGTACAGGTATAGTTGAGCTGCAGTTGTCTAAACTTTGGTTAATAGGAACATGGTGTGCTAAGCTTGAAATGCTGTTCACACCCCCTTTGCAGGCAACATGTGGAACACTTGGTTTGTCTACAGCAACTGTGAAACTGATAGGACCAGATGGCGAGGAGAAAATAGCATGTTCTGTTGGAACAGGTCCGGTCGATGCAGCTTATAAAGCTGTTGACCAAATTATCCAGGTTTGTTACTGCCACATTTTTTAACTTTATTGCCTTTGCCTCCTATTAGTCTGGAGTAGAGAAACGCAAATGTACTAACTGGTGCAGCCAGGATCGGACCTAATGCATCGATTCAATTATTTTCTCACCGGCTATTGCTTTATCGAGATCAAGAGAAATCTAACAGGACTTGCAATCTGCAGATTCCAACTGTTCTCCGAGAATATGGTATGACCTCAGTCACAGAAGGCATTGACGCAATCGCAACAACTCGAGTGGTTGTCACTGGAGACGTGAGCAACAACTCCAAGCATGCCTTGACTGGTCACTCTTTCAATCGCTCCTTCAGGTTACAGCCCTTTCCAATTCGTTTTCCTTAGTTTTACGCCCTCTGCTATTCGTTACCTCATCTCCATCATGCTTGTTGACTGCAGTGGGAGTGGGGCATCAATGGACGTTGTTGTGTCCAGCGTCAGAGCTTACCTGAGTGCCCTGAACAAGATGTGCAGTTTTGCTGGCGCGGTAAAAGCTACAGCAGTATCTGAGAGCACACGTGTTCAAAGCAAAGAGTGAGACCATCGTCATCTGATCCTCATATGGGCTGAGCAATGTAAGAGCTCTTGAACAACTGTTCAGAGCGACATTCCGTTTCAGTAATAGGCTGGTTAATATTGGGGTTCCCCCTTGGTCAGTGTGAAGATCGTGCGCTCTTTCTGGAGGATGTCCGCTTAGAACAGGCATGAAGTTTTTGGCCTGTGCAGTGTACAACTTGTATGTTATAGACCATACTTTCAATAAGGAAATAATAAGTGTAGGGTCTGTGAAGCCACCCATTGAATGATTTCACAACCCCAAATCTGTCCTCTTTTCTGGTGATTGGGAATAAATGGACCGGCGGATTACCCTTTTTTTCTTTTATTATCCCCTTTTGTTCATCTTCCATGCATGTCTCGAGGAATGCACTGTGATCCGTTCAAAAAAAAAAGGATGCACTTTGATGATCGTCCGAGGTAGAACCGCGACGCCCCCTGCTGCCGAGCCGGACTCGGAACCGGACTTGCCATCTACTAATACCTGCGCTGCGAGCGCGCGCGATTTGTTCCTCGTCTCCGCGCGCTAGCTTTCCTTCGTCAAGATGGCCAGCGACGACAGCCACGGCAACGTTTCCACGATGGCCGCCCAAGAGCCTCACGCGGACCCTGAGTTGCTGCCGCTGCCGGCGTCGCCGATGGAGGCCAGGAACACGGAGGAGTTCGCCAACATCTTTGCACGTTTCGTTCGCCTGGCTCGTTCGCCTGGCCTGTTCAGGTCTCTCACGCCGAGAGGCTCAAACGTCTTCGTGATGAACGTGCGATTGGGGGGCGAGTTCCCGGGGGCAGGCGGCGTCGGAGCGGACAGCGGATTCGTCGGCGTCCCGGCGTCGGGCGATGCCATGGCTGCTCTGCCGGAGACGACGGTGGGCGAGGGCGGGGCTGGGGAGGAGGAGGAGGAGTGCGCGGTGTGCCTCGAGGGCTACGCGGCGGGCGACACGGTCAGGACGATGCCGTGCTCGCACGGCTTCCACGGGCACTGCATCCTCCGCTGGCTCGCGGCCAGCCGCCTCTGCCCGCTCTGCCGCTTCGCGCTGCAAGCTGAAGCCGGGACGGGTTGAGGACGGGACGAACGCCACTGCTGCGACATGACATTGCCATGGAAGAGAGTTTGCTCATTTGTAGAATCTTGCGTTTGTGAGGCCCTAGATGTATTATGCAATGCGTGAGATCTGTCTTGGAAGCACAACAGCTTCAAATTTCTGGTTGGGTGGTACTACAGATTTGAAATTGTAATGAAGCTGCACCCCTGCTTTTGTCGCCCATTTGTTGCATTGGTCGTTGAGTCACTGTGATGATGAGTGAACTTGTTTTGTGATGAGATGCTGACATGCTGTGTGCGGCCGGCTTTGCGTTGTCTGTGTACCTCATTCAGCCTTCAATTGCGAGCCAAGTTCAGATACCGTCTTGCGCTTCTGACGACGTGATTGAACGCGCGCGTGAGGAAGCATCTATGTGGACTAGGGGACGGCAGGAGATCGGCGGCGAGCCACAGTGTGAATTAAGCGGCAGAGGCCAAGGCCTCCTCAGCCGCCGCCTGGACGGAGACCATGGGAGCTCCGAACGGAACTCTCCGCTGACCCCAAGACGGCACTGAGCACGAACGCCCGTCGGGAGAAGCGCCGCAGCCAGGGGTGGCGCGCGCGCGCGCGCCGACACTCAGCACAGAAGAGCCAAGGGGACGGCGAGCTGACCATGGTGGACGCATGATGTAGCAGCGGCGGAGAGCTCTCAAGGAGGCAGAGTGGATGATCGAGACGCGGCGGCGCTCCGGCAAGCTCGGAAGGCGACGCAGGGGGCGGGCGCCGGACGGTTCTTCGAATACCGTCCACCCCTGGGGCGGACGGTGTTTCAAATACCGTCCACCCTTGGCCCCTCCTGCCCGTTTGATCAGAATTGTGCGGCTGAGATAATTCGTAAATATCCTCGTATTTTACATCCTTTCCCCTTCCCTCGCCATCCCGGAGACAGGACGGTCACGTGTGGCGCCAGCCAGCCCGGTGCGCCGCCGGTGCCAAGCTCGAGATGGTGCGCATCCACAGACCGGGCTGCTCGACGGAGCAGCCACGAGTCCTCTGCACGGCAGCGCCTGCTCACTACCATAGCTGCGTCGGGCCGTCCTTGCTGTGTCCGGGGGCACCGCCGTCGCCGTCTCTGTTCCTGAAGGAGAGAGCGCCGGCGCACACAGTTCAGCTGAACAACGATGCATCTGAAACGAGGGAGAGCGCCGCCGCCGGCCCTCCGACCTGCCGTGCCTGAGCTCGCCGCCGCAGCGCACTCCTCCTCCACCTCGGCTTGATTCCGAGTCGGACCCTGGTCCGAGTTTCCCAATTCCCACGTCATCAACCGCATCTCGGACTCGGAAGTGTTCGATTCGGTAAATAAATCTTGGATCCCCGATGCCCGCTGCATCTCGACTGCCTCTCGTCCCCCCTGCATCTCTTCTTGCTCGCTTGTCCACCGGCCCGTCGGAGCACGAGCAGGGGCGCGCACCGTGCACGTAACCACGCACGCGCTGCCGGCCGACCAGCCCCTGCCGGCGCAGATGGAGGTGGCGCGTGCGCCGGGAGGTTTCCTGATGCCACACCAGATGTACCACGAGAGGCAGCCGGCGGCGGCGACAGGAGGAGGACCCGGACCCCGCCGCATCCGCATCATGCGCACCGCACCCCACGAGTTTTACGACGGCACGATGGCGGCCACGCCCAGCGTGGACGTCGACGGCGACGACGCGGCGCCCGCTTCTTTATTTCACCGCGTGGTTCCAGAGCGGCCGGTTCGGCGGCGGCCAGCGCCGTGGCGGGCCTGCCGGAGACGACGGTGGGGGCGGGAGGGGAGGAGATGGGGGACGGCGAGGAGGCCTGCTGCGCGGTGTGCCTCGAGGGGTACGCGGCCGGCGACGCGCTGAGGACGATGCCGTGCGCGCACGCGTTCCACGGGGAGTGCATCGTGGAGTGGCTCTCCGTCAGCCGCTTCTGCCCGCTCTGCCGCTTCAGGCTGCCCACCCAGGAGGAGGAGAACGCCGGCGGCCAACACCAACAGGTGGCGGGCCTGGGATAGATGACGACGGTCGTGTCAGTGGCACAATGCCATGTTGGTTTGCATCTGAATACTAGATGACTTCTTGTATTAAGACCACTAGATGACTTAGCTAGTTGATGCAAAAGTGTGCTGATTAGATTCCGTGCTTGTTGATTCGACCGCTTACGGCGGTGATGCTTTCAGTTGAAAGTTGTAGCCTGTGATCTTAGTTTGTGAGGCCCTACAATGTGTAATGCTATGTAATGTGAGATCTGTCTTGGAAGCAGAAGAGGTGGTTGAGTGTTGCTTGAGTCGTTGAGTGGTTCCTTCGTCTAATAATGCTTGTGTGGTTAGCTTTTTGTACCTCAGTAGCTCAGGAATCAGGAAAAATTCAGCCAAGCATGGATGTGAGCGGTGGAGACTGAAGAAGAAGGAACCGGCCTGAATGCATGGTCTGTCAAAATTGAGAATCGGCTGTCAGATGCCGACTGAACGGCGCGGCTACTGTGAATCGTTGAGGAGAAATATGAGCTCTGGAGTCTAGATTGGATCACTTCTTGCTGCCAAGAATCCAAGATGCTTGCTCAAAAGACACGAGTTCCTTGCACGGGCTGCCGGCTGCGCACCGCCATGATGACCGGCCGGCTACTGCTCGCCGCTCCCTGCCACAGCAGCATCGGACGCTCAGACAATCATCACCATGTCCTCCGCCAGCGCCACCATCTCCATCTCCCGACAAGCCCGCGGCCTAGACGGAGACCATGGGCTCTCCTAAACGGAACCCTCAGCTGCGGAGAACGACGCCGACCCCACGATGGCACTGAGCGCCACGCGCGAACGCCCGTCGGCAGGCGCGCCGCGGCCAGGGGTGGCAGCGCAGACACTCAGATCAGCAGAGCCAAGGGAACGG